>NC_061112.1:37946667-38286250 GCF_002878395.1 Capsicum annuum | reverse complement strand
AGTAAATATATTTTTTATTGTTGGTATTTTAAATATTTTTTCTACACTTAAGTCTAACTTTTTTTCTTTTATTTCATCAAATATATTATTATCAAATATTATTTTTTGATCTGTTCCTTCGTCATTTAAATATTCTTCTTTTGTTATTATTTTTATATCTTCTTCAGTCATTTGGTTTATTTGTATATCTTCTTCAGTCATTTAATTCGTCTAATTCATTATCTATTTCATTATCTTCTATTTCATTATCTGTTTCATTTTCTGAAATTTCATATATACTGTCTTCACTTTCTAATTCATAATTCATATAATCTATCTGCATATATTCTGTATTTTCTATTTTTATTTCTGATATTTGTTTATTTTTTGGGTTTTTAGGTAATTTACAATCTCTAGCTAAATGTTCTAATTTTCCACAATTATGACAAGTAATTCTTTTATAGATTTCTTTTTCCTATATGGTCTTTTATGTTTATAAATTTTTACATAATATCTTTTTCTTGGTTTTTTATATTTATATTTTGATTTCTTGTATTTCTTATATTTTTTATGTCTTTTTCTTTTCTTATAATATCTTTCTTCGCATCTAAATTGAGGTGCTATTTTATCTTTGCAACATGCTAAATTTCTTATTAATGTTTTTTCCATTTTTATTTCTTCTCTATATTTTTCACATAGGTTTCAATACCATTGTTGTAAAAATTTTATTCTTGCTCCTAGAGTATCTACTATTTTTGCTTCATCCCAACTTTTTATTATTTATGAACTAAATGGTTCAGGTAATTTACTAAAATATAATTTTCTTATTTCTTTATTTTTTTCTGTATTATATGCTCCTTTATAATAATATTCTTTAAATGCGCAAGTATATTCATCTATGTAGCACATATTACATATTGCTAATTTTAACATTAAATTCCTATTTGTATTTTTCTCTTCATTTTGTTCATCTTCTGTTGTTGTCATGCTACTAAATTCAAATTTTATAGCTGTTTCATATTTTTTTTAATAATTCTATAGGTGTTAATTTAGTTGTAGTTGCTGATGATGTTCCTTCTGTAGGTTTGTCAGTTCTTAATACTCTTTTACTATTTTCAGTTAGATTTAAAAACCATAATTTCACTGTTCCTACTAGTGTTCTTTCTATATATTTTGGTGCATCTATTACATTTATATTATTAACTAATAATTGTTTTGTCATATATCCTATCCATAATTGTATTATTTTTTCTGTATCTATTACACAATCTAAATCTAAAAAGTTATAATTTTTTATTAACTATTTGTTTTGGTGTCCATTTGTCATATTCATTCTTTAGATTATATCTTTTAAACTTATTCTTATAATATGTAGGTTTTCTTATTTCTGATGTTCTAGGTATTATATTTTCATCTTCTTTTTTATCAAAAGTGTTTATTTTCGTGTTTATATTTTCTAAGTTTTCTTCATTAATTACTTCTAGCTTTTCATTGATTCCTAAATTTTTTGTGTTTGTTAAGATTTCTGTATATGTTTCACTATCTTCCTAATCATAATTATCTGTTTCTTCAACATCTATAGTATTAATTTCTAATTCCTTGGTTTCTATTTCTTTATTGTTTATTTCTAATTTTTCTTAAATTGATTTATCTCATTTAATAATTTTTGTTCTTTATCTTTATCTTTTTTTTCTTTCTGTCTTTTTTCATACAGATCCTTTAGCATTTGTAGTTCTTTTTTCTAATTCAGCAATCCTACTATTTTTAGTTTCTTCTAATTTTCGTATTTCTTCTGTAGTTTATTGTTTTATTTTTTCTATTTCCTTTTTTCTATCTATTTCTTCATTTTCTTTTTCTATTCTCACCATAGATGTCAATTTATCTTCTAATTTTAATTCTTCTTTCTCTAACATTAAATATAAATGTTCACCTATTTTCTTATACCTTCTCCCTAGATTAGAAAATAATATTTTTATTTTTAACCCTTCATGGTTTTCATATGTTTTTTTGTCTATTATAGATTGTTCTTTGTTAATTTTTTATTTAATTATTATTAGATCGTGTTGGTATGTATATTCTAGACTATCTATTGTTGATTCTAAATTTGATATTTCTTCTTTTTGTGCATTTATTGAGTTTTTACTAACTCCAACAATTAGTTATATTGTAGTCTTTCTATCCTTATTTTTAAATCTTTATATTTTTCAGATATTATTTGCTTTAATTCTTTATATTTTTGTACGTTATTCATTTAAATAATATTTTGAGGAATATCTAAAGTAATCAAATAAATCATAATTAATAAATTAATCAAGTAATTCCATATATATGACTTCCGTATTTTTTAAATAACAAGGCTCTGATACAATTGTAGAGGGGTGCCTTCGGGAGGCTACTAGTCATTCTTAGGAAAACCTCATCTTTTTGGTTCACTTTTGTGATTTATATTTATATTGGTTTATCAATTTTTATTTTTTTCACTCTTTCATAGATGGTTAGGATGCAGGAATGATAATTCGAGATTAGGACCCCTAGCCAACTATTAGAGTTCTTGTAAGAGGTAGAGGCCGACCTCGAGGTTGAGGGTAAGGTAGTTCTATAACCCCGACTTGAGATTAGGCTAAAGAGCCATCACCCAATCCTATTATTTTTCATAATCCTTATATAGCTAAGAAATTCTGCTGCCACAGGTGCAGGTCTACTAGGAGGCAGCCTAGGTTCCACCTGAGTTTATATCTTCTTCAATTCTCCATGATGCATTGGTTTAGCTTTTGGGGTTAGTTGGTGATTCGTCGACCTATGAAGCTCAGGCAACTGTACTGGGTGGTATTAATTTAGGGGCACAACCAGCAACTGTGGCTCTTTGATCAGAGGTTTTGCCAGCACTGATAGTCCCACAACCAGCAGTGGTCTATCCAATTATGGTTATGGTGGAACGACAAATGCTAGGCTAATTTCTGAGTTTTAATCGACCCAAGTTTTTTAGGACCCTTGTAGAGGAAGTTTAAGAGTTTCTTAATAGTTGTGAGGAGAGATTATATAATTTAGGGTAGGCTGAGTCAAATGGAGTAGATTTTACTACCTAGCAGCTAGATGCAACAACTAGGCAGCGGTGGAGAGGTTATCTTGATTCCAGACTTGTTCGGTCTCTACCTGACTTGGAATCTGTTCTCCGAGGCTTTCTTAGGGATGTACATTCCTTCCAACAAGAATGAACACCTTAGTGATGAGTTTTCTACATTGATATAGGGTTCTATCACTATGGTTTATTATGAGGTGAGGTTTCACAAGCTAGACAAGTATGCCACTATAATTCTACCTCTATAATATAAGAGGATTCAATGTTTTGTTAGAGGTTTGAGACTACCGCTTTATAGGGCTACTCAAAATTTGGTGACTTTGGGGAAGTATTTTACTGAGATTTCTTATCATATCTTTTCTATAGAAGGGGTATATTATGAGACACAAAGAGGTAGCGATTAGATGCCTCGTTATCAATTAAGTTATAGTCGGAGCCATAATGGCTCTCAATTTAGAGGCTCAAGGTGCTTCCAAGATCAACCCTATCTATGTTAAGGTCAGTCTATTAGGCCCGTTCAGGAAGCTTTTCAAATATCGACTGAGGTTTGCCTAGTTATATTGATTCTAGTGGTTAGTACAGTATTCAACCATTGAGGGGTACATATTTAGTCTTATCAGGCTGAGGCGGCCACTTTGGGTTATTCGAACCATCCTGATAGAGTAGAGTGCCATGGGCATGTTATGATTATGGAGTTGTTGGTGACTTCTCTCATAAGTATCCCTAAAGTGGGATGATTCAGCCTTCTATTCAGAGTGCATAACTGATCAGAGTAGTATTACCTCCTGCTAGAGGTGGTGTATAGGTTCATAGGGGTGGTCCCTAGGGCTTCAAAGGAAGTCCTCAGGCAGGTAGGATTGATGGTCGAGTAAGCACCCAATGTAGTAGTAGACATGGCCATTTGTATACTATACTTGGTGATAACACTTAACTTACACGTTTATTTTAGTGCAAGGTGGTCATCGTCAATATATTTACCCAACTAAGAGTCGGGGTCGAATCCACGAGGAACAATATGAGTGGCGTTTGAGTAAGTCCAAAATAATAGTTTTTTACCAAGGTTCAAACCTATGGTACAAAATGGTTTTGGGTTTTTCACTCTTGTCAAAATATGAAAGTAATTCTTAGGCTTCAAAAGGACTAACTTGAGACTAAGAATAATTAGATTATAATCAATTACAATGGATCTTGGGACAATTCTTTCCTAGGGAAAAATTATGCATGGAATCATGATGATTTGGTGCAAATTTGAATCGTTGATGATGTGGTAGGCTAGGTTTAAGGTCTTTGAGACTACTTTTTCAACAAAACCTCAAAGATGTTTATCTTGGGTGTATTTATATGTCCAAACACCGCGATTTACCCATATTTGGACTTATTTTGAGAATAAAATATGTTAATTATATCAAATTGAGAATTAAATTATGTTTCATGGCTAACCAATATGATTAGACATACAGGGTTAGTATCTCATGGATTTGGAAGAAAATTGGATACACATCATGAAGAGGAAAATGACTATGTGATCAAAGTCAAAAATATATGGAGATGCACAAGAGTAAAGAGAAAAGAAAAAAGCTGAGGATTGACGGAAAGGAAGAAGGGAACTGGTGAAAAATTCCAGTGCGATCTCAACACGTTGTGTCGAATGGAAATATGTGTGCCTTAGCAAAAATATGAAGAATAATTTCCAGTGCATCGACGCGATAGCGACGCGTCGTGTCATGCATAAGTTCTGTGCCTTAGAGAATTCTCGTGTGCAACTTTCAGTCCATCGATGCCATGTCAACGTGTCGCGTCAATGCTTAAAGCGTTGACACTTAGCAAAATTTTGAGAAGCGAATTCCAGTGACATGACGCGATATCAACGGTCGCGTCGTGTGGTAAAGAATATGACTTAGTTTGATTTTCAAAGATGAATTCTAGTGTGGTAACGTGAGGTTAACACGACGCGTTAGTTGGATCAACGCGATTAGCAGCGTGTCGCGTCATGGTTTTAGACTGGTGAAATTTTTCCAAGTATAAAAGGAACGCGTGAGAACAATTTCAAACACTTTTTGGCAAGCATAGCAGAAGCGGAAAAATATAGAATTCTTCTTTTAGGGTTCTTATTATTTTTTTTGAACTTCTTTACTTCAAGAGTAATTTTGGGTATGATCAATTACTTGTTTTTGATGTTTAATTCAAACATGAGTGTCTAAATACCCTTGTTCTGGGGTTGAGGTCAAGAACATGATTACTCTTTGATATTCTTTATAGTTGTTTATTTTTGGACTATCATCTTGGGTGTTATTAATTTCTTGAGCTTACTATTTTAATGATTGGCCGCCATTAGAATAAATTTATATTGCTATGTGAATCTGGGAGGAGAATCGTAGATTAGAACGAGGAGATTAAGGAGCAAGGTTCTTATCCTTTTATAAAATAAGGGGTTTGAATTAGCATCTAGGGTAGGGATATACCTAAAAGCCTTGTTTGGTTCAATTACAAGAAGATTACTTAATGAATCTAGAAGAATGTTGTATCTCTGCGGGAGTTGTAGCTGCAACATTCAATAGATAAAAGATTTTAGGTCGGGAGATCAAGATCGTTGGCTAAACCTTGCAAAACAGCAACCCAATAACCAATTAGACTACTATAAGAATAGAGATTTGTATGATTGTTGGAGAAGCCTCAACCCTGGAATTCTTATCATAACTGTTTACAACCGTTGCTTGCTTTGCTCTAGTCATGAAATTTTATTTCTTGTTTATTAACTTATATTTTTTTCTCAAATTCAAAATCGTCTTGATACTATACAACACATAATACTCATTGTCTGAAATAAAAAGTTGGTTAAATTTCTAGTTGTTTAGTCCTTGTGGGAATGATATTTGATCGTCTAAATTGCTATATTACTTAAATGATCAGGTGCACTTGCGTGTGCGTCTGAGTAGCAACAAGGTTTTGGTGCCATTGCCAAGGACTAATATAATTATTAAATTGCTAAATTTTTGGTGTTTTGATATTAAGTTTTAGGTGTTAACAACTTGATCTTAGTGGCTGAATTTTTGCAGGTAAAGCTGAATCCAGGACAAGCGAGAGATAAAGAACTGGTAGATCCTTTTGCAGAACCAGAGCAAATCTTTCAACAAAGGCGAAGAATGGCTGAACAACGAAATAAACCGGTTGATCCAAATGCTGGGAATATTCCACCTCCTTTCATTCCTGTTATTCCAGTTGTTCCTGCTTAACAAGTTGCTAGACCTATTCGTGAGGTGGCAATCCCACTCACGAACTATGTGACGAGCAGTATTCTAAAGCCTGAACCAGGAGGTCGATTTAAATTGAAGCAGAATATAGTGCAATTGCTGAATTCAGTAGGGCAATTTCATGGCCTTTCACATGAAGATCCGCAGCAACGTATACGGACCTTCTTGGAAATCAGCGATACATACATTCCTGAAGGGGTAAATCTCGATTATGTCAGGTTGATACTTTTTCCCTTCTCTCTAATGGGGGAAGCAAAAAGGTGGTTACATGCTGAACCACCACTCTCCATCACTAGATAGAAAGATCTAGCTCGAAAGTTTCTTATTCGATTCTTTCCATCTAGGAAGATGAAATGCTTGAGGAGTGAAATCTTGAGTTTTAGACAGAAAGACGGAGAGAATCTTTACCAAGCTTGGGAGAGATTTAAGGGTATGCTCAGAAATTGCCCTCACCATCATCAATCCAATGATGTTCTTGTGCATACTTTCATAGAAGGATTGGAGCCAAACACAAAGATTCTATTGGATTCAGTAGCAGGTGAACAGGCTCTTGAGAAGACATATGAAGAATTGTACACACTGTTGAATCAGATGTCACAAAGGAACCCTGATTGGCATACAGACTCGAGGAGTACTCCTAAAAAGGTTGCAGGGGTATTAGAGGTAGATCAGTTTACTGCATTACAGGAACAGATTGCAACGATGCAAAATTATATGATTACTCAGCTTAATAACATGAAGTTAGGTGTTACACAACCAGCAGCCAAAAGAATATAGTCAAACAGGTGAATTCTTGGTGTGAGGTTTGCAGAAGTGATGAGCACACAATTGATGCTTGCACAACTAATCCAGATTCTGTCAACTATGTGGGGAATGCAAATCGACATAGATAACAAAATTTTGGTAGTACTTATAATCCCAACTGGAGGAACCATCCTAATTTATCATGAGGTGGAAATCAGGCATAGAATGTAAATCAGTACAAGGGACAAGTGCAACCAAATCCACAGCTAGCTCAGAATAATCAGGTGACTACTCAATCTAGTAATATAAAGGAATTGATGAAGCAGTTTGTGGCTCAACAAGCGCAATTTCTAACTGAAATTAAGACTCAACAGGCACCATTTGCAGCTGACTTAAAGAGTCAATAATTGCTTACAAAAAATCTAGAGTTACTATTGGGTCAAATTATAGGGGCACAGAATACAAAACCTCAAGGAGAATTACTTAGTGATTCAGAGACAAATCCTAGGTAAGTAAATTTGGTTACCACAAGGAGTGGGCTTCAAACTAAGGAGACAGTTCAGGAGCAGGTAAGTCCTACAATTATTGATGGCAGTACCAAAGACAATGTAGAGAAAGAAATCAAGGAAAAAATGGCAAGTGAAGAAATTCATGTGGAAAAGAAGACTCTCCCCTTACCCTTTCCTCAAAAGGCAAGAAAACATCAAGAGAAGGCGAGTTATAAGAAGTTCTTAGATCTTCTGAAGTAGGTTTAAATGAATCTTCCTCTTGTTGACATTCTGCCAAGTGTGCCAAAATATGAAAAATATTTGAAGGATATAGTTATAAATAAGAACTGGTTGACCGAGTATGCTACAGTTGCACTCACTCAAGAGTGCACGTCCAAGATTTAAAATAAATTGCCCACGAAGCTTAAAGATCTAGGTAGTTTCACCTTGTATATTACCATTGGACAGACTATTTGTGCACGTGGATTGTGTGACTTGGGAGCTAGCATAAATCTTATGCCCACATTGTGGTACTGGAAGATGGGTCTTGGGAGTCCCAAACCCACTGCTATTATTTTACAGCTGGTGGATAGATCACTTTCCAGACCTAATGGTATTATCGAGGATGATTATTGCAAGTAGGATTGTTAATCATTCTGGTGGATTTTGTAATTTTTGACTTTGAGGTTGATCTTATGGTTCTATTTATTTTAGGACGACCTTTATTAGCAACAGGACAATCACTAATGACAATGTGAGCGCATGATAAAGTAGAAGTCTTTGATATGTACAAGTCATTGAAACTGCCAGCTATATATGAGGAGTTGTCATCCATATCGGTTATTGATCGTACTTCTGATTGGCAGTTGCTATTGTCTGATAATCCATTAGAGTGATATTTGATGGTTTATAATCTTTATAGAGATATGTAAGCATTGGAAATGGTCCAGGTTATGAATTTGGCAGTGGTTGAGATGATGAAAGTGCCTATAGAACTATTGCATAGTTCAATTGGTCCATCGCCTAAGCCCTCAGTTGAAGAAGCTCCTAACTTGGAGCTTAAGGTTCTTCCTCCTCATTTATAATATGTTTTTCTTGGTAACCAAGATACTTTTCCTGTTATTTTGTCTGCAAGATTAACAAATGTACAGGTAAAGGAAGCCATAATAGTTCTAAAGTGAAGAAGAAAGCCGATTGGTTGGAAAATATCCGATATTACAGGAATCAATCCAACATTTTACATGCATAAAATCTACATGGAAGAGGGTTACAGATCAAGATTGCAGCAACAAAGAAGGTTGAATCTTGTGATGAAGGAAGTGGTCAGAAAAGAAGTGATCAAGTGGTTAGATAGTGGTATTGTCTACCTAATTTCCAATAGCAAATAGTTGAGTCCAGTGCATTGTGTACCAAAAAAGGAGGAAAGACTATGGTAACTAATGATGATAATGAGTTTATCCCCACACGCATGGTGACCGGTTGGAGGATCTGTATTGACTATAGGATGTTAAATGAAATAACTCATAAAGATCACTATATTATTTCTTTTATTGACCAAATGCTGGATAGATTGATGGGACAAGAGTATTATTGTTTTCTAGATGGGTACTCCTGCTACAATCAGATAATCATAGCATCGGAAGACCGGGAGAAGACCACTTTTACATGTCCCTACGACACATATGCATTCAGACGCATGCCCTTCAGTCTATGCAATGCACCTGCTACATTCTAGAGATGTATGATAGCTATATTCTCTGACATAGTTGAAGACTTGTGGAGGTATTCATGGATGATTTCTCTGTGTATGGTAATTCTTTTGAAAAGTGCTTGCAGAATCTTGACAGAGTTCTACCTCGATATGAAGAGACAAACTTTGTGCTAAATTGGAAAAAATGCCACTTTATGGTTAAGGAAGGAATTTTCCTAGGCCATAAAGTGTTATGTAAAGGAATCAAAGTAGATAGGGCAAAGGTTGAAGTGATTTAAAAGTTTCTAAATCTAGTTATAGTCAAAGAAGTACGGAGCTTTCTAGGACATGCACGTTTCTATAGGCGGTTCATTCAAGATTTCTCAAAGATTGCAAGCCCCATGTCCAAATTAATGGAGAAAGAGGCAATGTTTGAGTTTGGGGATGATTTCCAAGCAACTTTTGAAAAACTAAAAAGGAAGTTGATTGAAGCACCTATTCTGATTGCACTAGATTGGGAGTTACCATTTGAGCTGATGTGCGATGCTAGTGATGTTGCTGTGGGAGCTATTTTGGGTCAGAGAAGGGATAAGGTATTTCGCTTAATCTACTATGCTAGCAAATTGTTGAATAATGCTTAAGTTAATTATACGGTTACAGAGAAATAAATACTGGCAGTGGTATATACATTAGACAAGTTTAGATCTTACTTAGTTGGAACTAAGGTCATTGTTCATACTGACCATGCTGCTATTAAGTATCTTGTGAACAAGAAGAATGCTAAACCTTGACTGATTAGGTGAATTTTACTACTGCAAGAATTTGATCTTGAGGTTCCAGATCGAAAGGGAGCTGAAAATCAAATTGCTGACCACTTGTCACGGCTGGAAAGTCGAAACCATATTATTGATGATTATCTTAGTATTAAGGAAGAGTTTTCTGATGAAAAGTTGTTGTGTTTAGATGCAGTTGAGTTCCTATGGTATGCTGATATTGTGAATTTGATAGCTTGTGAGGTGTACCCTTTTGTTGCCACCACACAACAAAGGAAGAAATTTCTCCATGATTCACGTGCCTATAGTTGGGACGAAACATATCTCTTTAAGCAGGGTACAGATGGAGTCATTCGTAAGTGTATCCCAGAGGCTGAATTTTCAAAGGTTCTTAAAGATTGCCACTCATCTCCTTATGAAGGACACTATGGGGGTAAGAGGACTGCTAGAAAAGTGTTGCAATCAGCTTTTTTTTGGCCTACATTATTTAGGGGCGCAATTGCTTTTGTGAAAAATTATGATCAATGTCAAAGGTTGGGTACTATATCAAGGTGTCATGAGATGCCCCTTAACAATATTTTAGAAGTTGAAGTCTTTGATGTTTGGGGGATCGATTTCATGGGCCCATTCCCACCTTCAAAGGGCAATTTGTACATTTTTTTAGCGGTTGACTACATCTCTAAATGGGTGAAGCTGTGGCGAGTCCAACTAATGATGCAAGAGTGGTGCTGAAATTTGTAAAGAAGAATATATTTTCCAGATTTGGTACACCTAGAGAGATAATTAGTGGATGTACACATTTTATCAACACCTGGTTCAAAAATCTTATTGTTAAATATGGTGTTAGGCACAAGGTTACTACTACGTACCATCCCCAAACTAGTGGAAAAGTTGAGACATCCAACCGAGAGATTAATCAGATACTTTAGAAGACTGTGAATGGGCAAAGAAAAGATTGGGCTGGGAAGTTAGATGATGCACTTTGGGCTTACAGAACAACGTACACGATGCCTATTGGGATATCCCCATATCATCTAGTTTATGGTAAAGCATGTCATTTGCCTATGGATCTGGAACATCAAGTATATTAGGCCGTGAAAAAGCTTAATCTTGAGATGACTGCTGCAGGAGAAAGACGATTATTGCAGCTAAACGAGCCTGATGAGTTTAGGCTTCACGCTTATGAAAATGCCAAACTATACAAAGATAAGAACAAGAGATAGCACGATAAATAAATTGAAGAGAGAGTATTTAAACTAGGACAACTTATTTTATTGTTTAATTCAAGGCTTAAGTTGTTCCCTGGTAAATTGCGATCGAAATGGTCTGGACCTTTTGAGGTGGTGAGAATGACACCTCATGGTGTGGAGTTATGGAATAAAGAGAAGACGGATAAGTTCCTGGTGAATGGAAAACGTGTAATACATTATTGGGCTGATCATTCGGATAAGCACAAGGAGTCCATCACCTTTGCTGAGGGGTAGGACTGAGCTGAGTCATGCCACAATGTAAAATAAGATGCTGTGTGGGAGGCAACCCATGAATGCAGTGTAATAGGTAGTTTAATTTTAAGTAGTTGAAGAACCAAAAGAAAATTACAAAAATAAAAGTCGTGCCATGACAAAAAATAAGGCGCTTGGTGGGAGGCAACCCATTTTACTTACATAATTTTGTTATTTTTGATTAATGTGCAGAAATGAGGAACTTGGTGGGGAAAGATAAGATGATAAAATGGTGAATATGGGATTTTGATTAAGTAAATAGGTGATACATGGTGAGAAAAAGGTAAAGGGTAAGTAACGATACAATAAGGTTTGGGAAATTTAGCCTTAGAAAATTTTTAAAATGCAATTTCCAGTGGCTCGACACTATCTTGGCACGTCGCGTCGAGGTACACTAATTCCATACTTAGAAAAATTTGCTAATGCTATTTCCTGTGGATCAACGTGATTCTGACATGTTGTGTCAACCTTCAACACATTATACGACACATCGCGTTAGTGCTCATGAGGTTACACTTAGATAAATTTTTGGGAAAAAAATCCAGTAACACGATGTGAACTCAACATGTCGTGTCTAATTCCCATCGCATACCTGACGCATCATGTCAACCCTTCATTTTTGGGTCACCTTTATAAATATAACCTTAATCTATTCCACCACTAACCTAACCCTAGTGCCGCCGCCGCCCTCTTTTTCTCTCAAGTAAAAAACAGCAATTCCCCTATTTTCCTTCATCAAGTAAACAAGGTAAGTCATGTATTATTTTTATTTTCTACTCAAAATTGCTTTATATAGTAAACAATGCTTAGAATGATAAATAGTTAGTGATAAAGAGAATGACTTGATTTTGTTTGTGAACTTGAGATGATAAATGACATGTTAAGGTGAATTAGTGACAATAATTGTGTAGGTTGGGAGTTTTGTTTGAACTAAAACTTGTAGATCTGCGGTGGTGGACTATTGAAACTTTGTTGACTGCTCTTAATTCTTGTGGTGTACTCGCATGAATTACTATAAGATGTGCCAGGATTAGAGTGTTTATGTGAAGTGCTAAATTGATAAAGTGATCTTTCAAATTGACTTAGTTGTTAAACAAATGAGTTGTTTTGCTGAATCATGGGGGAAAAAGTATCAAAATTAGAATGTGTTTGATGGACTACGTGATAACAACTAAGGTAGGGTGAATAACCATGTCACAACACCTTAGTGGTAGCTATGCATGACTAAAGTGAGTGTTAAGAAGAAAGGACAGAGTGCTCATAATTGAAGACATTTATGTGAAATTGAAAGGTCATTAGTGATTGATGCTTCGAGTGTGCACTGTAACAACTCCAAAATGCATGTTGGTGCTTACTGTTGGATGACTGATTATGAGTATTATGAATTAGAAAGGGGAAGTATGAGTACCCTAGTGCATTCATATATAAAACTAAGCTAGAAATTAAGTGTGGGGTAAATTTCACATTTAATGGTGACTAGATTTAAAGGTGTTTGTTTTATATGTTTGTGGGCTAGGCACAATAGGTACAATGTCGAGCAACCACCAAAAAAGAAGCAAAGATAAAAATATAGTTGGACCATCTAAGCCTAGGCACAATAGGATTCGTGAAGCTGACAGGGTACCTGCAGCCCTACATGTTCCTAAGGGGCAAAAGAGGTTTAGAGCTAAGGCTATAGCTGTGGCAGGATCAAAGTGGTACTCGCAACATAAAGAGTCAAAATATTCAGCTGATCAATCTATTAACAGGGCAAGTTTGATAAAGGAATATCCTTCGATGGTGAGAAAGATAGAGGCACACCACATGAATTTTCTCTTCGAGCAGCCAAGTCCATGCAACTTAAGCTTAGTTTGGGAATTTTATGCAAATTGGAACCCAAAAGATTCTGAGGTCGAGATATGTGGACATGTGATAACTTTCACTGCAGACACTATTAATGAGTTATTAGGTGCACCCTAAGTGGATCTATAGCCATTAAAGACAATGATCATTGAGCCCCCAATCAGCATATCTATCATCTTCTGTGCGACACTCGATCTACAGTGAGGTGGATTCGCCACAGAGGGAGGTATGCATGTTTCACTTTCTTTTGCTCACTTAAATAGGGAGGCATATTTATGGGAAAAAATTATCTATGCCTTTCTAGTTCATGGGAAACATATGATGGAGGTGAACCATGATAGGGTGTGCCTTATTTATGCAATGATACATTATGATGTGGAGGTGAATGTGGGTGCTATTATTTTCTCGACGATGAGAAAGGCCTAATTTTTAGGAGGTAGAAGATATGGATTTGGTGGATTGATAACAAGGTTTTTTAGGCAACATGGTCTGCCTGAGGAGGATACAGACTATTTACTACCTATGGGTGACAGGCCACTCGATATTTCTCGCACCAAGGGAGCAACTCCTCATGGTGTGAATTTGACTATGCTCGAGCGTAATAATTGTGCTGATGAGATCACAGCCCATATGTATGGGCTGATGATGCTGCAGTTGAGGACTAGGAGGCGTGCGGCCACCTAATAAGAGATTCATGCTGTGGAGCTTGACTACCCACTGGGACCTCATGCTCAGACTTTTCTGCGTATTGGCCCAAATTTTGATGAGCCCATGGATGATGATGTCCCTACAGATAAGGAAAGACGCATGGCTTACTCCGATGATGAGTCTGAGGAGGAGGAGCAGTCTGATGATGGTAACTCAGGTGAATATTTTGGTGATGATGATACTGATGTTGATGACGTGATGGCTAGGGTGACATTCAACTGAGCAGGGAGTACTAGCCACCCTGCCTTATGCTTAATTGCTAGCACTAGGACAGTGTTATGTTTAAGTGTGGGGTGGTTGGTTGTTAATCATCTTCATCTTCATCTCTTTTATTTATATTTGAACAATGTTCGTTTGTGGTGGCGTTGGATGAACAATTTTTTATTTTTGTTTTTATGTTTTATGGGTTGTAAGTTGACAATATTGCCCTTTTGGGCAATTTAATTTAAAAATATTTGCTTTATTTATAGTATTTTATTTTCACCCTTTGTGGAAAAATTTTCAGATTATGAGTATTATGTGTGCACTTTTTGGCAATTTTTGTTATGCAACGTCATAGCTATGTTCCTTTCCTTATGATAGATGGATAACAACCATTTTAAGGGGAGTGAATCTTTAGAAGCTAAGCAAATAATAGGACCCTGATCGCTACCATTGAAAAATGCAGTGTGTTGGGTAAAACGTTTTAATTTGATTATAAATGAAATTATGTTGAAACAAAATGAGATTGTTTTAAATATAAGTCCCAATAAGTGTAGTTTGGTTTGATTGTCTTAATGTTGAATTTGGTAAAGTAAAATATCGGGACCCGCAAGTATCCGACTTGATTTTTAGCATGCACACTGCGAGTGTTTGTTTGTTTATATTCTGCATGTATAGGAATGACTAGAACTTGCCCGGTGTGTTTACAGAGCTAAATAAAGGGTGTTCGGTGTAGGAAGTGATTTAGGAATTTCTTTGTTAATCGAGTTGTAAAGACTTTATTTACCTACCCTTATGCATGACCTTAGTTAAACACTGTTGAGCCTATAGCCTAACTTCTTTAATTGCCTCATATGTAGCCAAATCCTTTCTTTGATAGACCTTAATTTGATCCATATTTCCTAAGCGCTTTAATATAAATATTTGAATGAGCTGAAATGTGAAGTAGAAAGAAAGAAAAAGGTGAAAGTGAATCTCTAGAGAAGTAATTTGCGCATTTAATTGTTACAGTTAGGAGTAGAAAATAATTTGTGATGAAACTTTTAGTATTGTTACTTGATTATTGTGTTACAATGAACCTGTTCTGGCCCTGGTCCTTTAAGGATACTTTACACCTCAACTAAGGAAAATTTCTTAGGTTGAGGGTGGCTACTATAGGGGTGCGTAACGAGAATTGGGATAAAAAGAAAATCTGAAATGTGAATGATGATGTAAAAAGAAATTACTCCTATCATAGTGTTTTTAATATGCTTAGAAAGATCTGGGTGAAACAATGGAAGGAATAAAGATAATGAAATAAAAAGTTTGGTTGCCAAAATGTGATTGTGATTGAAGGCAGTTATGTATTAAAGTGCTTAGGGAGATTAGTCACTATTTTTGAAATAGTTCCTACCCGTCCCTTAGCCCGCATTACAACCATAAAAAGACCTATTTGATCCTACATTTAAACATTCGACAATTGTGGAGTAATGCACTAAGGTCAAACCTATTGATCATCTCCTATTATGTATGAATTCTTTATGAGAGTGAATGATTGAATTTTAATATTCCCCTCATGATTAAGATTGTTAAATTATGAGTGATATGTGGATAACTTTCTTGTTGTGAGGGTGCATGCGGATGAAAGTCCGGATTACTTATTGAGTTTCTTGATTATGTGCTTGTTTCAAGTTTGCCAACAAATTGAATGTCACTGTTGGGATAATAAAGTGTGAAATACAGGTTCATGTGCCCAACGCTAGCATGATTCTTAGGTTGTGATTAAAAGGTTTAAAGATTGTGCTACTTGAAGTTGTTCGAGGACGAGCAAGGTTTTAAGTGTAAGGTGGTGATATTGGGTGTATTTATATGTCCAAACACTGTGATTTGCTCATATTTAGACTTATTTTGAGAATAAAAGTGTGCTATTTATATTAAATTGCAAATTAAATTGTGCTTTGTGGATAACCGATGTGATTAGACATATAGGGTTAATTTCTCTTGGATTTGGAAGAAAATTAGATACACATTATGAAGTGGAGAATGACCATGTGATCAAAATAAAAAACATATGGAGATGCACAAGAGTAAAGAGAAAAGAAAGAAGCTGAGGATTGATGGAAAGGAAGAAAAGAACTGGTGAAATATTCTAGTGGTGCAACGCGATCTCAATACGTCGCATCGACTAGCAAGATATGTGCCTTATCAAAAATATGAATAACAATTTTCAGTGCATCGACGCGATAGCAACACGTCATGTTGATGCATAAGTTTTATGCCTTAGAGAACTCTACGTGTGCAACTTCCAGTACATCGATGCGATGTCAACGCGTCGCATCGATGCTTAAAGCTTTTCCACTTAGCCAAATTTTGAGGAGCAAATTTCAGTGACATGATGTGATTTCAATGCATCGCGTTGTGTGGTGAAGAATATGACTTAGTTTGATTTTTAAAGATAAATTCTAGTGTGACAACGCGATGTTGATGTGACACATTGGTTAGATCAACACGATTAGCGTCGCGTTGCGTCATGGTTTCAGACCTGGTGAAATTTTTCCAAGTATAAAAGAAACACGTGAGCACAATTCCAAACACTTTTTGGCAAGCATAGCAGTGGCGGAAAAGCATAGATGTATTCTTTTAGTGTTCTTATTATTTCTTTTTGAAATTCTTTACTTTAATACTAATTTACTAATTTTGGGTATGATTAATTAATTGTTTTTGATGTTTAATTCAAACATGATTGGATAAATACTCTTGTTTTGGGGTTGAGGTCAAGAACATGATTACTCTTTGATATTCTTTATAGTAGTTAATTTTTGGACTATCATTTGGGGTGTTCTTAATTTATTGAGATTACTATTTTAATGCTTGGCTTCCATTAGAATAAACTAATATTTCCAACAAAGTTATCCATAAGAAAATAAAGAAAGGGGAAACCACACTTTAGAATCCAATGAATCTTTAATGGGTGATGTCAAATCTACACTTAAAAGTCACTCTAATGTCTTCTTAGCTCAAGATTAATACAAGTTTTTCTCCAAGCCCCAAGAAATTGCAAAACCCTAAACTAAGGATGAGAGGTAGGGTTTTAGAATGATGGATCCCTCTAGAATTAATGGAATTTGACCCTTAAATATGACATGGGGTCAGTTGGTCAAAATGGCATTTTTTCCCTTGGTTCATTTTCTGCTCTTACGCGATCACTGAAGATTGACCGTGATTGCGCCTACTACGATCTCGGTAAGTCTATCACGATTGTAGTTTGTTGACTAGCTTGACTAGGCGCGATCGTAGGCTGAAGCCCACGATCATAATAACTAAGGGTTAGATCTTGATCCTGCTTCAACTTGTCCAGCTCTTGCACTTCAACTCCCTTTTTGGTCCTTTTTAGATAAAGTTTGCTTTTTTTCTTCTCAGCACTTGTATACCTACAAAATATGGGAATTAGTCTATTTAACCCAAAATGTATCTCACTTTTACATTCAAATCATAGTAGTGCGCACGAATGTAAGTTTAAATGAGTAGTAAATTCACCACTCATCACTTGGTAGGCTAGAGGTTGAGGCATCAGACTCTATGGTCATTGCTATGATTTTTGTATGCCATTAACTAGCTTCTACTTTATATGATTAGATATCCATATTTTCATATATTTATAATTATTATACACCATGGTTGGGTTTGTTTTAAGAGTCTTTATCTATATCATTATGTGTAGCTATCCCTATGGGTGATTACTTAAAAGTAGATCAGGTATATAGATCATGTTTTATGACTGTTTGAGAGAAAGACGCTCAAATTGATCTTATTATGATAGATATGGTGGATTTCTATATGATTCTAGGCATGTAAAAGTTATCCCCCATCATGTGGTGTTGGATTACTTTGCCAAGGTCATTACTTAGCCATTCCTAACATACCCCCAATTGGGTAGCAGGATTCTTTTAGCCATGCACCGACGAGGATTATTTACAAAATTTGGTCTAAAAGACTAATATTTAGGGGTTATTATTCATTCCTTGCTTATGTTTGGTATATTAGTGTTGTGTGTCCTATGTTTGACTCTATTCTGATTATTCATGATTTCTTGATGTATTTCCTACTTACCTACTAGCCTTTCTTTTGAGCGTTCCATAAAGTTTTCTATAGACCTCAAGTCTGGCACTCAACCTATTTTTATGGATCCTACAAAGCTAAAAAATATAATATTCAACTTTGAATCTTTTGGATAAAGGTTTCATCAGATAGAATGTATCACCTTTGGTTGCTTCAGTTTTGTTCATAAAGAGAAAGGAGGGTTCTATGCTTATGTGTATCAACTACAGACAGTTGAATAAGGTAAGTGAAGAATAAGTATCTTATGCCTTATATTGATGATTTTTTGACTAGCTTCAAGGTGAAAAAATGTTCTTAAATTTAAGGTTTAGTTACCATCAGTTGAGGATTATGGCTGAAGATATCCCTAAGACAACCTTGAGGACTCATTATGGACATTATGAGTTTCTAGTGATTTCTTTTGGGTTGACAATTTCCCAAACAACATTTATGGACTTGATGAACCTTATTTTAAGCCTTTTTTGAACTCTTTCATGATTATTTTTATTGATTGTATTTGGTATATTCAATGAGTAAGAAAGAACAAGAGAAACATTTGAGGACCTTATTCCATCCTTTGAGAGATCATAGACGTTATGTCAAATTCTCAAAGTGTGAGTTCAAAAAATGGTATCAAAAAATGGTATTATGGTGGACCCAGAAAAGATTGAGGTTATCATGATTGGGCTAGGTCTACATCTACTGAGGTTCACAGTTTTATCATGTTAGCAGGCGACTACAGATAGTTCATCGAGAGTTTTACTACTATTGAATCCCCAATGACTAGATTAACTAGAAAGGAAGTTCCATTTATTTGGTCTACATTTGTGAGGCAAGCTTTTTGAAGCTCGGGGTCATACTCATTTCATCTCCAATTGTGAATCTTCCAGTTGAGGATGAGGGGTTAATCATTTGTTATGATTCTTCAGGTTTTGGTTTAGGTTGTTTTATGATGTAGTAGGGTCATGTTATTACATATGCATCAAGGCTGCTAAACGTTTATGAGTGCAACTACCCCATTCATGACTTTGAGTTGGCAAAGGCAGTTTTCATGCTTAAGATTACCTCTATGGTGTTTTTATGAGATCTTCACTAACAATCATAGTCTTCAACATATTATGACCTAGAGAGAGCTTAATTTGAGGTAGTGCAGATGGATTGAGCTGCCGAAGAACTATGATATCTCTATTTTATACCATTAGGGAAAGTCGAACGTCGTAAAAGATGCCTTGAGACAAAGGGCAATGAGTATAGGTAGCTTGGCCTTATTTTTAGTTTGGGAGCTATCGTTGGCACTGGAAATCCAGTACTTAACTAAATTTATTATTTGACTTAGTATTTTGGAGCCTAGAAAGATTCTTTCTATTATTGTGTAATCACCCTTCAGGTAATTTTCTGTATTCCTACTTATTTTCGCCGTTAGAGTTTTTTCATAGCTACCCCAAGTCATTTATTACTTGTTTGAACTGATAGTTTGGTTACCTGGTAGCTCATTTGGTTCTTAGAACCATTTCACCATTTAGAAGTCTTTGTTGGTCCCAAATAGTCATCGAGCAAAAATGTTAGTAAAATGACATCAGATGGAAAATCCGACTTCATCAATGCGTTCGAAATGTCAAAATCTATATGGTTACCTATCATATTAGCTCGAATAGGACTCCGTATACATCCCGAGGCATTGGTCGAAGCTTGGGATCAAATTCCAAGCTTCAATCATTTCTTGTCATGGATGGAGATACCACGATCGTAGTTGAATGAGTGCGATCACGATGAGTGCAATCACGGCCTAGTATGTATGCGTAATCATGCATCCTTAAAAGTCCATCTTTTGGCCAAAATTTGGTCATTTGTGCCTCCGTCTTGAGCTCTAAAACCCTAATAGAGTGTAGAATCCTAAAATATGTGTTGGGTGTTTATTGGGATCTTGAAGAGCTGGTGTTTTCCCGTTGAACGTCAAATTTAAGGTAAAAATTCCTTTAATTTTGGTGTTGATTTCTTGATTTTTCGACCTAAATTGCCTAATGGATTGAGGCTTGATTTTAGCCCCTAATTTAATTGTTTTGCACAAATTTCTTGAGGGCTTTAACTCCCTTATGGTATTAGAACAATGGGTTGTTCTTGGAAACTCATTTTCCGTATGTGGGACCCACTTGGGGGTTTTTTGGTGTTATTTTGGACCCATAGAATTAGTGCAATATGGGTGTTACTATTCTTGTAATAATGCATAGATTATGTTGTTGATAGCTTGGCTCGTGGAAGAAGCTTCGAGGAAAGGAAAAGCAAAGATTGTTGGTTCGTGAGCTATTTGGACTCCAGGTAGGTTAGGCTTACTTGTAGTTAGATTGAGATTTATTATAGTATAATAATGTTATCTTGATAAGATTGGGCGGGGTCTTAGGTATTGAAATGGTAGACGGTAATGCTTGAGACTAGTTGAAACACTTAGGCTGTTGAACTTGTAAAGTGTGATGCTTGACCTATAACCTAGAACCTCGGTTAGTTGGATTTGTAATGTCATCAATAACATGAGAATACTCTAGTTGCTCTAGTAGATTGGAGTGATCTTGTTCAGTCACCTTAATGGGGGTTGACCTAGATATGCTTAGTTGTAGGATGACTTAGGTGCTTGGAATGACTTAGGAGTAATCCTTGAAGGAGAAATGTCCTATAGAACTAATGTGGATTGGTAATACCTTAAGGTATGATTAAGATAACTTAGCTTTATTCCGAGCAGAAGTTAGACTCATAGAAGAGAACTTTTTGGTGTTATTAGAATCGAAACTTGACCCGCCTTAAGCTTGAACTATGTAACTTATTATTGACCTAGATAGGTGTTGAACGCGTAGATTATGCTTTGATGACTTAATGACTTAGTGTTGCGCCCATGCACACTCACTCGCAAGTGTACGTGGTCTCACCTAGTAATACAGTGGCCTTATAAAAAACTGAATATCGATCCAGCAGAGACTTGTGTTAAACAACTATTAAGTTCTAGTTCACAATTGAGATTTAAATTAGTGCAAATATCACAAAAAGAGTTTTGAAAGTTTGTAAATCAAAAGTAAACTAAAACAACGTGGGAAAGTAAAGACTTCGAACAATCAATGGATGAAAATCCGGGCCTAAAGCATTACAAACAATCATACTATGCTATTGAATTTCATCAGTTAAGTTGCTTATCTTGGTTGTTGATTCAAGGGGTTGATTTTATGATCATAGTGTCCCAACCTGTAACCACCTATCTAACTTAGAACTGCAACTATATCATTGAGCGAGGATCTGAGAACTAAGCTAAATACATTAATATTTCATCCCATAGTGAACCAAGTAAGGCTTCTAGATATATCCCTATCCTAGATGCTAATTCAAATCCCCTACTTTATAAAGGATTAAGAACCCTACTCTATTTACTCCCACATTCTATCTTCTTATTCCCCTCCCGAGATCATAAAGTCGACAATATATGTATTCTAAGGGCCACGAATCCTTAAAATAATGATAAAAAGGGTAAATAAACAACAAAATATGATAAATAAAAAACACCAAATCAATACGTAGCAATCATAGTCATGTTCTTGGCTTTAACCCCGGAAAAAGGGATGTTTAGCCACCAATAGACATAACCGTAATCAAAGAAATTGAATACATGATTAAATACATTAAAAATCTAAAGTAAAGAGAAATAAACCCTGAAAGAAGTGTTGAGCAGCCCCTCTCCAAGTCCAAAAATACCCCAAAGTAATTACAAAGTGTGTAAAGTGTTCTATTTATAACTAAAGGGATTTGTCCGTGTGGGAATAGAGGGGGCGCCGCAGGCTATACACCACCGGAGTGGAGGGGGAAACATAGGCCTTAGTACACTGCTCTAAAGTTGGAGTCGCGGGCCTTAGTCCTATGGAGTTAAAGGGGCGTCGCCCCTATATCGCCTGCCCTCACTGGAAAGTGCCATTTGATGTTTAACTTGGCCTTGCACGTTTGTTGTCCATACCAAGCCTTTTGGTGATATTTACACTTGAATTTCAGATTATTCATCTTAAAAATATCAACAAATCCACTCAAAAATAATCCTACATCATCAAACACCATAGATTAGAGGTCAATACAACAAACAGTCCACAATGATGAACTAGAAACTCAAGCTAAGCCTGGTCTCATCCTATTAATTCTTAGCTTATTGAGTTGACTCTTGTCTTGGATAAATTACACTTTAAACACTATAAAAAAATATTTCCACACATAATTACACAATCATACCATTAGGAACTCATCAAACACATTAGAATCCATCGAGATCAACTAGAACTACACCTAGCTCAAGCTAGTAAAACTAGTTTTCTTATCAAGACTCAAAATGATTAATTTGAACCCAAACTTGTTTGAAAACACCTTTACACATTGTAATCACATACTTAAACACTTAAAGGCTTATTCATATCATTTTTAACACATAAAAAACGTGAATTATCCTCAAAACAAGGCTAAATAAGTTACGATAACAACACTAAAGTGCATAAATACACCCAACATCACCACCCCACACTTGAAGCCTTGTTCGTCCTCGAACAACTCATTACTATAAGAATTATAAGTCGAGGAGACTCTACACTTCTACTACAAGCAAGACACTCTAGCTATTACTAAAATGACTGCACAGAATGCAAGTTTCTACACTAAGCATGTTACATACAAAATTGAAAGTTCAAGAACTCTACTTCAAAACATCCTAGCCTCAAGAATTGACTCACCTAGTTGGAAAACTCATTTATATTTTTCAATCAAAGAGATCATAGAATTCTCCCAACATTCATCAAATATTTGCCTTCACTATAATAGAGTTACCCATAATCACTCACAATCATGCAATCTATAGCAAAATGGGTACAAGATCAAATTGCGCTCACTCTCACAAAGAATTCACAAGTTACAAATGATGAACCATAGGCTTGCCATTAGTGTAGTACTCAACTACTATCAAAATGCTAAGCTTAGGATCAAATAGGTCTTTAATGATTGTAATGTAAGCTAAGGGACGAGTAGGAACTATTTTGGCCAAGAATAGTGACTAACTTCCCTAAGTGCTTTGATATATCAAAATTTCTAATTAAGACCAATCTCTAACAACCAACTTACACCACTTTTGTCTACCCACTTCTTTTGTTTTGACCCATCTTATTAAGCTTATTCATATATACAATGGTGGGAGTATGTTATGTACAACTTATTCAATTTGAAAATTTTTTATTATTTTTGTTACTCAACTCCCAACCACAACACATATCAATTGTACACACCCATAACTATCACTTTGGGGATTCAATTTTACTTTTCTCTAACTTGACTTTCCAACTCCTTAACCTAATTAATTTTTCATTAAAGCACTTAGGAGCTTTTGATCTAATTAATGTCAATACATGAATGGATTAGGATACATCTGAGGTTGTTAAAAAAATGCTAAAGGCTCAATGGGGTTTAACTAGGATAACTGATGAGTGGTGATTTTACCACTTATTTGCACTCAACATTTGTGCACATTACCTTATTTTGAATGAATAAATGAGACATAATTATGATTAAATGCACTAATATCGATATTATATAGGCACAAAGTTGATATGATAAAAAGATGTGGAATGGAGCTAAAAATAATCAAAAGGAAGTAAGAAAGTGCAGCTGAAGACCTGGAGCAGAAATGGCACTCAGTTACCACAATTGTGGTCAGTCAAGTAGGTCAACCTACCTTGGTAGCGAGAGCTAATCGCGGTTGCAGAAACCATAGTAGCGTCCAAGCCTCTGTGATGGCTACCTAGCGGAAGAGTGCAACCCAAGGGAAAAAATATAAATGCATGTGGCTGACCCCAAAATTAACAAAATGAAGGCTCAAACCCTAATAATCATCATATTCCATCTTCCCCAATTTTTAGACATTGTACTAGGGTTTGTAGCCTTCATTCTTGGAGAAGAAAATATTGTATAAATTTTGGGTGAAGAATATTTTGGAGTCACTTCCAAGTGAAAAATTAGTGAACTCCCATTTAAGATTTGTTGAATCTCATAGTTTGGAGTAACATTCACTTAGATCTTATCAAATCAAATCAATGGAGATGGTGGGTAAAATCTTTACTTATTTATCTTATGAGTAGCTATTTTTTCCTCTTGGGATCATGCTAGAATAGGGTGTAAATATGTGTCAGATGTGATTTGTTTGTACATTTGCTAGTTTGTGATGTTGGAATCTATTATTGCTTGAGTAACTTGGATGAAATCCTCAAATACCTAAATGGGTTTGATGGATGAAGATTCTAATCTCTTGAAAGCTTAAACCATCCTTGAAAGAGGGGTTTGGTTGAACTTTAGAAACCCACATCATCCTTGAAAGAGGAATATGGGAACTAATATAATAATAGATAATTTATGAGCATGGTCAAAAAATCTTCACCATCTTAGACATAAGGGTGATTGTGAAGTTGACTATACTTTAGGCGTCATCCTCGAAATAAGGGTGTTTTATTGAGGTATTAGGTGGTTTTGATTGAAGC
This sequence comes from Capsicum annuum, assembly GCF_002878395.1. NCBI lineage: Eukaryota > Viridiplantae > Streptophyta > Magnoliopsida > Solanales > Solanaceae > Capsicum > Capsicum annuum. Next base: position 38,261,380 of record NC_061112.1, on the reverse strand, counting down.
ACTCATTTAGTACTTGAATAGATCAATGAGTGACACCCTTGGGGTTTTGTTGGCAAACTAGCCTCAAGGATTTCTAACCTAGACTACCACATCACCAACACTTAGAATTTGCATCAAATTATCACACACTCGCATATGTTACCCTTATGAAAGCATAATCCTAAGATTCGTGCCTAATTTCTAGACTCTAATTATTCATGGCCCCAAATTAATACTAGAAATCCCAAAAAAAAATATTAAGCATGATACCTTTCCCCCCTATTTTAATGTTTTTGTACTATTGGTTTAAATTAATGTAATATCTATTATTTTAAACTAATTTAGTCGCCACTCACATTGTTCCTCATTGATTTGACCTCGACTCTAAAATTGGGGTAAATATATTAATGACAACCACCTTGCACTTAAATTGATGTGTAAGTTGAGCATTATCAACAATGCACTAGGGTAAGCAAAAGGAAAGAAAGGTATAAAACATGGCTATCAAAGAAATGCCTATATCATCTCCTAAACCCACATTCTTTGTTTTATTTTGCACACACACCAAGTAAGTTCTAGACATCACATGTAACAAGTAATATACTATAACCTGACACACACATGGCACATGCTCAACTTAAGTAGGATCATTATTAACTTAATCCAACAATAGCATGCATTAACATTAAGCCAACATTTACAAAAGTCATAATCAGGAGTTTAGGTGTCTCAATAGTAGCAATTCACACAATCAACATACTTTTTACCATCAAAACACTTACATCATGCAATCAAATACAATACCTACAAGAATATCTCACTTATTCCTAACACAAATTTTTTTAAATTTACCCTAAAAATGGGAATTTCCCCACCCCATACTTACAAATCTACTTTGTCCCCAAAGTATACTTAAAAGTAGGATAAAAATATTCCCTGAGGCCTCTAGGCTTCTCTAGTAGCACATTTACACAGCAAGTGGGTTTGAGGACCCCATACTTAGTCTTTACCATGCTCCTTATCTCAGGTTTCTCGGTACTCAGACTTCCCATCAACCTGTAACTTAATGAAAACAAAAACTAGTGAAGTAAAAACTAAAAATACTAAAAATAAAACATACCTTAACATGGGTTGCCTCTAAAGAAGTGCCTTATTTAGTGTTGTGGAACGACCCAATATACACTTATCTTTTATAATTTATCATCTTCCTCACACTCGGATGCCATCTTCTTAGTCCTTTTTGACTTCTTGAGTGTGAAATCTCAAGGCAATAACTTTCTCAATAATATCCTTTTCAGGATCATCAATTTGCATCATTTTGGGATTAGGTAATGGAGGCTTGGGTAGCTTAATAAGGAAATTTGAAAAGGTTTTTTATCGAATAGACTCCACCACACCTCACTTATCCCCTTTAATCATAGTAATTATGCACAAATATTTATAGTGGGATAGTGTGTTAAGCGATTTGTACACTGTTAAAACTGCCTCTTTAATATCTAGACTCATTGTAAGCGTGTCCTTTCTCTCATCTATCAAAGCTCCTCCCGTCACCAAGAATTGACATGCCAAGATGATTGACACCCTATCATCTGCCTAATAATACAAAACAATAAAATCAGTAGGAATAACAAACTTACCAACCTTGATGAGAATATCCTCTATTATTCCTTCTGGACAGGCTAGGATTTGGTTTGCCAATTGGAGTATCACAAAGCTCAGTCTCGGCTTTATCTATCCCAAAGTGTTGAACAGAGAAAGGGGCATAAAATTGATGCTTTCCCCTAAGTCACTAAGTGTGTGGACCACCTTACTATTTCCAATTATAATGGGGAGAGTGCACTTTCCAAGGCTTTGAACTTTTTGGGCATCTTCTGTGTCACCACAGAGCTTCACTCCTTAGTGAGTGCTACTGCCTCCACACCTTATAGCTTAATTTTATTATTGACCACATCCTTCAAGTAATTACATAATTTGGCATTCCCTACAAAACATCTAAAAGAGGAAGGTTAATATGAAGCTCTCTGAACGTGTAAAAGAACTTTCTGATGCATGTATCCTCCTTTGCCTTTATATGATTCTGTGGGAAAGGTAGTGGTTGTCTCTCTTTCACCTGTTAAGAAAAGTTTTCTCTCTTTCACCTGTTAAGAAAAGTTTTCTTTCGAGTAATTAGACTTCCTTGAATTTTCTGTAACTTTTTTGGACACTTGTAGGGGAACTTAACTCTGCATCTACCTCCTTAGTTTTATTTGGAGGTTCTTCATTCAACTCCTTACCACTCTTAAAAGAGATTCCCATTACTTGTTTAGGATTTTTATTATCACTTAGAAAACCACCTTAAGTCCTAGTATTTTATGCTTATTACATCTCCTCCAACTGTATCTCAAAGATTCTTATAGCAATCAGCTGACTCTTCATCTCTGCCTATTGGCTTTTCATGTTTGCTTGCTGACTTTTTATTTCTGTAGCCAACTTGCTTGACTAGCTATAGTTTATTTTAGCATCTCCTCAACATTGTTCATTTGAGTCATGGACTAATTACTCTGAACCTGCGGCTGCTGAGTCTGTTGTTGCTCATTTTTCCAGTAATGGATTAGGTGTTGAGTTTGCCACTTTAGATTTTGGGCGTTCCTATAATTCTATCTTTGAGCATTGCCCGCGAACATAACTGACTCGAGAGTTGCAGCACAGATAGCTGTTGAATGCCCCGTATTACCACAAACCTCACATTAACCTTTAGTTTATTGACTTGCATTAACTATGGTTGCAGGCTGTGTAACCCCTAACTTCATATTGCATATCTAATTTTGTAGAGCAACAATCTGGGCACATATAGCAGTAAATTGGTCCACGTCCAACATACTTGCAACCTTTTTTGTAGCATTTCTTGAGTAAGAACACCACTCAGGATATCCTTGAGCAATCTGATTCAATAAAGTATATAGCTCATCATAATTCAACTCCAAAGCTTGATCACCTCTAGCTGAATCTAGGAAAATTTTTGTGCTATGGTCAAGTTCGTCAATAAAAGTGTGAGCTAATAATATCTCATTGGACTGGTAATGATATAGAAAGTCTCAAAGCAGAGCTTTGAAGTGATCCAAAGCATGATATAGATTCTTATCTATCTTTCGTTAAAGCACATAATCTTACTATGTAGCCCCGCAGTCCTGCCAGATGGAAAGAATTGGATGAGGAATTCCCCCAATAGTGAAAAGGGGAATAGTGTTAGCCTAATATTATCAGTTGACACACCTGAAGGGCTAAATGTGTCACAAATCTCTAGAAAATTCTGCAGATGGACTTGTGGATCTTCATGTGAAATCCCCATAAACTGTCCACTGCTGATCAAAAGCTGCACTATGTTTTGTTTAGGCTCAAAGTTACCTCCAGCAACCAGTTTCCAAAAAGGGGGAGGTTAAATTGGTCGGAAGTAGGGTTTCCACTTCTCTAACTATCCTATGGGCTGGTTGATCTTCATCCATGAGAGCAGGATTTTCTTGTTCCTCTTAAAATTGTGGAATATGGTGGGGAAGAATTACTTCTCTCCTTTTTTATGGAAGTGTTGCTCGAGTTTGGGGCTTGGTTCAACCAATTCCCTATCCCTTGCTAGCTTACTCATTTGTAAACCTGTTTCCTGCAAATTCAATACCAAGACCAAAAGTAAAGCACCAAAGAAATATGAAAAGTAAACCTAAAAAAAAAATAGTTGCCAATTTACAAGTCCTGGCAATGGCGCCAAAAACTTGTTGCGCCCAAGCAAACACACAAGTTAATGTGGCCTCACCAAGTAATACAATGGCCTTATAAAAAGCTGAATTGATCCCTCAGAGATTTGTGTTAAACAACTATCAAATTATAGTTCACAATTGAGATTTAAATTAGTTCAAACATCACTAAAAGAGTTGTGAAGGTTTGTAAATAAAAAGTAAACTAAAACAATGTGGGAAAGTAAAGACTTTGAACAATCAATGGATGAAAACTTAGGGCTAAATCACTACGAACAATCATACTATACTATAGAACTTCATCGGTTAAATTACTTATCTTGGTTGTTGATTCACGGGTTTGATTAAATGATTATGGTTTCCCAACCTCTAACCACATATCTAACTTAGACCCACAACTACATCGTTGAGAAGGGATGTGATAACTAAGCTAAACGCATTCATATTTCATCTCGTAGTGAGCGCAGTAAAGTTTCTATTAATATATATCCCTATCCTAGGTTCAAATTCAAATCCCTTTTTAAGGAATAAAAATCCTACTCTATTTACCCTCATGTTCTGTATTCCCCTCATCCCATCCGCCGAGATCACAAGGTCGACAATATATGTATTCTAAGGGTCGAAAATCCTTAAAATAATGATAACAAGGGTTAATAAATAATGAAATATGATAAATAAACAAAGTCAAATCAATATGTAGCAATCGTAGTCATGTTCTTGGCTTTAACCCTGAAAAGCAGGCGTTTAGCCACTAATAGACATAAACGTAATCAAAGTAATTGGATACATGATTAAATATATTAAAAAGCCAAAGTAAATAGAAAAAAACCAAAAAAGAAGTGTTGAACAGCCCCTCTCCATGTCCAATAACGTACCAAAGTAATTACAAAGTGTGTAAAGTGTTCTATTTATAGTGGAAGGGATTTGGCTGTGTAGGAATAGAGGGGGCGCCATGGGCTATACACCACTGGAGTGGAGGGGAAGATGGGGTACTTAGTCCACCGCTCTAAATGGGGAATCTCGGGCCTTAGTCCTATGGGGTAAAGGGGAATTCACTCCTTTATCGCCTACCCTTACTGGAAAGTGCCATTTGACGTTAAACTTGGCCTTGCACTTTTGTCATCCATCCCAAGCCTTTTGGTGTTATTTACACTTGCATTTCAGCTGGTTCATCTTCAAAATATCAACAAAATCCACTCAAAAAGCATCCTACATTATCAAACACCATAGATTAGAGCTTAACACAACAAAGAATCCACATCGGTGACTAGAAACTCAAGCTAAGCCTACTCTCGTCCTATTAATCCTTAGCTTATTGAGTTGAAACTTAGCTTGAATAAATTATACTTTAAAAACTATAAACAAGTTGTTACACACATAATTATACAATCATACCATTACAAACTCATCAAACACATAAGAATCCATCAAGATCAACTAGGACTACAACTAGCTAAAACTAGTAAAACTAATTTTCTTGTCTAGACTCTAAATGATCAATTTGAACCCAAACTTGTTTGAAAACAACTCTACATGTTGTAATCACATACTTAAACACTTAAATTATTTTACATATCATTGTTAATACATGAAGCACACGAATTGTCCTCAAAACAAAGCTAAATATGTTAGGATAACAACAATAAAGTGCATAAATACACCCAATATCACCATCTCACACTTAAAGCCTTATTCATTGTCGAACAAATCTATAATATAAGCATCATAAGCCAAAGAGAGTCTACACTTCTACTACAAGCAAGACATTCTAGCTAGTACTACAATGACTACACAAAATGCAAGTTTCTACACTAAGCATATTATATACACAATTGAAAGTTTAAGAACACTACTTCAAAACATCCTAGCCTCAAAAACTGAATCACCTCATTGGCAAACTAATTTATATTTTTTAATCAAAGAGATCATATAATTCACCTAATAGTTATCAGACATGTGCTCGCACAATAAAAGATTTACCCATAATCACTCACAATCATATAATCCATAACACAATAGGTACAAGAATTCACAAGTTACAAATGATGAATTCAAATCAAATTGAGCTCACTCTCACAAAGAATTCACATGTTACAAATGATGAACCATAGGCTTTCCCTTAGTGTAGTACTCAACTAATATCATAATGCTAAGCTTAGGATCAAATAGGTCCTTAAAGGTTGTAATGTAAGCTAAGGGATGAGTAGAAACTATTTTTGACAAGAATAGTGACTAAATTACCTAAGCGCTTTAATACATCACATTTTTCAATTAAGACCAATCTCTAACAACCAACTTACACCAGTTTTGTCTACCCACTTCTTCTATTTTGCCCCATCTCATTAAGCTCATTCACTTATACTATGATGGGAGTATGCTACGTACAACTTATTCAATTTGAACAATTTTTATTCTTTTTATTAATCAACTCCTAACCACAACACATATCAATTGTACACACCTATAACTATCACTTTGGGGATTCAATTTCACCTTTTCATGCTTGACTTTCCAACTTCTTAACCTAATTAATTTTTTATTAAAGCAATTAGGAGCTTTGGATGTAATTCAGGTAAATTAAAGAATAGATTAGGATACATCTGAGGCTACCAAACAAAAGCTAAAGGTTCAACAGGGTTTGACTAGGACAACACACAAGGGAAGGCAAAAAGAAGGATATAAAACATGGCTATCAAAGAAATGCATATATCATCTCCTAAACCCACACTCTTTATTTTGCTTTTCACATACACCAGAAAAATTCTTGACATTACATGCAACAAGGAATATACTACAACCTCATATGCACATGGCATATACTTAACTCAAGTAGGATTATCATAGACTCTTAATCCAACAATAGCATGAATTCATATCAAGCAAATACGTAAAAAAGTCATAATTAGGAGCCTAGGTGTCTCAATAGTAGCAATTCACACAATCAACATGCTTTTTACCATTAAAACACTTGCATCATGCAATCAAATACAACACTAACAAGAATATCACACTTATTCATATGACAAAAATTTTTAAATTTACCATCAAAAAGGGAATTTCCCTACCCCACACTTAAAAATCTACTTTGTCCCCAAATTATACTTAAAAGTAGAGATACAAATACTTTCCAAAGCCTCTAGGCTTCGCTAGTAGTATCTTTACACAGAAAGGGGGTCTGAGGACACCATAATTAGTCTTTACCATGCTTCTTTGCTCAGGTTTCTCGGTACTCAGACTTTCCATCAACCTCTGACTCAAAAAAAAAAGTAGTGAAGTAAGAACTAAAAATACGAAAAATAAAACATACCTTAACTTAGGTTGCCTCCCAAACAGTGCCTAATTTAGTGTCGTAGCTTGACCCAATCTACACTAATCTATTTTCTTTCATCCTCTTCCTCACACTAAGACGCCATATTCTTATTCATTTTTGACCTTTTGAGTGTGAACTCTCAAGGTCAATAACTTTCTCAACAATAGCCTTTCAGGCTCATCGATTTGAATGATTTTGGGATTAGGTATTAAAGGCTTGGGCAACTCAATAATGAAGTCTGAAGAGATTGTTTATGGAATATACTCTACCACCCCTCACTTTTCCTCTTTAATCACAATAATCAAGCATAAATCCTTATAGTGGAATAGTGTGTTGAGTGATTTGTACACTTTGAAAACTGACTCTTTATCATCCAGCCTTATTGTGAGCGTGCCCTATCATATATCTATCAAAGTTCCTCACGTCACCAAGAATGGATGTCTTAAGATGATTAGCACCCTATTATATGCCTTATAATCCAAAACAAGAAAAATAATAGGAATAATAAACTTACCAACTTTGATGAGACATCCTCTATGATTTCTTTCGTATGGGCTAGGGTCTGTTTACCAACTGGAGTATCACAGAAATCATTCTCATCTTTCCAAGCCTAAAGGATGGGAAAACCATGGCTTTCCCCCACAAACACCAAATAAATCCACTATAATCAACCTCTTGATTACAGACTAAATTTCAGCCTAACTCTAGGCTCCTTTCACATGCAATAACTCTACTACAAGCTCATTTTGGCAACTCTGCCAAGGACTCTCTCCACTGATTAACTCTAATCAGCAACAAACTTAGGTAACTCTACCTAAGTACTCTCAAGCATAAATAAAACACAACACTACTCTTGTAGCATGAGTAGTTCAATTATAAATTAGCACTCAAGAACTCTCACTCACTTTTTAAGCATACTAAGAGCATGAGCTATGTTTCAGAAAACTTGAGATGAAGTTTTGCTACCTCTCTTCACTCTTTAGAATTGTGTCAAAACTATTTGGTGAAGAAGTATCTTTTTCCTTCTATATATGAGTAATGATTAGGGATAAAATATCATTGGAATAGCTCTCCTAACCAGCATAAGAAATACCTACAAGTTTGTTACACAACAGGGAAAAACTGTGCAGTCACACATGCCAACCATGAATATTCAGGGACCCGGTCCCCTGTAGTTAGCTTCTCATCATCAAAATACATATAGCATGGGCTGGTCCCCGTTCCTTCTTCCCTTATTTCTTTTGGGAGGCATTGTCTATAAACAGAATAAAGGACGAGTTAGAAAAGGGGAATTCAATAGAGCTTATGCTCTTTTACATGACATGAATACTGAAAGAAGGGAAACTTTTCTAAAAATACCTTGTAGCCTCTTGTCCATAAGTGTGGCATGCTTCACATCCATACATAAGACTCTGCTCAATGTTACTTTTAGATACCCTAGGACCTGTTAAAATCTTAGGCTCTAATACTATATTTTGTCACTACCAGAGGCTACCCCTTCACCGCGACATGATGTTTAAGGCCACAAGTGACCCCAAGCTAACTCATTATCTAATACCTACTATGAGAACTGAATAAAATGGTAATAAAGTCTCATATGTGGAAAATAAATTGATAAAAGTGCTAATAACACATAATTCTAAACATAAACAAACATGTCTGAAATAACTGATAAATACTAAAAGTAGACTGCCTGTCTGAAAGACTCTAAAACATAATGAGTTGATGGGATAAAACTCCAACTAGCTTCAACTGTTTGAGATATAAAAGTACTAAAAATAATAGAAGAAAACTATCTTTTCCTCAATGAATGAGGATCACCACTACTGCTGCTGAGAGGTATTGAGCTGCCTAAGGATGATTAGGGAACTGTGCGTATAGACCCATTTTATAAGACAATATAAAGCAAAGAAGAGTATGTGTAAGACCCCACAAAATTCTTAGTTTAATTCAATCCTTTAAGCTTATCAAGGGGTCCCAGACTTAGAAAATTCTAGCTAAGTTTCCTGACTTAATTTAATTTTAGCCTTTGAAAGCTAACAATCTCATTTCGCAACCTTAATGTCCTTTAATGGTCTATATTTTTGTTAATTCATAATCAAGAATGTATATAGGGGTTACCGAATAAGTTTTGGATTTTTCGAACCTCGTTTAGACCTTGTTTGAAATCCCAAAATAGTGAGTCGATGTGATGTTGGCGCGTCACGTTGCCAATTGCGTCGACAGAGAAAATATTTCTCAGCTTAAGCCAATTTCTAGTGAATTGACATGATGTGTTGCGTCGCATCAGTTATCACGTCGGTACCCTCGACGCGCCAAGTTGGATGTAGCATCGCTAGGCATATTTTTCTATTTTTTAAAGCCAGTCCTTAAGGGCATTTAGGTTATTTTCCCCCAACTTTCAGCCCTTATAACATGAAATTTAGCCCTCTTTTGGCTAAATACTTTCATTATTCCACAAGTGCTCAAGAACAAGAAACCCTAGGTAATTAATATCAATTCAAGAACTGTAATACCTTGGGAAATTTTTCGTTGAAATTTTGTGCGTAAACCTGTTGGGTTCTATCTTCTAGAATGAATTATAAATTTTTTGTGTGGAATGTCTTAGATTATGACCCACCATTGCGTAGAGTATCAAATAATCTTTCCAATGATATGTGGATCATCCAAAAAGGACACCCGAGCAACCAGTTATGAACATTCCGATCGAACCGTGAATAGTAGTGACCAGTAAAACGTGTAGGAAAAAGTATTGAGGCCTGGCATATTTTTGCTTCAAATTTAAACGATCATAACTCCTTGTACATAATAATCTGGGTAATCTACTATATATCAACGGAAAGCTCTGCGAGTCCTCTTTCCAATGAAATCAGTTTCATCTAATTTGTCTATCAAAGCAAAAAGTTATGGTCAATCTACTTCAGTCTATCAAAAGTGAAATTTTGGGTCAACTTCAAACGATCATAACTCCTCGTACACAATGATCTGGGTGAGATACTATATATCAATAGAAATATATGAGAGTCCTCTTTCTAATGAAATTAGTTTCATCCAATTTGGATAGCGGAGTAAAATGTTATGGTTGATCTACTTCAGACTATCAAAACAGTCCATCAAAGGATAGATTCGAGAATTATTTGATTTTTAGGAGCGTTTTGGTCATTCCTCCTCATCCAAAATCCATTCAAACCTTATATTAAAGCCTATTAGAAGCATTATATGTTATATTTCATCAAATTCCCTCAAAAAGAAAACCCTAAGCTCCTACATCCAACTTCAAGAACCTCCAAAGTTCACCATTAATTCTGCAAATTTATTTAAGATTCCAAGTTTCTAGTTCAAGAAATCCAAGAACCATCATTCAAAGGCACGATTAACATCTCAAAAATGAGTATCGATCTAAAGTTCATCATTCAAGGTATGTGGGGTTTTTCAACAAGAACTCTCTTTCGTTCTTGTGCCCAAAAGTAATTTTCCTTACAAAGGCATATTTTTATTTGATTTTTATGAATTTGAAGCATGAACCCATATCTTATGATGATTATTATGAAATCTTGATATTTATGATTTTGAAAGATGAATTTACATATGTGGAGATATAAAACATGAATCTTGAATGATATTTATCATGATTTTGATATTTGGGTTATGAATCCCCATTGGAAATTATGTTTTTTGAGAAAGTGTGTATTATAAGCACGTTGATGTTGAATATTTGAGATATTTTGAATGATTTGACCTTTTGATCTTAATGGAGTTGTTTTGAACTTGAGTGTGAAAGAAATCCACAACGTGGTTGATTTTGATAGATGGGAAGCATGATGGCTCCCGATGTATATTTATATATTACTGAAATTGATTTATTGTGGATTGTCTTTGAAATAATCTGAGTTAAGTCCGAAAGAAATCTTTAGAAATGAGTGGGAGGTATAAAGCGACCTTACTTCCCTAGAACTACGTGCCTTCGTAGGAGTAAGCCTGAGGCTGATTTATGTAGTGATCACTAGTTTGTGTGGATTTGATATCGATAGTCCTACTCCGATGGCAAGGATAAGATGACTCTCCCCAACGTGGGTTATACGTTGGACTCCATGTAGCTCACATGGTTTATGTCGGTTATAGGATCTCCCAGTGTGTGTGTGTTTCCTTGTGTCTATGGTGAATGGTGAAGTGATTTGAAAGTGGAATTGTGAAAGTTATTCTTTCGAAAGATTTAATTGATATTTACATTACGAGAATTGATATTCTTGATGAACTGAAAGTGATTGACAAATTATATGTGACTCACATGTGTTATTGTACTTATTTCATCCTCTCATGATTATGATGATTTTCTTTGGGCTATGTGAGTCTTTCATACATCCTGCATATTTCTTATAAATATTTATGATGATGATGTTTATACAATTGCATACACCCCCATATACTCGGTTTCTTTCTATGGTACTGACCCACATCTTCGGATGTGGGCTGTATTTTCTCAGAATGTAGGTTCAGGTGCTCAGTTTCAGGTTTGGCAGTGATTCTTCGGGCACACTATTCTACATCTTCTGTTGTGGTGAGTCCTCATGTTCTGAGGACGTGATGTGTGATATTGGTTTCATGGAATCGTTTACATTTGATAACTGGGTATGAGTCAGTTGAGGCATATCTCAATGGCTCGCTGGTTTTATTGATTTTCTTAGAGGCTTGTCAGACTAGTATAGATGTTGGGAGTTGACTAATAAGTCATATTTTGTTATCTTTCTGAAATTCTTTTATTCTTTGACGATGATTACTCTGTTGATAAAGGGTTATTTATGAAAACCCCATTGATTTGTGTAGAACTGAATGAAAATGGCTCAAAGGGTTAGCTTGGGGCTACTCGTAGCCTCAAGCACTGTGTGACGCTCCGGGACCTATTTTTCGAGGCATTACAAAAACTCAAGCCTTCTTCCTTCAATCTTCTAGAAATTGTCAACCAAGGTATGTAAAGTGTTCATACAAGGGTCCCTTTCATCCTTGGAGCTCAAGAAACCCTTTTTAAAATATGAATTTTAAATTCCATGTTGTGGGTTTGATTGTACCTATGTTTATGTTGTGATATGATTTCCAAGATTGAATCTTTATTGAATTCCCATGACTTTATGCTAAGTATGTGGATTGAAATCCTTAAATTAAAGTGCTTGATATATCCATGATTTTTTATTTGTTGATCCATGCCCTAGAAAAGGTTATGCCTTCCATGTGTTTGTTAAAATGCCTAAGTGATTAAGAATTATGCATTATAACCTATTTGTGAGTTATATGATGAACTTATGATGTACCCACATGTTAAAAATGACTCTTATGATAAAAGTTGTGTCTTGTAATGATTTGTTGGAATGCTCATAAGTATGAATTTGTGAAATTATGATATGTTAGCATGTATTCCCATTCATGTGTAAACTTATGACTTACGAATGCTTTAGGAAATCCATTAATGATAGTATTATGAATTTTTGACTATGGTCATGTGTTCAAGTAGTTTCATATCTCATTTATTTTTATGCTATCGAGTCCTGGGGGTATTTAATACCGGACAACTTAGCTGTGTGCCTAGAGCCAATGTCAATTTTCAAGATAACCTCAGTCAAGCCACGATCAGTAGAATTCAGTCAGTCTAAGAACTCAAGAAACCACAGTAGTATTCAATTCAGTCCTCAGTAACTCAGTCAGTTAACAAAATTTAGTAATATTCCATTAGTCAATGGAATTCAGTAAACTCAGTCTAGTATACTCAGTTCAGTGTCTATTCAGTTAGGAGAAGGATTCAGCACCGAGTGAACCCAAGGGTGGGAAATCACCTGCCAGCAGAGGGTGTGATTCTTAGAAGAATTTCTTGCATTATAGAACTACGTAGCCAGTATAGGTTGAGATATCAAAACCTATCAGATAAGGGTTGATGAGGTGCTTAACCTGTCAGATGAAGGTCCCGCTATTCTCGTTAGAATACCTAATAGATGAAGGTCACTCACAACTCGTTCTTACTAGTGGCGCGGTATTGATACCCTTCTAATTGGGGTCACAGATTGGACCCCAACTCAGTTTTAATATCTTATTAGGGGCATGTCGATTAGATGAATACCTCCCACAGTCTCAGTCTCAATCATCAGTAAAGAACTCAGATAGTTCTATATATTTTAGGACTGTCAGATAATGTCACTTAGCTTAATATGGAAATCTTCTAGTTCCATTAGAATCGAGACTATCAGACACAGTCACTCAGTTATCAGTTATATCAGTTATAAATAATCTATGTTATCAGTAAGCTCAGTATTTAAGATCATTATGATTTCAGTTACAGTATGTATTTATATATGTATCCTTACGTAGTTATGTTTATGTTATTCAGTCAGTTTAATTCATGTATATGAACTCTAGCATTCAGCCTTACCTCACTTAGCATACCAGTACATTCACACATACTGACGTATACTTTCCTTTTGCGCTATGGTGTTTTATACCATAGGCTTGGACGCTCAGGTTTCCAATCACATTTAGCAGCTCAGATATCAACAATAAGATTCAGGGGTATGTCTTCATATTTTGAGGACATGATTATTTCATTCTTTTAGTATTTTAGTACTTAGTCACGGAGTTAGTTGGGGACATGTCTCATTAACTCCTTATCCAGAAAATTTAGAGGCTTATTCAAAATATAGCATGTTCAGACAGTTATTTCAGTCTTGGTATTATCAAACCTTGTTCAGACGTTGTTTTATTCAATATTGTTTACTATTTTAAACCTTATGGTAAGTTTTCTATTAGATTTTTGCACTTATTCTAGTTATATTGTTATTATAATATTACTATTATTTAATGCTTAGTTATAGATATCAGTCATAGGTTAGCTAGTGGTCCTTAGAATTATTAGCACCCTGTAGCATCTGGGGTACCAACTCGGGGCGTTACAGTATGTGTCAGTACTTTTGAATGTACTGGTATGTGAGGTAGGGGCTACTTGAAATATATGAGGACACTAAACATGGGTGCATAAATATGTAAAAAGAATGAAAGACCAAGTAAATCATAAATGAAGATGATCTTTATAACATGAGTAACTGAATGTATGATAACTGTACCCTTGGTCATGCAAACCTAATTTATTATAGTCTCTATACTAAACTGAGATTGTGGGAGCTAACTACAACTGATATACCTTAATTTAAGCTATCAGGGTCAAACCTGTAACCCCAGTTAGAAGGGTGCTGTTACATTTCCTGGGGTACAAACACATGACTGACGATATGGATCCATAAGGATGATGTCCTGAAGGATGAGGGTGTCAGGCCCCTATTGATGAGCACCCCTTAAAATCTATGATGGCATCGTAGGTTTGGAACTTAAGGACTACTACTAATGACTTATGCCTAACTGATGAGGGAGCCTCTATCACTGCATTTACTCAGTGCTAAGTGTTACTCCCAACTGAAAGACATTGGTATTATTATTGTTTTATCATGATATTATCCTGTACTGATAAGTGATCAACATAAGCATGATAATTTGAATATGATAATAAAACCATGGTCTTACTAACTTGTTACTTGAAAACAAAATCATGTAAGAATACATGGGTATCGGGTGTTCATAACCCTCCACCACTGAATGATACTTTAAATGCAATAACAACATTTAAAACATTGGTAGAAAGTCATAATTCAGAAACCCAAAACATAATACATTTAAATAATGAGTGAGATACATTAATTTGAACAAGAATATGGGGATGTGCTAAACTTGGAAGGATAACATTTCACATAGTTAAATTCATAATTTGATAACTTGACATACTATTGGATAAACATGACATTGGTGATTAAGTGTAAACCATGAAGTACATAATTCAAATGGGAAACTTATTGACATGACTTTATTTCAAAATTACTAATAAAAGTATGGATTAAATTCACATTCAACAATGGATAATTTCACAAAAGAAGATAAAATTTATACTTGAACCAAAAAGAGATTTTGGGACTCAATGGGTGGAAGGAACCAATTGATGAATAACCCCACATACCTCAATTGGTTGAGTTCTTGAAGAAAAACTTGAAATAGGAGCTTGAATGCTTGTATTCTTTGGAAGAAAACTTGAATTTTGTTCGTGGGGAAACAAAAGGGTTTTTACATATTCTATTTGATGTAGAATGGGCAAATAAGTGATAATTGATTAGATGCGGGTGGTGTGAATGACAAATTACAGGCTTGGAGTCAAACCCTTGAGTCTAAGGGGTTCAGGTTGAGTAGGTCCAAGATTGAGTATTTAGAATGGAAGTTTAGTAACTTGAGGTAGGAGGATGAAGTGGTGGTGAGGCTGGACTCCTAGGATGTTTGTAAGAGGGATAGTTTTAAGTATCTTGGATCTACGATTTAGGGGAATAGTGAGATTGATAAGGATGTAGCTTAACGTATTGGAGCAGGTTGGTTAAAGTGGAGGCTCGTCTCGAAAGTGTTGTGTGATAAGAAGGTGCCCCTTAAGCTTAAAGGCAAATTATATAGAGTGGCAGTCTGTCCGTCTATGGTATATGGAGTGGAGTATTGGCCAATCTAGCAATCCCAGATCCAAAATTAAAGGTGGCAAAAATGAGAATGTTACTTGGATGTGTCAGTTTACTAGAGGGAACAGAGTTAGGAATGAGATTATTTGGGAGAAGGTGGGAATGGCTTCAGGGAAGGACAAGATACAAGAAGAAAAACTGACATGATTTGGGCATGTGATGTGGAGGGGCACGGATGCCCTAGTTCTTAGGTATGGGAGGCTAGCTCTGGATGGTTTTAAGAAGAGTAGAGGTAGGCCAAAGAAATACTGGAGAGACATAATTAGACATGACATGGAGAAGCTTTAGCTTATTGAGGACATGACCATATATAGGAAGGTGTGGAGGTTGCGGATAAGGGTAGAAGGCTAGTTTGAGTGTGTAGGTTATAGCAGGCAGTCAATAGAGATTTTTTGTAGTCGGGTTCATAATTCTAGGACTGTCTACTTAGGTGACTTTGGTATGTGAGGGTATGTTACTACTAGGGAGGGGTCCTATTTCTTATTTCTTAGTTCCTATTTTCTTATTTAGTGTTGCCCTTATTTCTCATATTTTGTATTTTCTTTGGTTTACATTCTATTATTTCTTATTCCTGACTGTCTATTGTGTCATCCATCCCCATATTTTCTATTCTTTATCTTGAGCTAGGGGTCTATCAGAAACAACCTCTCTACCTCTTCAAAGGTAGCAGTATGGATAAGTACATCTTACCTTCCCCAGACCCCACTTTATGGGAGTACACTGGGTTTGTTGTTGTTGTAGAATGGGCAAATAATGCCCTTCTTGGGGTTATAAGTAATGATTTGGATGCTTGGAGTGAGGGGGAATGTCCAAAACACCCCATGGACCTTATATTTATAAAATAGGAAAACTACAGCCTCTGTAGCATAAAGTCTATCACAAAGGCTAAACCATATCGCGGTGATCCTTCGTCTATGTCATAGAGGTTATCGTGGGGGCTAGCCTCTGTGACATGCCAATATCGTGGAGGCTTGCTGCCTTCAGGATTTGAAATCACCCCAAACCCAGTCAAAAAATTTTAATACTCTTCCGAGACACCCCTTTAACCTCCCAAACATGATTTAACTCAAAAATCAACATTTCGAATTTGGGAAGGCCAAAAATAAATTCCTCAAAATCTTAGGGTCTAAAAAATTACTAAATCCTATATACCTAGTGTAAAATTCATGACTTGGGCCCCTTAAACAATCCACTAAGAGATGAAATGAGTCTATGATCTTACGAGGTATTACACACTTCCTCTATTTTGTTAATTCACCTAAGCTCCCACAACCCAAGCTAAGGGTTTATCCCCTCATAGTTGTAAGATAAATCATGAAATCCATAGATAAAATTATAGAATCAATCTACAATAATGAAAGAAGAAATCCCAAAGTCTTAAAATGAATAACAAACCAATAATAAGAATATATGGTAGCCCCCAAGGGCCTATCTCTCTGTATCTAGCATCCCCCTACTAAATAAAGTCTAAACGGTATTTATAGATTACAAGAAACCCTATAAATCAAATCCTACATAGAATAGGAAAGCCTTGACTAAACGTATATAATAATAACTATAAACATCATAGGACTCTATGTAGGTTACATGGAAACCCTAGGAAATGATTTAGGAATGATCCAGAAAAAATTAAATTGGTGGCCACTTACTTAGGCCACATACGGACCGTATGTACCACAAATGGACCATATGTGAACCTAGGTAAGTACCAAAACTTCTGTGTAGATCCTACAAATCTCTGGAGTTTTGATCTCTGCACATACCTTGGTCACATACAGATCGTATGTTCTATATACAGACCATATGTGCCCTTAATAAGTGATAGAGTCTTCTTTATCCCACACTTGAGCCTTTGGACTTCAGGTTCTGACACCTACTTTGGTCACCTATGCCCGATAAGTGGTACTCATGCCCAAACATGCCTAAGTAAGTATCCTAAAACTTTAATTTTCATCTTTTTCTTTTATTTAGCATCCAGAACCTTGGTTTTATCCCGTTTAGCATCCAAAATCTAGTTTCTCTTTCTTTTAGCATCCAAAATCTAGATTTTCTTCCGTTTACATCCAAAATCTACTTCTTGCAAAAATCACTCAAAACACATAAAATCCAACAAAATAGCCATAAGTACTGCATATTTTCCAAGTTTAAGCATCATAAGTGCTAAAATTTTATAGCACATCAAAACCCTCACCTTAGAATGTTGCATATCCCTAGGCAACAAAAACATAAAAAAGATACGATGATGCTTAACCAAGAGAACCTAAGACATATGTGGCAGTCAATCATAAAATTTAATCTCAAGAACATTACCCTCTATCTTAACACTTTAAAACCAACTTTTGCATCAATGAAGCACAATAATGCGACATAAAGGAATCAAACTACAGTATTACATTAACAACAGACACCCATGCGTATGTACAAGTTACACTATCCAAACAAGCAAGTAACTAGTAATACAACCCATGTGCCCTCATAACAAAGAACTCCCACTCACTCATATGAAATCATCTATTTCAATGTAGGGATAGTCAAGAGACACTCACACTCACAAAGAAGTTTCAATCAATGTGCGTCAAATACCATAGGCTTGCCCTTATTTTTTATACAATAACTTTCAGACAGTCAGGTTAGGATTACTATAGGACTTTCCTTGACTTGTAATGTAGGCTTGGGGGGTAGTAAGATACATATGGGAATATAATGTCTAAGCCTTCTTGGCTACAAGTAATTTGGGGTCCACTTATTAACCACTTTATACTTTATTTCTGCTCTTATTTCTCCATTTTTTTATCCATTGCACATTCAGGTTGGGTATGGTTTCTTTTATTCTTTCTTTTTCTTTTTATTTTTGTTTTTCTACCATACCCAATCCTACTTTTTTTTTCTTATTTTACCCTTCTTCATAACCACTTCGTATGACACACCTCTATGATAGCCACCTTTAACTTAGGTGATTTACTTGAGTTAAGGTGACCAATGTCCAAGAAGGACCAAGTCCAAAATAGCTTCATTGTAACACAAATGGGAAGGTGAAAGGTTAAAACAAAGAAACAGGCTACAAGGAAAAAAAATGGGATCAAGGGATACTATTTCATATTGGAAGGTAATTTGAGCTAAAAGTGACCTAACATAAAAAATAACCTATGATCCTTTCCTAACCGACTATCTGTAATACCCCATATGTTTCTAAGTCCAGCTCAGCCCCTAGTACTTGGTTAAGACACTTAGAACCTGAAAATAAGAGTAAGTGTTGAGGGACTTAGTCACTTTTGACTCCATATAACTTTGAGGATTTTAAGTTGACCTTTCAAACTCTGAGACGATGGGGTTTGAGTTGATTCATGTTCAGGGGTATAGGTAGAACATCTCGGGTAAGTTTTAAATTTTTCGGATGAGTTTTGGACAACATTTGGATTTTTATTCCAGCAAGTCACTGAGATTCCACTACATCACAGTAGAAATAGGGATAGAAGCCTTACCGCATTGCAATGGAGGCCAAATCAATAATTTTTAATTCAAACAACCCACTGCGATTGCACCATGATATTCCAGCTTTTGATGGAATATTTAGCATCATATTCTTGGGAAAATTGTATGTTTTCAAGCAACCAAGGTGGTATTTAATGAGTCTTTTGAGTGTTTCAGGGAAAGGAGTGAACCACAAAGAAACATGGAAAAAGTAGCAATAAAAGGAATTTGACGGTCAAAATGGTGGACCGTCAGACTTGCGATGGACCACCAGTTGGACCGTCAGGCCTTATCCAGAACATGGCCACTTTTCTAAAGACTCAGTGACAGACTAAATGGTGGACCATCAATATTACAATGAGCCACCAGGTGTGCTGTTAGGCCTTATCTAGAACATGGCCTCCTGAAGGACTCAGTGACGGACTAAATGGTGGACCGTCAGACCTTTGGCAGACTACCAGTTGGACCATCAGGCCTTATCCAAAAATCACATTTCTGAAGAATTAGTGACGGACCAAATAGTGGATTGTCAGACTTTCAACGGACCACCACTTTGGCCGTCAACTTATACGCAGCTTTTTCGATTTTAAATTTTAAATTCCTTTTTACCTGGGAACAAATAAATACAAAATTGTAGGGTTAGTAAAGCATTTTTTGGATCTTTAACAAGTTTATCACCTATTGAAACTTTTTATAACCTAGTACTTTGGGGATTCAATTATATCTTTGGGGAAGTTAATTATTCAATTCTTTATTGAGGATTCAAGAACTGATTCTTAAGATTTGTGTAAGTGAATTCTAATTCTATTTATGAATAATACAAGAATTATTTCTTCTTCTTCTATGGAATTTTGTGGCTAAGTTCCTATAACTAGGGTTATGGGATCCTTAATGTGAAAAGTATCTATGGGTTGTGAATCAAATTGAGTTCCATGAATGACTGATATTGTATAAACCTTTCTTCAATCTAATGGCTTTTCTTGGTTACAAACTTGGAAAGTGAGCCCAAGAATATCACTTGTCTGAAAGAAAAGTGTTTGTTGGAAAAAAGAAGTGTTTACATGGATTCTAAGGGATTTAACCTTTGGATTAATGGCAAATGCCCTAACAGGATTAGCTTACATATGAAAATGGTTGAAAGAATAATGTATCCTTTGAGTTTAAGAGAATTAGAGGATAATCTATCCACTTAGGTTGAGAAATTAGGGGATAAATAGTAGGATTCAACCCTTCTTGCAATTGAATTTTCTAAATGGAACTCTTAAGCGATTTACAACCCTAGTTGTGCTAGCATTTTGGTAACCATAGCCCTAGTTTGTTTAATCTCATTTAAATTACTAATTACAAAGAAAATTATTTGTTGGAATACTCTTGTTACAATTAATTACTTTATAATTTACAAATCAAAACTCCCTTATTCAGGAACCTCTGATCAACAGTCCAGTAACAATTACAATACTTAGTAAGCACAGTATTCCCTATGGGATTCGACACCCAACCTAGTTAGGTTCTATATTTGACAGTGACCGCTTACATTTTCTAACGAGAGTTGTAATTTGGGCGTATCAAATTTTGGCGCCGTTATCGGGGAATATGGTTGTCAACTAAGTTTATGATTATTAATTGACCATTTGGTCAAAGATTCCTAAATTTTATTCTTTATTTGTTGTTTTTTTTTGTGCAGGTTGAGTTTCTTATATGCCAAGTACGTGGAGATCAGGTCAACCATTATTACCTATTCATCTAGAACCGCAGATCATTGGCAGAATGGATGGTCAATAGGACACGAAAAGAATAGCTGCACAGTAGGAGCAGGCTAGATTAGCAGCCTTGGTAGCCGCACAAGTAAACCAGCAGAATGCAGATAATGATGGTCGGGAAGTAAACCCAGATGATGAGAATCTGGGTGATGATGAGTTATTAAACCTAAGACGTGCAGATGATGTAGCCACACCAGTGAAAATAAATATCAATAGAAATCACCAGGTTAGGATGAGACCTGAACATTGGGCTGTCTAGTTTGCTCTAGATGATATGATAACCTGGATGGGGATAGTGCTACTGGGGCTATTATTCCTCCGCCCCTAGAACCTGGAGCTTAATATCATGAGTACCATGATCCAATTATTGTATCTTAAGGGACTATTCAGTAGACTTCCAGGTGATGACTTGAATATGCATTTGATTAACTTTATCTCGACATGCAAATCATTCGACAATCCAGGAGTAGGACAGAATGCTATTAAGCTGTGATTATTCCCATTATCTCTATCTGGAGAAGCAACTTTATGGTTGAATGGGCGAACCCCCAATTCTATTATAAATTAGAGGTAATTGAAAGATGCTTTCTAAGAAAGGTTCTTTCCGCTATCCAAGAGGGCACAGTTAAGAGATAAAATCAGTAATTTTAGGTAGCTTCCAACTAAAGCTCTCCATGAAACTTGGGAGAGGTTCAAAAGAAGTTCACTCAGTGCCCGAATCATCAGATGACCAACATCCACCTGAAGAAGATATTATATAGGGCCTTGAATTAGTTGACTAAGCCAGTAGTGGATAATGCTGCGAGTGGGTCATTTATGGGACTCACTTTTCTTGAGGTGTCTGAGATGCTGGATTGTATGACAAAGCAGAGTAGAGCTTGGCATACCAGGGATTCTGAGGTACCTAGCTCTACTGTATCTATTGGCATGACTGTAGAACAGAGGTAAAGGGAAAAAGAACGGGGCCAAGACATGGCTCACATAAAGACACAGATGGACCTTCTTACTAAGTATTTATTATCAGGAAAGACAGAGAAGGTTAAATTTGTTACATCACAGGGTAGAGCTGACTCTGATTCTGAGGAGGAAGCCAATTATTTAAACAATCAGGGGAGGTTTTTGAGGTAGTGGCCAAGGAAACCAAGGTCGTAACTACTATGATAAATCTGGATACAAGGATCGAGACCAAGGAAATTGGAAAAACAAAAATGATAGGAATGGGTTGTATGTGCCTTTTGGAAATTGTGAGGCTATTGGAACTAGCTCTGGGAAGATATCCCTGGAAGATATGATGGCTTAATTATTGAAAGGGGTGGAAGAAACCAATTTTGGAGTAACAAAGATAAAAAATGATTTATCCTCGATGAATCAATTGGTGGACTCGCACTCTACTTCAATAAAATAGTTGGAGCAGCAAATGAGCTAATTTTCTGCTGCATTTAATCAGAGGAAGGCTGGCACTTACCAAGTAACACAGTTCAAAATCCAAGAAAGGTTGGTTCGTGCATGAAAATTACCACTAAAAGTGGTAAAATACTGGCAAGACCATCTGTGGGTAAGCCTGTGGTGGATATTATGGCAAAGAATGTTGATAAAGTAGATAATGACTATCCAGTAGAGTTTGAAAAATCGAATGAGATTATTCATGATGTTGCATCCAACAGGAAGACACTACCTCCCTTTTCTCAAAGATTGAAGAAGAAGGCTGAGGATACAAAGTTTAGGAAATTCTTAGCCATGTTGAAGCAGTTGACGGTAAATGTGCCTTTGATTAAGTCACTTGAGAAAATGCCATAGTATGGCAAATTTATGAAGGACCTTTTGACAAAGAAAAGAGCGGCAAGCTACGAACCAGTGGATAATCTCCATCATTACAGTGCTATTGCTACAAGGTCCTTGGTGTAGAAGAAGGCACACCCAGGAGCGTTCACTATTCCTTGCACGGTAGGGTCCTTGGAATTTTCTAAGGCTTTATGTGACCTGGGAGCTAGCATTAACCTGATGCCGCTAGCTTTTTATAAAAAGTTGGGTTTGGGAAACCCCACACCTACCAACATGTGACTTGTGATGGCAGATAGGTCGGTAAAATGACCTGTTGGTATTTTGTATGATGTGCTGGTGAAGGTGGCTACTTTTATATTTTCTGTAGATTTTGTAATTCTGGATTGTAAGGTGGATTTTTAGGTGCCCATAATCTTGGGTCGACTTTTCCTCCCAACTGAAAGTATGCTGATAGATTTGCGAGCTAATGAGCTTTTATTTAAGATGAATGATGAAGTGGTGCATTTTGATGTGGGCAAATCAATGAAACAATATAAGGAGATGAGCATATTCTCAATTGTTGATGTATATTATGAGGATAAGCAGGAAGTACCAATAGAGGAGCAGCTTGCTGTTAAGCCGTTAGTTACATTACTTATGAATTTTGATTGTGAAGATATTGCGGATTATGAAGAGACCATTTGTTCTTTGAAAAGAATGGGATCATATTCTTATGCTCCTAAGAAGCTCAACCTTGATCTTAAGAATCAACCAACACCACCGACAAAGTTATCTGTCGAAGAGCCATCGATGTTGGAATTGAAAGAGTTACCCGGTTATTTGAGGTATGTGTTCCTGGGTAGTGGTAATTTACTACTCGTCATTATTGCTGCTGATCTAGGTGAGCAACAAGTGGAAGCTCTTATATCTGTTCTTAAGAGATATAAGGGAGCTATTAGTTGGACTATTGCGAATATCATTAGTATTTCTCTTGGTATATATATGTACAAAATTAAGCTAGAGGAGGATTGTGTGCCTACTATTGAGCATCAGCATCACCTGAACCCACCTATTCAAGTGGTGGTAAAGAAAGAAATAATTAAGTGGTTAGATGCAGGGGTGGTATATCCTATATCAGACAGTAAGTGGGTGAGTCCTACAATGTATGCCCAAGAAAGGTGGCATGACAGTGGTAGCCAATAAGAAGAATGAATTGATCCCACTCAGGCCTGTTACTGGGTGGAGGGTGTGTAAGGATTACCAAAAGCTCAACTCGTAGACGTTAAATGATCACTTTTCAATGCCCTTCATGGATCAAATGCATGATCGATTCGTAAGAAAGGTGTGGTATTGCTTTTTGGATGGTTATTCTAGATATAAC
The DNA here is from genome assembly GCF_002878395.1 of Capsicum annuum. NCBI lineage: Eukaryota > Viridiplantae > Streptophyta > Magnoliopsida > Solanales > Solanaceae > Capsicum > Capsicum annuum. Next base: position 38,237,411 of record NC_061112.1, on the reverse strand, counting down.
CAAATTTGTATTACTCCCGAAGATCAGGAGAAGACTACTTTTACATGCCCGTATGTCACTTTTGCATTCAAGCAGATGTCGTATGGGTTATGTAATGCACCTGCAACCTTCTAACGGTACATGATGTCTATTTTCTCAGATATGGTTGAAGACACCTTGGAGGTGTTTATGGATAATTTTTCGGTTGTAGGAGATTCATTTGAGTTGTGCTTGGAAAACCTGAGTATGGCCTTGCAACGATGTGTGGAATTCAATCTTGTGCTTAATTGGGAGAAGTGCCACTTATGGTTAAGGAGGGCATTGTTCTCAGGCATAAAATTTCAACAAAAGGAATTGAAGTTGATTGAGCCAAGGTTGAAGTTATTGAGAGACTACCACCTCCAGTTTTTGTGAAGGGGGTTCGCAGTTTTCTCGGCCATGCTGGTTTTTATCGTAGGTTTATTAAAGACTTCTCCAAGATTGAAAAACCACTCTACAAGCTTTTGGAGAAGGAAGCGAAGTTTTATTTTGATGAAGATTGCTTGAAGGCATTTGAATGCCTTAAAGGGAAACTGGTGGAAGCCCCTATCATTGTAGCACCAGATTGGTCCAAGCCATTTGAGATCATGTGTGAAGCAAGCGATGTTTCCCTTGGAGCTGCTTTGAGGAAAAAGAGGGAAAAATTGTTTCATCCAATCTATTGTGCCAGCAAAGCTTTGAATGGAGCTCAAAAGAACTACATTGTCACCAAACAGGAACTCCTTGCTGTAGTGTATGCTTTTGATAAATTTAGAGCCTATCTTCTTGGAACCAAGGTGGTGGTCTACACTGACCATGAAGCCTTGAGATATTATGTGGATAAAAAAGACACGAAGCCAAGGTTGATTAGATGGGTGTTACTACTCCAAGAATTTGACTTTAACCAAGTGGCAGATCATCTGTCTAGGATGGAAGGTGAGCGAGTAGTTAGAGATAAGATGGAGATCAATGATTCATTTATGGATGAGTAAATCCTAGCTGGTGCTTTGGAGAACCTACCTTGGTACGCTGATTTTGCAAATTATGTGGTGAGTGAGGTGATTCTAGAAAATTTTTCTTTCCATCAAAGAAAGAAATTTCTTCATGATCTGATACACTACTTCTGGGATGAGCCATATCTTTTTCGGCAATGTACTAATAATATAATAAGGAGATGTGTTCCAGAGGTGGATGTATTAAGCATATTGGAAGCATGTCATGCTTCCCCAGTCGAGGTCACCATGTAGGTGATCAAACTGCGACAAAGGTGTTGCAGAGTGGCTACTATTGGCCATCATTATTCAAGGACGCTCACGAGTTTGTGCTAAAATATGACCAATGTCAGAAGAAGGAATCTATCTCTAAGAGGCATGCCTTTAACTATGATACGGTGACATGCCAATTAGAGTCTTAAAAGTAATTGGAAGTGAAAATGAAGATGGAAGCGTCTTCAAAGTGAACGGGCAACGAATCAAACTTTATATCGGTCCAAAAGACTCGATAAGAAGTGTCGATATCTTTTATCTTAATAAAGTCTGAGTAATCGAGATAACTGAGTTGTGCCGTGACTATAAATCAGGCGCTAGTGGGAGGCAACCCACAACATGTTTTTGTAACCATAGTTAGAGTTCATTTCATATTTTTGTGCAATTTTGATGTGTTTGTGAAGTGTGCAGGACCAGAAATGCAGTAAAAAGGGGAAATATGGATACAAGTGAGCTACTGGAACAAGGTGACGGAAAACTTAGTGGACCACCAGTCCCTCTGATGGACCACCACTTTCAACCATCACAAAATGGCAAGAAATTTTATTCACTAGATAAGCCAGGACGGTCTAGGTGGCAGACCGTCACAAACCTGGTGGTCCGTCATTACAGTCATCAAAAGTAAGATAAGCGATCTACATTCTGGTAAGAAGTAATGGTCATACTGGTGGACCATCACATTCTTGGTGGACCGTCTCACTTATTGTCACACCAAAATAGAAACACACAAACTCAGGTGATGAGTGAAGTTCAGAGTGGTGGTCCACCACACTTATGACATACCATCAATATCACCGTCACTTTAACCCTAATTCTAAATCAGTCCAGGTCAAATTAGTACTCTTTATAAGTACTCCGTATTTGACCCAAGAGATATTTTAAGGATAAAATTGAGTGAGTACATTCATTGTAACCGTTCCATGACCTTTGGCTGTTCCACTTACTTAAGATTCAAAGAACCTAAAGGGAGTTATCCTATCTAAGACTCCCTATCTCCTCTATTTTTTTACCTTATTTAAACCAGCTCACCTCTTGCGTCTCTTCATCACAAATAAAGAGTAACACAAGAGCTATAATCTGTAAGTTAGCTATGTCTCTAAAGTTTCAAGAGCGTAGCATACCTGCAAAATCTAGGTATGTGCACACCCATCTCTTTTGGTTGTCCATATTAAATATAAGAACATGATTTGTTTTTCTTGGTTTGTTCCTATTATTTGAGTTTGAATGACTTGAGTTGGACTTCAATGTGCCAATTTGTGTGAAATCTGAGTAACATAAGTTGTAAAATTTGAAAAATATGCTTAAAATATGAGTTTAGTGTTGTGCTGATAGTGGGAAATTGATATGATATGAAATTTCTCGACAAAAAAAGGGTCGAACCCAAAATTATGACTGAGACAAAGGTACGATGGTAAAAATAGTGGACCATCAACTTTATGATGGACCACCAACTTCACCGTCACAAAGCACTCTAAGATGGCACATTTTGGATAAGAAAAGACAGTTGAATTGGTGGACCGTTAACCTTATGACGGCCCGCCAACTTGACCATCACAAAGTACTCTAAGATGGCACATTCTGGATAAGAAGCGACATTGAATTGGTGGACCATCAACTTTATGACAACCTGCCAACTTGACTTCACAAAGCAAAATTACATAATGTAACTATTTTTGAATTTTGAACTAATTCATTACTTCTTTTTCAGGTGTTATAGCCCCTAAACTTCCACAAACCAGAGGAGGAAGATCTCAAAGAGGTAGGAATGAGTCTGTACCGGCTTACAACACCAAACAAAATAAAAGAGAAGCTCTCATACTCTTCCAGTCTGAGAAGGAGAGTGAGAGTACCTGTAACAGTACAAGTTCAAACCCCGATGAGGTAATTGTTGCTACAACTCAACCATTGCCTATAGAGGGTGATACTAAAACTGTTAACATGGAGGATTAAATGAGAGTTCCTGATGTTGTAGCTGAACCTGAGGGTGATAATGTTATCAGGCAAAAGGATCCATAAATTCGAGAAACTATCAGGTGGCAGATGAGGGGGCACAAAAAGAGTTCTATGATGGGTTGACACCCACTGCTCGAAGGATCAGAAGATCATTCATAGAAGTACATCAAATTATGACAACAAAACTCCATGAATATCCTGAGTTAGAGCACCAGTTCAATGAATATGGACTGGTATGGGTGAGCAGACTACTAGGAGAGTACCAACCAAATTGGGTAAGGGATTTTTTGCAAATTATCTGTGTTTGGTGAAAGCGGAATGCCCAAAGGGGACTCCAATCTCAAATAGATCAAATAGGGAGTCCGTCCCGATTTGAGGGGTCAGCATTAATATCTCAGTCCAAATAATTAACAGGATGCTATTCGGGCCAGGATATGAGGCTCCACCCACTGTCCCAGATTTTGAGTATAGAATGAGAAATGCTTCCAGTCAGAGATGTTAGGCCTCTTCTTTATTGACCAATAATGGAAATCCTTCCTAGTTGACTAATTCCAAAGAGCCCATTGCAAAGTTCACTCTTAGCTTTAAAGCTAAGTTCTGGTGGGCTATTGTTCGGTTGAGGTTAATGCGAGCAAAAGAAGATGGGAACTTGGATCATCATAGAGCAGTAGCAGTAGCCAGTCTGGTTTTAGGCTGCCAATTAATTTTAGCCTGCTAATTGCCGACGAGATATTCATGTGAGCACATAACGTGACCACTTTTATAGCCTTCCCATGTTTGATCACTGAGTTATGTAACCAAGATGGTGTGCCACTGATCCATGGGGTTGACAATGAAGTATAGGCTACACATAGGAAGGACATTAAGAAATTAAATGATAAATCAAAATTTGAAATTTATGTGACCAGGCCTCCAGCATATCAGCCTCAGTCTGGATAAGTTCCCGAGGCTATTGAAATGCCTGAAGGTATGCCTTTACCCATCACCACGTATGTACCACTTGATTATATGCCCCAGGGTACATCTGTAGAGTCAGGTTCTAGATAGTTTGATGGTAGAGCAGAATTTGCAGAATACAGGTTCAACCCAAAAAATTTTGTTAAGGTGGTGAAGAATCAAAAGTGGTTTCAAAAATAGTTAGAAAAGTGGGCTGGAGATTTCAAACCTTTTGTGGATGAAATTATGGCTGAAGCAGTCAGGCCATTTCAAACTATTCAAGTTAAGATGGATAATATGGAAGCTCGTATCAACAAAAGGCTAGATTTACTATCTCTTCTTGATCTTGACAAGCTCATGGCAGAGTTTGAGCAGGCAAAGGCTGACATAGTAGAGTTAAAGAGGAAACGGTCATAACCACCTGTATTTGACCTAACTTTAATGGTAAGTGATGATGATGAGGGCATTCTAGATCTGATGGGTAGACCCGTAAAGAACAAAGGCAAGAAACAAATAGATGAAAAAGCAATAAGGAAAGAAGAAAAAAGGAGGAAGAGAGAAGCAATGTCACCTGAGGAGTTATACCAACATAAACTAAAAAAGATCTACAAAGAAGTCAAAGAAAGAAGCTGAAAGGAAGCAAAGAGAGGCAGGAAATAAAGCTGCAGGGGTCTCTCCTAGTGCTTCCCCAAAAAGGGGGCGAAGTACAGGTTCAGTTCGGGAGATGATCCCTCAAATTATGGAGGGTGAGGTTGTGAGTACTTTTACCACCATAGGGGCCAACATTGCATTGGGTGAGGACGTAGGGACCTCACCCCACCTGACAGATGCCTCAGAGGAATAGGAGGCGAAGTAAATATCCCAATCCAATCCCATGTACGGTAATTTATTACTTTGAGGACAATGCTTATCTTTCTGTGTAGGGGTGGGCGTATTTACATCATAGTTGGATGTTTTTATCGATATTCTAAATCCAATCATGTACTATCTAGTAGAAGCGGCATGTCTAGGGTGTTTTTATTATTGTATTTCAAATTCTGCATCTTATGATGTAAATATCTGTGTTTAATAATTATCTATAAAATGTTTCTGTTTTAGTACTTCATTGTAAATATGGATAATGAATGATCTTGTCATAAGACTATGAGCATATGTATGTAATTATTTACTTTATTCATGCAAACTTGTGTACATAACCTTCAGTAAATCAGTATTTGGCATTATTCTGTAAGAGGTGCATGAATCATATGATGAACATTCTAAGAGTTGTAGAAGAATTTTAGCTCAATTACATGGAAGTGTGAGGATTTACTTTTAGTTATTACATAGTCGAATGCCTAGAACTTGCCTAAGTCATTGATACGGTCTTCTAGTGGATTCAATAGGATAGGATAACAGGCCTCCTTGTACTTTTAGCCCACTTAGCCTAAATAAATAACCCCACCAAAAAGATTTTTATCTCATTTGAACCCATTTTGTGCTTTTAGGACCTTTTTTCAATTCCAGTAACGTTTATTTACTCTCCGTACGGCGTTATCATCCTACTCTAGCCTTGACCCAATATTTGGGTATTGTGCACTTTAACTTAAGGCAAAACACCTAAGTTGAGGGTGACTTTTGTCAAGTTGCAAATGCTAAATAGAAAGTGAGTGTAAATTCTAGTCTAAAAGCCTTTGTCCCTGATCTATTCAAAGATATTGTGCACCTTAAGTTGAGGGTGACTGTTGATGCTTGTCTTTTTTAATTTAAAAAAAAGGAAAAAAAAAGGGTTTTATGTGTGAAGAAGAGCCTGTTATTAGAATTAGTAAATGAGCTAATCTGGGTTACAGAAATGCAATGGCAAGGAGAGTTAAATCTTAATGAGTCACCTTATCTAAAAGCATATCCTTACCTAACCTGAAACCTCATTACAAGCCTTGAAAAGACCTGTTCCATCCTAGCGAGTCGACTTTGAGGAGGTGTCGTACGTCCAAGGCAAGCCTATGGGTATTTTGGACTATACTTGTAACTTCTTTGATGAGTGTGAGAGTTTATATTACGTCCACATCATGTGATGAGTGGTGGATTTTATTGTTGTGAGAGCAACTGGAGTTTCACTTAGTCTTGCTGTTCTATGTGGGATGTAATATCCATGTTTGTGTGCTGAATTATGATCAATGCCGGGTGTAGACCCTGATGTGTTAAATTTATATGAGTGAAATGACGGGTGAATAGTTGCATCAAAATGTTTCAGTGGTTGGTTGCAGGTCATTGTATTGTTCATGTTCGCAATTAGGTGCTGAGTTGCTTGAGGACAAGCAATTATCTTAAGTTGAGGGTGTTGATGTTTCGGGTTTTGATGAAACATTTAGCATCATCTTCTTGGGAAAATTGTATATTTTCAATAAACTAAGGTGGTATTTAATGAGTCTTCTTAGTGTTTCAGGGAAAGGAGTGAACCACAGAAGAAACATGGAAAAAGTAGCAATAAAAGAAATTTAACGGTCAAAATGGTGGACCGTCAGACTTGCGATGGACCACCAATTGTACTGTCAGGCCTTATCCAGAACATGGACACTTTTCTGAAGACTCAGTGATGGACCAAATAGTGGACCGTCAGTATTAAGACGGACCACCAGGTGTACCATCAGGCCTTATCAAGAACATGGCCTCCCGAAGGACTCAGTGATTGACTAAATGGTGAACCTTCATACCTTTGATGGACCACCAGTTGGACCATCAGGACTTATCCAGAAACCACTTTTCTGAAGAATCAGTGACGGACCAAATGGTGGACCGTCAACCTTTCGACGGACCACCACTTTGGCTGTCAACTTGTACGCAACTATTCTAATTTTAAATTTTAATTTCCTTTTTACCTGGGAAAAGATAAAAACAAAATTATAGGGTTAGTAGAGCATTTTTTGGATGTTTAACAAGTTTATCATTAATTGAAACTTTCTGTAACCTAGTACTTTGGGGATTGAATTATATCTTTAGGGAAGTTAATCATTCAATTCTTTATTGAAGATTCAAGAACTGATTCTTGAGATTTATGTAAGTGAATTCTAATTCTATTTATGAATAATACAAGAATTATTTCTTCTTCTTCTATGGAATTTTGTGGCTAAGTTCCCATAACTAGGGTTATGGGATCCTTAATGTGAAAAGTATCTATGGTTTGTGAATCAAATTGAGTTCCATGAATAATTGATATTGTATAAACCTTTCTTCAATCTAATTGTTTTTCTTGGTTGCAAACTTGAAAAGTGAGCCCAAGAACAAAACTTGGCTGAAAGAAAGTGTTTGTTGGAAAAAAGAAGTGTTTACATGAATTCTAAGGGTTTTAACCTTTGGATTAATGGCAAATGCCCTAACAGGATTAGCTTACATGAGAAAATGGTTGAAAGAACAATGTATTTTTGAGTTTGAGAGAATTAGAAGATAATCTATCCACTTAGATTGAGAAGCTAGGGGATAAAGAATAGGATTCAACCCTTCTTGGAATTGAATTTGCTAAATAGAACTCTTAAGTGATTCACAACCCTAGTTGTGCTAGCATTTTGGTAACCATATCCCTTGTTTGTTTAGTCTCATTTAAATTACTAATTACAAAGAAAATCATTCATTGGAATACTCTTGTTATAATTAATTACTTTATAAGTTACAAATCAAAATCCCCTTATTCAGGAACCTCTGATCAACAGTCCATTAATGATTAAAATACTTAGTAAGCACAGTATTCCCTGTGGGATTCGCTACCCAACCTAGTTGGGTTCTATATTTCACAACAACCGCTTACACTTTCTAATGATAGTTATAATTTGGGCGTGTCACACTGTGTCATAGTGGGTATAGCCGTGAGATCGTTACCATGTCATGGTGAAGATCTAATCCGCATTCCAGTTACGGGATTAAATCTTTAAGGGGCAGTTCGACCTTTTTCCATCACCTAAATTCATCCAAAACATGGAATTAAAGCCCCAAAGAAGCATGATATGCCTCATTAGCAATAATTTCTATCCAAGAAACATATTTTCTCTCAAGAACAAACGCTAGCCCATTCAATATTCAAGTTCAATTCTCAAGAAATCCTCCAAGAATCTTTACAAATTTTTCAACCTAGGTATGTTAGATGTTCATCCATAGGCCCCTTTTTATCCATGGAGTCCAAGAATCCATCTTTTATGTTTTAAATTATGAAATTACATGTTTATAATTTATTTATCTCCATGAATATTTTATGAATTTTAATTATGCATGATGTTTACAATCTGTTTTCGTTAAAAGCAGCCCTTACACGTTTGAAGCATGAAGTTTCATTGTTAAATCCCTAAGTGTGGTTTTAGTATTTTAATTATGCTATTCCTATATGTTTCACTCATTCCCATGCTTAAACTTTTGAATTTCAAGTATTTTCCAAGAGTTTTGATAGAAGGTGCCCTTATATGTTTTAAAGTTGAAGTATGTTTACCTATACCTTGGTAATTTGATTTTAAGTCATGATTTCATTTGTTTTCATATGGAATACATTATATTATGTTTTAAATTTTTTTGGTCTCCATATTATGTAAATACAAATTCAGAATAAACCCTCAGTTTATGATTTGATCATGTGATAGTGCTATCTTATCATGCTTAAAAGCACCCCATGTTAAAGTCTTAACTCCTATGTTATTAATGGAATGATTAAGTGAATAATTATGAACAATGATTTCCTTCCATGGTTTCTAAGCTTTCATGTGTCCTTGTTGTTATTGTTATTGATTCTTGGGGGTTATGAATACCATAAATTTTGTTGTTTACTTAGTCTCAGTATTCTCAGAATGGTTTTAGACACGTATGCGTATTATTAGTTCAGTCAGTTATCATGTTGATCAAACTTAGATCAATTCAGTAATCCAAGTCAGTTCAGTTGGGAGTAGGATTTAGCACCGAGCGAACCCAGGGATGAGTCTCAGCTATTAGTAAAGGATGTGACTCTTATTAGTAGTTCCTAGATTCTAGACTACATAGTCAGTGTAGGTTGAGATATCAACCTGCCAGTTGAGGGTTGATAAAGTGTTTACTTTCCAGATGAGGGCAATACATATCTCATTAGGGCACCTGCCAGATGAGGGTGATTCTTCTGCTTGTTAGTATCCGTGGCATAGTACTAACACCCTTCCAACTGGGGTTACAGGTTAGACCATAGTTAGATTAGATTAGGGTACGTCGGTTAGATGATACCTCCCATAGTTTTAGTATTTCATTCAAAATTTAGTTCTTTTTTGCTTGACCATAGCATATAGTTTATTAGTTATTCAGTTATCAGATTTTAGTATTTCATGTTACAAACTATTTTAGAATCATGTTATATGCTTGGTCATGCATTCTCAAATCTTACAGCATTCACGCATTCATATACAGTTATCTCATGCTATTTATCAGTCAGTTGTTATTTATAAATATGAGCCCATCCATATAAGCCTAACCTTATCTAGCATATTAGTACATTCAAAATACTTACTGTATTCACATTTCTTTCCCTCTGATGTATGATATCATAGGTTTGGATGCTCAGGTTCCCAATCGCACTTAGATATTCTAGCGCATCAGCAGTAGCAACAGTGGTGAGTCCTCATAGTTTGAGGACTGATTATATTTGTTTTAGTAATTCAGTCCAGTAGTCAGTCAGAGTTAGTTGGGGATATGTCCCATAAACTCTACAGTCATTCAGTTTGAGGCTTTCAAACACTTTCAGACAGTTATCCAGTTTTCAATTAATTTCCAGTCTTTACACCATTATTTTTAGATAGTTGTTTCAAATTTAAGAGTATAGTAGTGTCTTAGTATTATTAAACCTTATAGCATATTTAGTTGTTCTACATATGGGTATCATTTATTAGCAGTATCATTTAGTGGTCACAATAGGTACCAGCTCATGGGTTAGCATGTGGTCACTTGAAACTGTAAGCTCCGTGTGGCATCCAAGGTTTACTCTCGGGGAAATACCAACTTGGTATCAGAGTTTAATATTTTAAAGTGTCCTAGGGAGTTAGAAATCTTCATTGAGTAGAGTCTTATGAGTAGGTGTGAAGCACGCCACACTTATAGGCAGGAGACTATTTAATATTTTAGGAAAAGTTTCCCTTCTTTTAGTGTTCATGTCATGCAAATGAGCATGAGATCATTTAAAATCTCTTTATATACAATATTCTTCCCATTTACAGAGAACATACCTCCAAGAAAGACTAACAGAAGGAGGAATGGGCATCAACATGCACCTCCACCTATTCAGGAAGATCCCCTAAATAAGCATGTTTCTTTTGCTAAAATCAGAGTTACTTTCACCACCTTAGATTATTCAATAGTTTCTTAGAATAATAAGTTGGCTATTATCCTATCTAGGCTTATGATTCATGCTCCACAGAGTGAGGAGGAGAAGCATAGGGAAAAAAGAATAAAGAATAAGAGAGCCAAAATAGGTAGTTTTAAGTCAAGGTCAAAGAGTGGTTGTACTAACCCTCGCTGTGGGAAGTGTAGTAGAAATCATTAGGGTGTATGTAGGGTTGGTAGTAGGCTGTGTTTTAGATGTGGAGAGTTAGGCCACAGAGTCAGGGAATGCCCCAGGTGGGTCAGTATAGTCAGCACAGTCATTCCCAAGTTCTAGCCGATCGCCTGACTCAGCAGGGAGCCACTTCCAATGCCACCAGTGGTTAACGTTAGAGTAAAATTTATGCACTCCAGTCCCTACATGATCATTAAAGTTGTCCTAATGCAGTTATGGGTACGTCACATGCCTTTCATATTCTTGTGTATGTTTTAATAGACCCCAAAACTTCACTTCCTCTTCGTAACCCCTATTTATCTGTTGAGTTTAGTGTCAGTCTCGAAATCTTTGTAGAGAACTTTTCAATGCTACCTCAGTGGGTAAATCTATCCTGGCTATACAAGTATATAGAAGCTACTTGATTTTACTATCCTAGAAAATCACTTTAATTGATTTTAGAAATAGAGCAATTCAATTTCAGTTTATGAGTGAACCCATCATTGAATGGAGGGTAGTACCTCAGTGCTTAGGAGTCAGACGTGTTTTCAAATTCTTTGTCAGAATCCTATGATAGCATATGATCTACAATTAGAGGCATGAAACCCGGAGTTTAGCAATAGTAGTAGAGTTGGGATGGTGTTATCTGAATTTAAGTAGATTATATTTCATAGGGCAAGTTGGATGAAAGGTGAATCAGTAGGCTTGAGTATACAAGAATTTAAGTTTGGTGATTCAAAATTATATGTTGTTGATATTGATGTAGAGGTAATTCTCATGGTGCAGGGGAAATATAAGCTTAGGGATGTGATATTTTAAGTTATGATGAAAGTAGTATAGTTCATTAAAGATTTGGGGATATCCATGCTATGTGGTTAGAATCTAAGTTTGAATCTTTGAAGGTTGAGCTAATAGAAAGAAGAGTTGAAAATTCTAAGTTAGTTAGTGGTTAAGTTGTTATATGATGATTGTTTGGGCTATAGAAAGCTAAGAGTTGTATCTCAAATGGAATTACGTGTAGTGGATTTGACATTGTCAGCTGTAGTCTTTCAGGGTGAGTTTACTATTTATGCATATTGTTATACCCCAAACTCTAGGGTAAAGTGGTGACAGGCTTAAAATGATAGCTTTAACCTAAAGGGGAGATGATAGAACAAGTAACAAAGTTAGGCTCTCAAATCCAAGTAGTGATGCCAGTATGTGTGGAAAAGCAGTAGAAGAAGGATGATGCCCAATCGGTTCTTATCTCAGTGCAAGGTTTTTTAGTTATCACGATATCTACTCATGCTTTTCTATGATCATAGCTCATATTCATACACCTTATAGAAAATCATGTACTCTCCCAGTTCATAGTATAAGGAGTTCTAATTTTCTAGTAGCATAAATCATTTTCCATAAATTTATAAACTCCAAACTCAGGTCATGCAACTCATGACTCATGTATTCATGTTTTACAGTATGCTCGTTCCCATGACTCATGCTACACTTGGAATAATCAGCGAACCTCAGATTATGTCATGTAATATCCTCAATTTAGATCCCTTGATGAATCTATGAAATTGATATTTTACACCTCAAGCCTGAGTTAAGTGTCAAGTTCTGTATAGTGTTCATTCATTCTTCAAGTCCTCATGTTTTAACCTTTCAATGACTCTTCCTAATGAAATAATATAGTGATTAGGAATTTCTTAGGTGGGAAAGTGTAAATGTTTCATGTTAAGGAAAGATTGTTGCATGCTTATTTTACACGAGACGGTAGTTATGAAGATAGGCTTGAATATCATATTGGTGTGTAAGTGGATAAGTGCATTACATGTTAGTGAAAGGCTATTAAAAGGTTATATTTAGTTGTTGAAGAGGTAATCAAATTATTCAGAAGATAAGAAGTTATGGAAATGTAGAGTGTATTGAATTTCTGACTCAGACTAGTATTACAGTGCTATGTTTGTATTTTGTAGATTCGAGTAGGATTGAACATAGTAGGAGAATTCAGTCTAGTTCAGACTTCAGTAGGTAGAGTTATCAGTGCTCATATGAATATTTTTAGTAGCCTCAAGTGAAGTGCGGTGTTGAAGTAGAAAGTTTAGTTGAGGGAGTATTTGAGAAGTGTGGCTAAGCTTCAAAGTTAGTAGTTGCAGTGCATAAGGCTTAGTAACTTTATCCTAGCTGATGTTTCATAAGCTTGTGCTCCATATTGCAGAATTTTAGTCATGTTGTGATTTCTTATTCAGAAGCCTTATTCAAACCATGCCCAAGATTATTTTCTCCTTAAAGTCATTCGAAATTCATTGAAAGATTGTCGAAGAAATACTCTAGTTAAGTATAAGCTTTCAGTATGAGTTAGTTTGTATAGCTAGTAATTCAGCTTAGTAGTCAGACACACAAGTCCCTATGGTTTTCCATCTTTCCATCTAGTCATACTATCCTAAGTCTCATGAATAGGGTTATTTCATGAGGTAAAATATTCACATCCCTGCAAATTACAAGTTTAACTCAGTTCAGTTTGTGCATCAGTTTCAGATTCTAGATATTTAGTCATGATTCGGTTTGTAAGACTACTGTGCATCATCTTAGTATTTCGTTAGTATTTCAGTCAAGCCAGTATCATTCGGGGGACAAACTTTCCCAAGGGGGAGATATTGAAACACCCTCAAGTTTTCATGTACCAAATCTGTCAAATTTTCTTTACGAAACCAGATCTAGCCCGAGGCATTGGTTACTTATAAGTTGACTCTCTCATCTCTATCACAGTTATATACTAACTTTCATATCATGGCATGCATTCATGAATCAGTTCAGTTAATCACCATGTTTCAAACTTAGTCATGTAATCACATTTTCAGTTATGCATAATCAATATGTAATCTCAGTCCCTCAGTATCCTCAGCTTAATCAGTCTCATTCGAGGACGATGTTCCCAAAAGGAGATATTGTAATACCCCATGCATTTCTAAGTCCAGTTCAGCCCCTAGTACTTGCTTAAGACACTTAGAACCTAAAAATAAGACTAAGTGTTGAGGGACTTATCACTTTTGACTTCCAATAACTTTGAGGATTTTAAGTTGACCTTCCGGCTTCAAGATAATGGGTTTTGAGTTGATTCATGTTTAGGGGTGTAGGTAGCATGTCTCGGATAAGTTTTGAGTTTTTTAGATGAGTTTTGGACAGCATTTGGATTTTTATTCTAGCAAGTCACTGAAATTCCACTGCATTACGGTGGAAGCCTCACCGCGTCGTGGTGGAGGCCAAATCTGTAATTGTCAATTCTAGAAACCCACCGCAATTACACCACACCATGATGGGTATAATGGTGAGACCATCACCGTATTGAGGTGAAGCTCTAATCCTCATTCTAGTTACATGATTAAATCCCCAAGGGGTAGTTTGGTCTTTTTCCATTACCCAAATTCATCCAAACCATGGAATTAAAGCCCCAAAGAAGCATGATATGCCTCATTATCCATAATTTCTCTCTAAGAAATAGATTCTCTCTCAAGAACAAACAGTAGCCCCTTCAACATTCAAGTTCAATTCTCAAGAAATCCTTTAAGAACCTTCACGAATTCTTCAACCTAGGTATGTTAGATGTTCATCCATGGGTCCTTTTTTACCCATGGAGTCCAAGAATCCATCTTTTATGTTTTAAATTATGAAATTAAATATTTATAATGATTTATCTCCATGAAGCTTTTATGAATTTTAATTATACATGATGTTTACAATCTATTTTCATTGAAAGCAGCCCTTACACGTTTGCATGAAATTTCATTGTTAAATCCCTAAGTATGGTTTTAGTATTGCAATTATGCTATTCCCATATGTTTCACTCATTTTCATGCTTAAACCCATGAATTTTAAGTGTTTTCCAAGTTTTTTTGACAGAAAAAGCCCTCACACATTCTAAAGTTGAAGTATGTTTTCCTATACCATGGTAATTTGATTTCAATTCATGATTTCAATTGTTTTCAAGTGGAATGCATTATAGTATGTTTTAAATTTTTATGGTCTCCATATCATGTAAACACGAATTCAGAATAAACTCTCAGTTTATGATTTGGTCATGTGATCATGCTATCTTATCATACTTAAAATCACCCCCATGTTAAAGTCTTGACCCCTATGTGATTTATGAAATGCTTAAGTGAATAATTGTGAACAATGATTTCCTTCCATGGTTTCAAAGCTTTCATGTGTCCCTATTGTTATTGTTATCAAGTCTTGGGGATTATGAATACCAAAAATTTAGTTGTTTCCTTAGTCTCAGTATTCTCAGAATAATTTCAGACACGTATGAGTATTATCAGTTCAGTCAGTTATCATTTTAGTCAAACTTAGTTTAGTTCAGTAATCTGAGTGAATTCAGTTAGGAGTGGATTTAGCACCAAGATAACCTAGGGATGGGGCTCACCTGTCAGTAGAAAGTGTGACCCTTAGTAGTAGTCCCTAGGTGCTAGAACTATGTAGCCAACATAGGTTGAGATATCAACCTTCCAGTTGAGGGTTGATAAAGTGTTTACCTGCCAGATGAGGGTAATACAATCTCATTAGGGCACCTTCCAAATGAGGGTGACTCTTCTACTTATTGTGCCCATGGCATAGTACCAACACCTTTCCAACTGCGGTTACAGATTAGACCCAGTTATTTTAGATTGGGGCATGTCAGTTAGATGATACCTCTCACAGTTTTTAGTTTTAGTATTCAGTTCAAAACTCAATTAGGTTTTTCATGACCATAGAATACAGTTTATCAGTTATTCAATTATCAAATTTTAGTATTTTAATCTTACAAATAATTTCAGAATCATGTTATATGCTAGTCATGCATTCTTAGGTTATACAACATTCATGTATTCCTATTCAATTATCTCATGCTATTAATTAAGTTAGTTGTTATTCATACACAAGAGCCTATGCATATCAGCCTAACCTCATCTAGCATACTGATAAGTGGTAGTCCTACGACTCATTCGCACTTATCATGCATGCATACTACTATGTTTTGTATTAGAAAATGAGGCATTATATGGATTTAACTGCACTAACACCCATATTTTGAAGATATAAAGTGGAGAAGGTGAACATACATGCAATGGAGCTAAAAAGGGAGAAAATAGAAGCAAAAGGAGTGCAGTTCAAAACCTGAAGCAGTTAGTCTCAGTTACTGCAACCATAGTCCTCAACCTGCGATCACAGTTAGTACAGGTGGTTAGCAAAGCATGGTAGAAAAACATAACTGCAGTCATGTAATCGCGATCGCATAACCGCGATCATATAACTATGGTCGCAGACAAATGTATGCGATCGTGTATCAATGCAAACAGGCCTAAGGAAAGATTTGTAAAATGTCATGGATGAATCCCAAATCATATATAAGCAAAACCCTTTCTTGTTTGGGTATTGCTTACCTCATAAGATAATCTTGAATTGCAATCTTGAAACCCTAATTTGGGCAAGTTATAATTAACTTTGGAGACTCAAATTTCTTGCTTTGTGAAGAATGAAGATTTTGATGACCCGCATATTATATTTCTCTTTACTTTCTTCATGAGTAGATAAATAATTTAGTCTTGGGATTATGTTGAATTAGAGTGTGATTGTGTATGGGTATTGTTGTGTTTGCATGGATTTTAGTTGTTGAGTATGGATTTCACCATTGCTTGGGCTTATGTGTTGGAATTTGATGGGTGAAAACTCTAAATCTTCGAATGGGTTTGATGAGTGAAAGCTCCATGCTCTAGAAACCCTTTGTCATCCTCAAAAGAGGAATTTAGGTGAATGTTAGATAACCCATAACATCCTTGAAAGTGGGTTAACGGGGGACAAAGCAATGGTGAACAACTAAGCCTATGGTTTACTACCCTTTGCAATCTTAGAAATAAGTGTTTAGGGAGTGTAAATAATATTAAGAGCATCATCCTATTAATAGGGATGCTTGTTTGAGGTTTTGGGTGGTTATATAAACTCCACACTTGTTAGGTGCTTGAAAGAGCCAATGGGTGAAATCGTTGGGGTTTTATTGAAAGATTGGGCTTAATGATCTTCGACCTAGCCTATCCATTAATTAACAACTAAATTCCATAATAAACCAACATTACCCCACATGTTTTTCCTCTAAGGATACATAATCCCAAGATCTCTCCAAACTTTGAATTCAAATCAAAGATAGCATTTACCGTGTATTTGTTGAAGGTTGTGTGAAAAGTTCTCAAACAATTCCCCTATTTAATTATACATGTCTTTTTCAATAGCATTCCGAGTAACCTTATAGTAATTTGAGTACCCCTAGGTTTGAAGTCTATAGCATTCACTCCTTGAGAATCGATCCCAAGTTACATTGGGTGACTTACAATGACCGCCTCACCCCTCAATTATGGGAGTGAGTTGAGCATTATCAAAATGGAACCATTGCCTGGGAGTGAAATATAGATTTCACTTTTGTGGTTCTATTCTTACTTGGGAATAATACCTGGAGTGGAGTAATTTACTTTATTTTTTATTTTTGAATATTTTGTAGGTGATCAAAGTGTGAATGGAGCAATGTGCAATAATGCAAGTTATTTGGGCCCCTTTGATGCCCCACTAGATGATGAGGGCCAATTAAATAAGGCAGGGAAAATAAGTCAATTCACATCCCACTAACTAATGGGAATGGTGTGTTTCATGTAACTAGTGTTATGCTTTACATGTTGCAAATGAAAGGATTATATGGGGGTTAAGCATATGAGGACCTAAATGTGTATTTGAAGAACTTTGTGGAAGTTTTTGTGCCATTTAACATAGCGCATATTACACATGAATCCATTTGGCATCGACTATTCTTGTTTTTGCTAATAGGAGAAGTAGTGTTATGGCTCTGCTCACTTCCACCCAATTTGATTACATCTTTGGAGGATCTTACCATGGTGTTCCTTGATAGATATTTACCACCATAAAAAATGCTTTAAAAGTGGGATGAGATTGTGAACTTTTGCCAAATGAATGGAGAACCATTATTTGAAGCTTGGGAGAGATTTAATGGAAAGCTAGCTAAATCTCCAAATCACGAAGTCTCAGATAAAATGCTCCTTGAGATTTTCTATAGAGCTCTTGACCCGACAAAACTATGGTGGATAATAAAGCGGGTGGCACTATAGTGATATTGTATCATTTTATGGCCTTCCATTTATAGGTGAAGTATCAAAACAAAATCGAGGGTGGCACACCCGTGATGCTGATGCTCCTAAGACTACTTCTACTACCTCCGTGGTGACTAATGAGCAAAGAAAATAAGATAAGGAGAAGGAGGAGAACATGGACAAGATGATGACCCAACTTGAGCTTTTAACAAAACATGTTATAGTGAACCCACGAAAGCGGTAAATGTCGTAGCATCAAATCCTTTGAATATGATGATGTGTCAAGGAAATAGGATGAAGAAATTTGGTACTTGGAAAATTACCAGAGGGGTCCCGCCTCTCCTATCAAAGGCAAGGTGGGAACCAAAATTGGATGGATTGTGATCGAGAGAGATGTTGGAGAGATAGAGAACGTGACTATGACCGCTACATTCCTCCTCATGATGGGGATAAGTCCACAGAGTTGAATGTCATCAACCCCAAAAAGTTCAAGACAAAGATATTTTGTCAAGAATCTTGAGAGAGTTGAAGGTACAGACAAAATGGTTCATGAGTTGAAGGGTGACTTCTCTGTGCTCTCCCAAATGGTGGTGTCTCACTCTGCCTCCATAAAATAATTGGAAACCCAAGTTGAGAAAATCTCCATGCAACTAAATACAAGAGATAGAGGTATATTTTAGAGTGACACAATTGCTAACCCAAAGAATGAAACACAAGTCCTAGAAATTATCACTAGAAGTAGAAAATCACTTGACGAAAATGTGCCCAAGGCCAAGGCAAAGAAGGTGATTCCTCAAAGAAGAGAGGCAAATGATGAAAAAGAGATAGATGAAAGTGATGAGGAAGTGAGCAAAGTTGAAAAGCTGCAAGGAAAAGCAAGGCCAACCATCCATGTTCCTCCCTCGTTCCCTTAACAGTTGCATAAAAAGGAAGAGAGTGACAAATTTAGAAAATTTATGAATATACTTAGCAATATTTCAATAGATATCGCACTACTTTAAGTGATTTAAGAGATTCTGGGATACGCTAAGTTAATGAAGAAGTTAATGTCCAAAAAGAAGCTCGTTGATGGTGATACCATTGAGGTTACTCATGGGTGTAGTGCTATCATAGATATCAAAGTTGTGGAAAAGAAAGACGACCCTGAAGTATTCACTATCCCTTGCACCATTGGGATTCATGAGTTTGCAAAAGCTCTTTGTGACCTTGGTGTAAGAATCAACCTAATGCCCTTTGTCATCTATAGGAAACTTGGCTTAACACTCCTACACTTTCATCGATGCGACTTTTGATGGTGGACTGGTCCGTAAAAAGGCCAGTAGGTATATTGTTTGATGTCTTTATGAAGGTGAAAAATTCATTCTCCCAACGGATTTCTTAGTATTAGATTGTGAGATGGATCAAGAGGTGCCTATCATTCTTAGTCGTCCTTTATTGGTCACCGGGAGATCCATTGTCGATCTAGAGATGGGGCAGATGAAATTTTAGGTACAAAAAGATGAGGTCTAGTTCAAAATTTATAAGTCAAAGAAGCAAACTGTGGAGCTCCAAGTAGTATCCGTGGTGGATTTTGAAAATAAGAAAGTGGATGATGAGGAATTTGAGGACCCACCGTAAGATTGAAAGAAGAAAGACGTTATGCCACGATGATAACTAAGGCGTTAGGTGAGAGGCAACCCACAAATGCCATGAGAGTGTCTCGTATCCTTTTTGCTATGTTCTTGTAGTGTAGATATTGTCTTTTATATTTGAATGACCCATGAATTTGTGGCACTTTGGATTGCATTGAATAAGCTTAAAAAGGAAAAGCATGCAAATATTCTTTGAAAATTTGAGCAGGAAAAATATTAAAAACTTGAGTAAAATACTGAATAGGGGAAAATAGGAGAGAAAAACCTTCTCAACCCCTATTCACGACCGCGGTTATGCGAGTGTCAGCGATTGCAGTCCCCTGACCATGGTCGTAGTCATTTCAGTCATTTAACTCCTAGTTTTCCTTCATTTCCCTCACACTCCCTTTCAAGATTGTACTCTAAAATTTAGGCTAAATTTTGGTCAAGTTATGAGCTCTTAATCATCCTCTTTGTACATCCCTTTTTGCATCACAACTTCGTAAGTGATATGAATCCATGCTTTTATTTTTGGACATAGGCTAGAGTGCATGATTAAGAAAGAGCCTACAATTAATTGCTAATTGTTATACTTTCCATGTTGTTAAATTTATTATTGGTGTGATATTGGCTGTATGATTAAGGTGTGCACAAGTGGGGAAATCTTAAGTATTCAATAGTGTGTACTAAAGGTAGACCAATGAGATATACACACGAAGTGTTTGATAAATTACTCAAATGAACTTTCAATAGTAATATCTGCTTTTTTGAAGGCACATTCACATACACATGTAGCATTGTTAGTATGACTTTCATTTGCACCTATTTGGAGAACATGCAAGTAATCTAAAATTGGAAAATATATGAGCATGCTGAGATGATATGAAATGAGCCTCAAGTATCATGATCACGGTCTTAGACAACGACCGCGATCATGACTTGCGATTGCGGTAACTGAGGACAGGTCCCAGCCAGGTCAAAAAAAATCCTGCACTTCCAATTTTTATCCAGGCAACTCTAAGAACTTAGTCCAATAAACTTTAATGATCAATATAACACAACTTGCATGATTAAAATGATATCAAAATATATAATGTATGTTTAGTGCTTTCAGGACAACCTCATGGAAAAGTATGATCATATCCGATTTATGAAACCCAAATGTCACACTTGCAACTACAGTGATCTTTCACAGACAAAGTTTCTCTTGGAATAAGGGATTTGTTTGGAGAATGTACCGAAGAAACTACTGGCCTTCCACAAAAACTTGAAGACAGAGGGTGAAAGTTCTTTTCCCAGGATCTATGCCTTGCAAATAAACAATGGGTCCATGAATTTTATGCAATATCAGTGAAGTATCTTTCTTGGACCCAGATCTAGGGAAAGCTATTGAAAGTTGGGGCTAAGCATATCAATGATGTTTATGGGCTCAAATAGGAAGACATGGTGAATTCAAAGAAAAGTGACGTAAATCGAGGAATTGGTTGGCACAACGGCTATGTCCAAAGAAGGAAGTCTCATGGACTAAAACTATAAGCAATATTTTCATGAACGAATTCACTTCCGAGGATCAAATATTGTTGCACATCATTTGTAGCCAAGTGTCTCCTTGGACTCATATGACAACAGTCCCTGAATTTCTTGCTTGTATGGTTTCTTGTATTTTGGACGGCATCCCAGTAAATGTTAGTCAACTCATGGTATATTAAATAGATCATTTCAAGAACTAATGTGGTACAAATCTCTTTTAACCCTCTTTGATTACTGATCTTTGAAAGCGAGTGGAGGAGGGGGGGTGAAAGAGTATGCTAATGTAATGGGTGCATCCTAGTGCCCCTATCTACCCATTGAGGATTCGAAGAGAGGGCACATAATGCAAAAGTAATAAAATAAGGATCAACTTAGAAGAGCCAACATATAGCAAACCTGAACCTCATAGGCCAACTACTATGGGACCTCTTGAAGAGTGGGAGCTAATATTGCAACCATTAAAGAGCTTGTGTCTAGCTAGCCTGAAGGTCCAAGAGATCCCTCAATAACCCATTACTTATACGTGTCACGTGACATTATGAAGAGTATAAGAAGGACCAAAAGAAGCAAAAATTTACTATTGATTGGCTTGAGAAAGCCTACTTTTCTTTGGCCGCATCACACGGGATCTACGGAGCGCACATGAAAAGATGATCATAAGGGAAAAAAAGGGATGAATTCTTTATCAAGATATGGAAAGAGGTGAAGGGACTATGGAAGGTCCTAAAACCCTAAAATAGGTTTCCTACATCTTAGGTGAATAGTAATGATAAGGCCCCAACTGAGTGGTCAGATCCTGATGTGGATGGTGATGATTTAGGGTCCTAGAGTGATAGCAGCCCTTGATGAAGATTCAGGGGCACCCTTATCTCTTTTATATTTTAATTTTTATACAGTGGGAACACTTCTACCTTTTCAATTGGGGGTGTCTCTTTATTTATTTGATTTGGGCATGTATTATTGAAATTCTTCATACCTTTCTTCTCTTTTGGATAATTCTTATATTTTTTTATTAGGGTTGTAATATTTGGGCACTCTGATGGTACCCACATCTGCATGGAGTAGTTATGTTATTCTTGTTTTGTTAATTTGTGATTTTAGTTTCTAACCATAAATGCAAGGAAACTCTGAGTACCTATGGGATCGATGATTGGGATTCTCTTTTACACCCATTGGTGAAGTCTTGGTAACTATATGGAAGTTCGCCCATACTATAGTTTGTAATGTAAGACGATATCTTGGGTTGTTTCCATAATTAGCAAAATTGTGCATAGTTTGGGTACAAAAGCAAGCACCCTCCATCTGAAAAAATTTTCAAAAGTTGAAGGCATGGATGTGAACAACTTTGTGACAACATTTCTCTCTTTCTTTAATTCCAAAATTGATTGCTGAAAAATAGGGGATACTCCACCCTTATTGAGCGAGGAGAACAGTTGACCCCTTTTGACAACATTCACATGCCGTGTGTGTGAGACTAATTATCTACATTTCATGTTTACTTGTACCATCTAGAACTTGCCCTATTACTCTTTCAAAACTAAATTTTGGTTGTGCTTTGTGGGTAAAATGATCATAGGCTATCTTGTGATTTTGGAAGCCTACTTTAGCCTTAAAATTCCCACCAATACATAGGAGTTACCCCTAGTCGCCCTCTTTTAGCCTTTGGACTTTTCTTTGGCAACCACATTATAAGTCGTGACCCTTCTGCTTACTCTCTCTCTTGAACCCTATCCTCCTTGAACTTAAGAATGAAAATTGAGGCTAAAAGACTAAGTTGGGGGTGATGGAAAGAGAAAGGAAGTGTATTGAGCCTCGAAGTCATAAATAGAAAAAGAACATTCAAATCTAGCAAGCAACATTTTTCTTTGAAAAAAAGTCCATCAAATAAATGAGTTGCATAAAGCTTGAGGGAATCATAAAAAGTAAGGAAAAGAGGTGAAAAGTCTTTGGGTAAATCAAAAGATACAAAGTAGGTAAAGCAACAAAAGGCAAATAAGTGGGCCAATAATAAAAAATAGTGATGAGTATATGATGTAGAAGTTTAGGAGGATATAGCCTTATTGTCCTAAATTTCCATCCTACCCTACCCTAAACCTATATTACAAGCTCAAAAATCTCTTTATGATTTCCAACCAAGTGTGTTCATTGTAGTGATGATTGAAAATAATGGCAAGCCTATGGCATAGTACTTGTAACGTGGAGAGTTCCTTGAGAGAGTGAGCGATTGCACTTAAATTTCCTTGTTGCGTAATTGGTAACTAGGTGTATGAACCTTTCTTTCTTGTGAGAGGGCATGTGAATTAATTATGGTGGGTGATTTTGTCATCTTTCATACAATGAAATGAGTGAATGTATAACATGATTGTATCTAGTTTATGAGTAACTTCTAGAGTGTTAGTAATTATCACATAGTCGCTCCACAAGATCCATTGCATCTTTCGTCACTCCATTTTATGATGAGGGGTATTATTAATACTTTTCTGTCCACGTGTGAAATTTTTTTTGCGGTAGCAACAAAGTTGGAGTCTTCATGGTCATTGAGAACATAAATAAGGGCATACATGGAAAAGGTCTCTTGGCAAGAGGTATTGTTACTTGAGGACAAGAAAGGGTCTAAGTTGGGGGTATTGATGAGTGGTAATCCTACCACTCATTCGCACTAATCATGCATGCATACTACCATGTTTTTTATTAGAGAATAAGGCATTATATGGATTTAAGTGCATTAACACCCACATTTTGAAGATACAAAGTGGAGAAGGTGAACATATATGGAATGGAGCTAAAAGGGATCAAATAGAAGCAAAAGGAGTGCAACTAGAAACCTGAAGCAGTCAGCCTCAGTTACCATAATTGTGGTGTTTAGGCTACGGTCGCAATCAATCCAGGTAGTTCAAAGCACAGTCACAAAACATAACCATGGTCACGGACAAACACATGCGATCAAGGATCAACGGGAACGGCCCAAGGGCAGATTTGTAAAATGTCATGGATGAATCCCAAATCATATATAAGAAAAACCCTTTCTTCTATGAGTATTGCATACCTCATAAGATAGTTTTGAATTTCAAGCTTGAAACCCTAATTTGGGCAATTTGTAATTAACTTTGGAGACACAAATTTCTTAGTTGCTTTATGAAGAATGAATGCTTTTGATGACCCACATGGTATATTTCTCTTTACTTTCTTCATGAGTAGCTAAATAATTCAGTCTTTGGATTATGTTGAACTATAGTGTGATTGTGTGTGCGAATTGTTGTGTTTGTATGGATTTTAGTTGTTGAGTATGGATTTCACTATTGATTGAGCTTATGTGTTGGAATTTGATGTGTTAAACCTCTAAATCAACAAATAGGTTTGATGAGTGATAGCTCCAAGCTCTAGAAACCCTTTTTCATCCTAAAAAAAGTGTTTAGGTAAATATTAGGTAACCCATGACATCCTTGAAAGAGGGTTATCTGGGGAAAAAGCAATGGCGAACAACATAGCCTATGGTTTACTACCCTTTGAACTCTTAGAAATAAGTGTTTAGGGAATGTAAATCACGTCAAGAGTATCATCCCAGAAATAGGGATGCTTGGTTGAGGTTTTGGGTAGTTATATAAACTCAACACTTGTTAGGTGCTTTAAAGAGCCAATGGGTGAAATTTAATTGAAAGATAGACCTCAATGATCTTTGAACTAGACTATCCACTAATTAACAACTAAATTTCATAATAAACTAATATTACCCCACATGCTTTACCTCCAAGAATACATAATCCCAAGATCTGTCCAAACCTTGAATTTAAATCAAAGATAACATTTACCACGTATTTGTTGAAGGTTGTGTGAAAAGTTTTAAAACAATTTCCCCATTTAATTATACATGTCATTTTTATTAGCATTCTGGGTAACCTTATAGTAATTTGAGTATCCCTAGGTTTGAAGTCTATAGCATTTACTCTTTGAGAATCGACCCCAAGTTACATTGGGTTACTTGAAAATGACTGCCTCACCCCTCAATTATGGGAGTGAGTTGAGCATTATCACATACCAATACATTCAATGTACTGACCCCATACTCATTTATTGTGCTATGATATATCATATCATAGGTTTAGATGCTCAGGTTCTCGACTGCTCTTAGACATTCCAGTGCATCAGTATCAGCAGCAGTGGTGAGTCCTTATATTTCAAGGACCGATTATATTTATTTTAGTACTTGAGTCCAGTAGTCAGTCAGAGTTAGTTGGGGACATGTCCCATCAACTCCAAAGTCATTCAGTTAGAGGCTTTTAGACACTTTTAGATAGTTATCCAGTTTTCAGTTGATTGTCAGTCTTTACACTATTATTTTTAGACAGTTGTTTCAAATTTAAGAGTTCAGTAATGTCTTAGTATTATAAAACCTTATGGCATATTCAGTTATTCCACATATGTCTATCATTTATTACCAGTTTCATTCAGTTCTCACAATAGGTACCAACTCATGGGTTAGATTGTGGACACTTTGACTGTAAGTACCATGTGGCATCTAGGGTGCACTCCCGGGGCGTTACACTACCTAAAAACCTAGATAAAACTAATTGGAAAAGTTCTGGATTCAACACACAATGGGAACTAAGTAGCATATCACACACATATAGTATAGGGTCACATCACAAGCTACTACCTATTCAGTTCATGCAATTGTTAGCAATGATTATTATGTTCCTAATTCCAATGCCATAACAAGATTCATAATAGTTACATATATGTACTTATTACAGAGTTCAAAGAAAAGCTATTAAAGGGGTATCACTTTCTCAAAAACCAACAAAAATATGTCAACTACCCTAGATACTCAATTTCTTTCTAGTTGAACACAAAACATCATAAAACAAAACACAATATGCCTAAACATGTCAGCTCTACTATGAATAGGACTCCAGGAAAAAGAGGTACGACAACAAAAATCCCAAGAGGAGATCAAGACCCACAAGCATCCCCACTCTCAACTTAAAATCATACATTGTTCCTAATAAATCAAACCTCTACAAAAGAAAAGAGTTAGAAACATACGTGTGGCACCATAGGTACGAAGATCTAAGGTCAATCAAAATAACACAAATACATAACAAAATACCTTAGTTTCCTCCCAGGCAACACCTGATTTTATGTTGCGACATAACGAGGCTTGGTTGGGTACTCAAACTTCCCTAACAAGCCCATGGGTACCTTGATTACTCAGACTTCATCAAGGTAGCCCAAAAGTTGACTTTCATTTTTCTCTTTCCACTTCAAACTTAGGAATTGCACCCTTAATTGTTTTTCTGACTTCCCATTATGCTCATGAGGCCGTGGTATAAAAATAAATGACCCAAGAAATAGATGTGGAATGTTGTATTTCTTTGATTTTACACGAGGAATGTAATTCTTTGATTTTGGCTCAGAAAATTCAAGAATGTAGACATCTGTTTCCTCTTTCTTTCACTCTTTTTCAAGTTCGAATGGCTCAATCAAGATCTAATTGTCCAAACACAATATGGAAAAATTCTTTGAATGACGTCTAATATGCTCCACCTGAGGAATTTCAATCTTATTTACATCCCCACATATCTATTGTATGCTCTCCTTAAGAGTGACACTATCCATAAGAGTACGAGCAATTTCAAACTCCTCCAATTTTAGCTCCTCAAATTGGCTTCAAAAAATTTTCAACCTCACACCACCCATAACTAAGTTGCTGGGTGTTACACGTAATAAATTTTGCATCCAACTCTACTCGTAAGTGGTAAATATCCAATCCAAACCTATCAACCTATTGAATAAGTTCATGATTGTTGTGGACAAGCTATGTCAATATTTTCAACAGATGATCCGACGGACTGTCAGACTAGCAACGAACCATCACAGCCCCCGTTTAGTATTTTAGCTCATTTTCAAAAGGGCTTTTTGGTCTTTTCCACTCTTTTATCAACCAGATATATTCCAAATGAAGAAAATTGCTTCATTCATCATCCAAAACATAAGAGACCTAGGGTTTCTCCCTCAAGATCAAATCTAAAACCCTTCTCCAAGAAATCCAAGAACTCACCATAGATTCTACAAATTAAATTGAGATTTGAGTTCCCCAAGTTTAAGGGTTGCAAGAACCCTCCCTCAAGAGTAAGAATAAGAGTCTGAAGCAAGCTTGTTCATCTAATTTCATAATCTAGAGTATGTGGGATTTTTCTGCAATCTATGAGTTTTTACATGATATAGAATTAGGGTTTTTCACCCATTGTTATTAATTGCAATATCTTGATGTTTCCCATGAATTAAAAGTCAAATAGCATGATTTTCTATGTATTTCTTAAGAAATTGAAGTTTTGTTTATACCCTATGTTGTTACTTCTTGAGAATTTAAGAGTTTTAATGTTCTAGAAATTGAAGTATATGAGTATGTTGATATTTTGAGACAAATTGTTGTAAATTTCAGATTTCTACATTAATTATGAATCTATATGCTATCTATTATGCATTATGATGAGGTTTAACTTGAGATTGAATTATGGGTCATTAAGCCCTACTTGAGACTTGCAAATTGATGAACTATTGTTCTATAAGCACCCATGATTTGAGTATTTTGAGATTATTGAGAAATGTTTTTATGTAATGGTCATAGAGTTTTTAAATCCACTCTGCCACATGAGATTACAGATTTGATTGTTGGGTTCTTATGAACTATGAGATTATTTTGAAAATGGATTTCCATGAGAGGAGCGAGATAAACTAAAGGGAGTAGTATTTGGCATCGAGTTGGGTAAGTTACCACGGTTTCTTACCCCAGAACTACATGCCACCATAGGTTTGAGATTTTAAGCCTAAGGCCGAGATGATTGGGCCCGAGGCCAAGATAAGTGATCACTAAGTTGAGGTTATACTCCATAGAAAGAGTATGATACCTCTCCCCAACGTGAAGTTTTTTCCTTAGAGGACAAGACATTGGAATCCATGTAGCTCTTATGGTTTATGTAGGTTAAGAGAACCTTCCCAAACTGAAGTATTTTCCATTGAGATAGAATATTTTCCCTAAATCTTTGAGATGAGATATTTTCTAAAGTGAACGAATTGTTTTTGAGTATTTTCAAAAGAAGGAAGTAGTTTTCTATACTAATAAGAGTTGATCATCAGTTTTTAAATCAAAGTCATATGATTCTGAGTTCCAAGTGTTTGAGTTCAAAAGAGTTAGAAGTTCTTTAGCAATAAAGAAGTTTTACCCTCCATGAGATATATACATGAGTTGAAAGTATTGTTTAAAGCCAAAGTATAATGACTCACGAGATTTGTGTTACACACTTCATTCTATATGATTTATGAGCTTTACATTTTAGACTTATTCAAGCCATGTGAGTCACTCCTATTTGCATCCATGATTTGATTAAAGAGTATTGATAATGTTTTATGTAAATGCATACACCCCCACATACTCAGTACATTCCCAAGTGCTGATCCACATAGACGTCTAGTGCTACATTGTCCTATAATGTAGGTTCAGGTGCTCAGTCCCAGTCTCGTCAGTGATTCCCGAGTACCTTTGTCTATATTTCTCCAGTGGTGAGTCCTTATGGTTCGAGGGCCTATCTTCAGATATTTCAGTATTTGAGTAGTTATGCTATTGGTTTTAGTCCAGTTTGAGTCAGTTGGTTATGCTATTGGTTTTAGTCCAGTTTGAGTCAGTTGGGGACCTGTCCCAATGGCTCTCTACTTCTTGGAGTAGTAGAGGCTTTTTCAGACTAGTTATCAGACTGTGTCTGTGTTGAGATTTCTAGTTTTGAGGTCGTTTAGACCGAGTATTATCTTCATATTTTGTTTAATTTGATATGACAGTGCCAATGGTTTGTATATTTCTTCTTGATGAGTTATTATGGGAAGTGATAGGATCAAAGGGTTAGCTTGGGGCTACTTGTAGCCCGAAGCACCGTGTGACATCCCGGGAGATGATTTTGGATTGTTACATAAAATGACCTTTGATAGCCAAGTATCGATCTAACAAGGACATTTTCTTAGCGACAATATAGTTCTATAATTACTAAAGAGATTAAACAAGTGTTAATTATAACCAAGATAGTTTAAGAGTTAAGAATTCGAAAGTAACCATTAACAATTCATTAATATAAATTGTTGGAGATAATAATAAGGAAAAATCTAGGGTCAAGGCTCTATGAACAATCTTGCTTAGCTATAAAATATCATTGGTTTAGTTAATTACCTTGGTTATTGATTCACAGGGTTGATAACATGACTATGGTCTTCCATGCCTTTAATCGTCTATCTAATTAGCCCTACAACTACATCATTGAACAAGGACGCGAGAACTAAGTTAAGAACATTTATATTTAATATTGTATGTGATCTAAATGGGACTAATTAGGTATATTCCTATCATAAATTCAAATCCTAACTTCAACCCCTTGAACATATACGATCCCACACCATATATCCCACGATTTAGTCTATTATTCCTTTTTTGGGATCACAATAGAAATATAGGTTTATCCCATGGGTCACGAATCCGTAGAATAGTAATAAAAAGGATATATGAACAAGAAAACATGATAATAACTCAAATATAAACTTAAGTGTTCATGTTCTTGGCCTCAACCGTAGAAGTGTGTTTTTATCCACTCATGGATTTACAATGAATCACAATTAAGAAATTCATGTATTAAAACAAAAATTAAACTAAGAGAAGCATTAAGAACCCTAATTTTAGTGTCCTCAGGTGTATTTACATCCCCAAAAGTCGTCCAAGGTGTGTACATCAAGATATAAGAGTTTTATTTATACTAGGACAAAATTTGGCTCTTTCTGACAAGGGGCATGCCACACTCTTGAATTTTGCAATTATGGTCTGGAACACCCTTATCTTGGAGTCTAGATGGTGTGGAACATCCATGTGCTTAGAAATTCCAAATTTTGTCAAGGTTTACTCTTTCCATTTGGCTTTGAGTTCCTTACTTCGTGCCTGCCTTTCAACTTCAAATTAAGATTGTTTAGATTCTAAACATTGAGTTTAAAATCATCCATGTACTCTTATAAAATAAAATGAGACTAATTAGTGCACAAAACACAATAGAATCCATCGAGATACACTAGAAAAACACATAGCTTAAGCTAGTAACACTAGTTTTCTCGTTGAAACTGAAAGTGATCATTTTGGCTCCAAACTTGTTTTGAAAACACCTTAAACATTATAAACAAGTATTTTAACACCTATATGCTCAATTATCCAATTATCAACTCATTAAGCTCACAAGAAGTCCTCAAAACAAGGCTAAACAAAATTATGAAACTTAGGTGCATAAATCTACCTAAGATCGATTACCACCCCATAAACTTTGGGCCTAAACCCAAGAATTTCACTATAAACCCACATTCTAATAATTCTATAAAATAAATGGATTTTTAAGGGAAATTAAGTTCTAACATTGAGCATGACACACTAATTCTACTTTATTATCAAGACAATAGTCCTTCCATGGTGACCAAGTGGTCACCATAATAATTCCTGCCTCACCAACTGCCATAGTGGTTGGCTGTCTAATACATCGATGCTCGCTGTAGTGTTAGCTTAAGCAATGTATTGACCCTTAAACATTAGCTGGGGGAATTTCTTTATTTCCTTAATTTTATATACCACCTTAATTTTTTACAACACAAATTTATCCTATTAAGGCAACCACCATAGCCTAAGTTCTACAAATCCATTTCTTATTTCATAAATTTTTATTGATCACCATGCCCCTCAACTATCATAAAATAAACTTGACATCAAAAAATACTATACCATGAGACACAAATAATATTTAAATCACACAATACTAGATTTCTATTAAAACCTTCCCTAGCCTTATACTTTTGTCATTCCTATCTTAGGAAATCTTTGTCGAGTTGCTAACACCTTAAACAACACAATGACAATGGGATGTGACTTTACATAATATACCAATTAAATTATCATTTATATCTAAACTACATAAATAAAGAAATAGGGAAATAAGGAGTTACCTGAATCAGTAAAAGGATATGGATACTTTCTATGCATGTCCGGTTTGGTCTCCCAAAGTGGACTTTTTAGTAGGATGGTTCTTCTACTGAACCTTCACAAATGTAATTAACTTAATCCCTAATTTACAAAAATATCTATAAAAAACACTTTTGTCTTTAGAAGAGAGTTCTTATCTAAGAGGACCAAATCTTGACAAATGATATAATCACCATCCCCTTGAGTCTTGTAACAATTGACACATGGAAAACAAGATGGATTCTGACATTCTTGGAGGAAAATTCAATTTATAGGCTACCATACCCATACCCTAAGGAATGACAAAAGGTCTAATGTATCTTGGATGAATCTTACCATGCTTATCGAATCTCATAACACCCTTCTTGGGTTAGAATTTGAGCAACACTTACTCACCTTTCATGAAATGTATATCTCTTACCTTTTGATCTTCATACTTATTTTGCCTTCTTTAAGCCACTAGAAGTTTCTTTTGGATAAATTGTACCCTCTCTATTGAGTCTCTCAAAAGATCAGTATTCCACGGTCTTATCTCAAATGTATCAAACCAACCAATATAATATCCATACATCCTCCCATACATGCCTCAGATAGAGCTATTTAATTTTGGAGTGGTAGATATTATCATAAAAACTCTTCCAAGTGTATATACTGATCCCATTGACCTTCAAAATCCACCACACATACACGATCATGTCCTCCACCACCTGAATCATCTGCTCAGACTGACCATTGATCTAAGGTGAAAAGTTATAGTATGGTCCAACCTATTTTCCTCATGCAACTTCTATCAAAAGCTCGAGATAAACTAAGTACCCCTATTTGAGATAACAGAAATTGGAACCCTTTGCAATTGAAAAACTTCCTTAAGATAAACCTTATCTAAAGTTACTACATTATAATTCACCTCTTTGGGAATGAAATATGTTGACTTAATGAACCTATCCATAATAAATCATGTAGAATCATACTTTCCCAAAGTCTTGGTAAGGTTAACAACGAAGTCTATAGCTATCTTCTCGTACGTCTAGTCAAGAATGGCATTCTTTGAAGAGTACCACTAGGCTTCTAATATTTGTACTTTACACACGGGTAATTCTAACACTTAGTCACAAAATAAAATAATGTATAACTTTATTTATTTCATGACCTGAAACTAGCCCCTAGTCGTAATACGATGCTTAGAACCATAAGTGATCCCAAGCTAACCCATGTACTGGCATAATTCTTGAGCAACTGATTAAACAAAATACAAAAGCTAAATTAACTGAGCAAAAGCATAATTGTGAGATAATCTATTTCAATATGATACTAAGAGAAATTTACAACACTAAAATATGAAAAAGGAACTTGAATGACATACAATAACTCTAGCTGACTATATTTGAAGCCTCTACTGATATTGACTATAGGTAGTCGGGACATGACCCCCAACTATCCCTAATAAATACATAAGAATAAGAAAAATAAAATACAAGAATTTTTACTAACTTGATTCCTCAAAATAAGAGAACGGATCACCTACTGGCTAAATGTGGTGATCTGTTTGACTATGATCCTGAGAGTAAGCACCTAAATCTCCATCACATGAAAAATATAGGAAGAGAAGATATGCTATTAGTACTTTGGAATGTATTGAGTGTGTGATATATTTATTAGTCATAAAAATACTTAAAACATTCTTTAAAACTAAGGACATAAGCCATTTGCTGAAATATGCATTTAGAACATATTTGTACATAAAAGTTGTAAGGTATAGTGAAATTTCTAAATCATGAGCTAAAATATTTATGTAAATTAGAAGTTGTAGAAACATGAATATTATATTTAATCTCATGATAATGCTGAACATGATGTAAAACTGTAACGCCCCAAGAACCTATCCCAAGACGTCACATGGTGTTCAAGGCCACACGTGGCCTCAAGCTAACCCTCTAAACTTGTCATTATTTTCAGAACTCATTATAGCACAAATCATGCTAAGATAAAGAGGAATAACCATGTAATGAACATACTGAAACATGAAATAATACTACCCCATACAAACAAAATACTGAAATCTCTGTACGCATTGGTACACTAGTCTGACAAAGCCTCTACTACATAGAACTGAGGATCCATTGGGACAGATCCCCAACTGACTCATACTGAACTGAAAGTAAACAACCATTTATTATCAAGACAAAATTAGAGACACAGGTCCTCGAATCATGAGAACTCACCAACTGTAGAAGTGTAGAGGAAGGTACTCAAAGATCACTGTCGCTGCTGAGACTGAGCACCTGAACCTATATCACGAGGAAATATAGAATACAAAGGAGTATGGGGGTCAGTACTTAGGAATGTACTGAGTATGTGGGAGTGGATGCAGCATTTTAAATAATATCATAAATGTATAAGAAAATCATGCATGCTGACCATAATAATTCTCTTCGCTTGAATTATTTGAAAAATTTTTCTCATAAATCATCAATAGTAATACATGCTTCATAAATCTCATAAATCATTTATCTCAACTCGAACTCTTTAACTCATGACTTAGAGTGACCCGGTAACTCAAGAGACTTACATTATTATGGACATGGGAGTTTCTTATAACCGACATAACTACTCCATGTGAGCCGCATAGAGTCCAACGTTTTGCCATCCTAAGGAGATAACCCCACATTGGCAGGGGTGTTGTACTCTTGCCAGGGAGTACAACCTCAATTTCATCTTCACAATCTAACACTCGGCCTTTGACCCATAATTATCAACATCAATCCTACGGTGGCACATAGTTTTGGGGAAATATCACATTTCCTGCTCGGTGCTAAATACTCCTCCCAGACTCAGCTCAGAACACGTTAGGAAATCCACCTCAATCAATATCAATTCATGGTTCTAAATAAAGACCAAAACATAAATATATATCTCATATGAAAATCATAAACATCTTGTGGATTCCTAACTCGACTCAACTCAACACAAGCTTTCTCAATATCAAGCACATTTATTTATCAAATCATTTCAAATATCAAAAAATTCATGAAAACATTAAAAGACTCATTCTTGCCTCTCAATTTCACATATCAATATACATTCAATAGTCGAATTTCTCATGGAAAGGCATAACTCATGGCACTTTTCTCAAATTATTCAAAAATCATCAATTCATAATAAAAATATTCAACTCATGGAACTTGACTTAAATTGCTTAGAAATCATCAATACATAATGATAATATATGGTTCATGGAATAAATTCTCTATTTAGAAACATGATGGTGAAATAATCATAAATATCAAACTTATTCAACTCAAATCTCATAAATCATTAATAGAGAAATTTGGGTGTAAACCCACTTGGAATATCATGTAAATCAGTAATAGAAAGTAAATCTCTACACAAGAACGAAAGGAATGTTCTTGTTCAAACCCCACATACCTTGGATTTTGATTTTTGAAGATGTAGAAACTTGTTTGGAACTTCTTCTTAACGCTTTTGAGCCAAGATCCTTGATGCCTTTGACTTGGGGAACTCATTTTTTGAATCACTTTGAATCACTATGGAGGATTCTTGAATTTATTTGGAAGAAGATTAGATTTTGGATCTTAGAAGAAACCCTAGGTTTCTAGATATTTCTTGGAAGATTAGAGAGAAAAGAGAGAAAAATGATCTTCTCTTCTATAAATATATATATATATATAGGGCTTAAAAGGAGAAAAAATGACCAAAATGCCCTTTTGAAAAGAGTTAAAAGTTATTGATCGGGGCCTGTGATAGTCGACCTAATGGTCCATTAGAGGGAATGACGGTCCACCAAGTCATCCGTCACTCGAAAACCAAAATTGGAACGTTCTGCCTCGACATGACGGTTGACCTGATGGTCCGTCAGAAAACTGATGGTCCACCAAGTCGTCCGTCACTCAAGGGCCAGAAATAAGACATTCTGTCTCGGTCTGACAGACACCTTGACAGTCCGTCAACTTTGTGACGGTCCACCACTTTGACCGTCACACGACATCCCAAAAAGGAAGCTACTACCTTGGCTTGATGGGACACTTGATGGTTCACCAAGGACCTGACGGTCCACCAGCTTGACTGTCAAACCTGGGCTATTTGATAGCATTCAATGAAACGACCATAACTCAATCATCCGATGTCTAATTTCGATGAAATTGGTATTGATGGAAAGCTTATTCAATGCTCTACATGAAAAAAGTGGAAATTATAGAAATACAACATGGTTTAGATATCTATCACTTTGGAAGTCATACATATCTATTCAAAAAGACAAATTTGGGCTTAAGGAATGATCGGGGTATTACAAAAACTATACTTAGGGTCATTTATGAATAATGAGTCTAAAACTATGAGATGTGAACTGATGCAACAACCAAGTATAAACATATACTAAATAAAAACTAAATAACGAAGTACAAGGTTATACATAATCTGAAAAATGAACATAATCTGAAGTTGGAACATAAACTGAGGATTTTGGGAGCTAACTGCAACCGACATACCCCAATTTGAGAAAATTTGGGGTCCACTTGTAACCTCTGTTGGAAGGGTGCTAGTATCACTGGATGATGTGGATCCACTAAAATGATGTCCCAAAGGACTAGGGTGTCAAGCCTAAACTAACGAGTGACCCCTTATAAACTACGATGGCATTGTGGTTCTAAAACTTAGGGATTGCTACTAATAGTCTCAATCCTAATTGATGGGTG
This sequence comes from Capsicum annuum, assembly GCF_002878395.1. Taxonomy (NCBI): domain Eukaryota; kingdom Viridiplantae; phylum Streptophyta; class Magnoliopsida; order Solanales; family Solanaceae; genus Capsicum; species Capsicum annuum. Next base: position 38,201,752 of record NC_061112.1, on the reverse strand, counting down.
ATCCCCCATCCATGCATTCACTCGGTGTTAAGTACTAATCCCAATTGAATGACACTTAAGTATAAACTAATAGATGAACTAATAACTACTATGCTTACATCATGGTACTCTGTGCATAGCAATGCATGTATAAATATGAAGTACCCAATAACATATAACTAATATATATAACTAAATTCTTAGTTCTAGGGTGTTCATAACCCACCAACTCTACACATGATGACAATAACTGATATTAAGAGAAAATTCACAATCTAAGCCCATAAACTCAACAACATGTCATAATAAGGGAATTCATGATTTTGAGCATGAGAAGATGCTATTCTTATAGGAAAACATTTATTCAAGGTTTAATTACAAAATAAACAGAAGAAATTAGGGAAAACTCATATAGTTTGATCATAGGCTTGAAATCATGTCTAATATCATGTAAAACATTCTTGGATTTGAGAATAGCATGAATGATATGATATGGGTAAAGCCCTAGTTTATAAAAATCATAAATTGTATGAAAAAAATCATAATTTGGTCATGATGATGAAAGGAGATCCTCATTGAATACCCACATACTTGATTATTGTAGATTCTTGAGTTGAAATTTTGAAGATTTGAACTTGGAGATGAAAAGGCCCAATTTCTTGCTTTAGAGAAGAGAAAATCACATGTTTCTTAAGAAATTTGTTGTGTTGAGAATGAGTGATTTGGAGTTGTTTTGGCTTTATATTCAGCCTTGGAATAGCTTAAATGATGTAGTTTTGGGGTTAAAAGAACGGGAAAAGGTAAAAAAAAACCTCAAAAACTGTCTAAAAAACTAATGGAAGTAGTCCCGATGACTTAGGTCATGACTTGTGAGGTCTTGCCACGAGTTCGTGACTTGAGTCATGGTTAAAAACCCGAATTCGGCCTCTACTTTCCAGATTATGACTCCCTCCTAATGACCCATGATTTCTGATCACGAGTCGTTATCTGGGTCGTGGTCATTGGCAGCTCTGACTGTACTTTAGTAATTTGATTATATCTTTTTTCGACGATATCAGATTAAGGAAAAATATGTATCTTTGGAAAGCTAATTCAATTATCTATCTGTTGGTGAATCTTGAGCTCAAAAATTCATAGTAACACAAAAGTTATGATCGTTTAAAGCTTACTATAGTCATATTCTTTACAAGAATTTAGTCGCTAAGGGATGTTTTGACTATCCTATAAGCTAAGAGTTATTTAAGGCCTTAATAAATGTCTAAATAACTAATAAAATCAATAAAATATGAGATTTGATTTTTTTTCATGAACTTAAAGCATGGTTCAAATATTATCTTGGATTTTTGGGGTGTTGCAATTTGACCCCACCAATAATACTGCCTCAAATTATGGTATATCTTGGTCGTACTAGGATGTTTAATGTATTTTAAGATATGATCCTTAACAAGAATAGTAGTAATCAAATCATCAAAATAGGGCCTACAAACTCCCCTTGATCCTCATAACACCCTCATCATCAAGATTGACCTCCTTAGCCTCACCTTTCAAAACCTTGTCTCGAATCTTACTTAGTTATATATCCTTGAATTGCCGAACCTTGATTTGACCAAGAAATATAGACCTTGCCTCTACACTGTCTAGAAACCCACCTCTCTGGGGTACATCATGTTGTATGAAGCTATTAGCTAGAGACTGAACCTCCATAGCCAATAAATATCTATAAACCTCCAAATAGGCCAAGCTACCGTGCTCTTAGAACTCCTATGTAGAGAATCAACTACCATATTATCCTAATCTAGATGGGAGAAAACATTGACATCTGTCACGACCCAATTTCTCAGGTCATGATGGAACCTTCCAAAACCCCCAGTAGGCAAGCCAACCTATAGTCCAAAACTGCCAGTAACAGACTACTCAACAATATAAGGAAAAGAATGCAGAATACATCAAGTAAAGATCAATAAATAATAGAATCCCAAAACTTGGTGGTATCGGTTAAGTGCTTCTAATATAGTTAGAGTATAAAAGTAAACTATCAAGGAGAAATACTCTGATACAACTTATTTTTGAATACACATGGAGACTAGTCTAATACATAAGAGAGAGCTATGTAATACTCCGAATGTCAGGAGCTTACCCTAAGTCTCTGAACCACGGCTACTCTGCACGATGCACACATCAACGGCGATAACCCGTACTATGATCTGTAGGCTACAGAAGTGTAGTATGAGTACCAAATGAATGGTACTCAATAGGAAACTTCCAATTGACCTCCAAAGATATAGAAGATATATACAACATATAAACATAATAGAAACTACACGCAAGAGTCTAGAAATCAAATGACAAGTTAATGAAATAATAGGGAACAACTATCCTATTCATGTCCAAAAGTCAACCATAATAAGCGTAAGGAAGTATCAGGGAGAACTATCCTACTCCATCCATAATCAATAGACATCTAAACTATACCATATATCCTAGACCAATACACGAATGAAGAGAGAAGATAAATATATATATTTATATATATATATATATATAGCATTATCCAAGGCCAAGAATAATATACAATATGATCAAATGAAGGAAGTGATATACAGTAGTTCCATAATTTCATGTATATATATATATAGCATGAGGTCATCTCAAGCATAACCTAGATCACCATATCCTCATTCAAAGACATCATTATAATACCATCAGGATATAAGGCTATCATGATCAGGGGTATAATCCACATGGATAGACATGATATAATCATGCATAACAATGGAATCATAAAGTAATGGAGGCTGAATACATATCTCAAATCTCGATACCAAATCAACGGCCAATCAGTCATAAGCTAGCCATAATAGTGATCATAACAATGATACTAACAATATTATTAACAACATGAATAAATGTCTACTCCAGTCAACCATATACATAACCGAGCCTATGCGTGCCCCTACTGCCCCAGACTTGGAAGGTTCAATCAACATACAATAACACAAGGCATATTCCTTACCCATGCTTATGCAATCGACCCAAACCGGCTGATAGACATAGGTACATACTGGTGATAGGCGATGCGCATGTAGGAATAAATACAAGATACATAATTAATATCACAACTCACCATAACTGACATGGTTATGACAATCATTATCGTAATCAACCTCCAGCATTGTCGGGTATCAATATATTATCAGAGCATCCTCCGACCTTGTCCGGTATTAATATATCATCACAGCAGTATTCTCTAGCCATGGCGAGTATCAATATCTTTATAATAGTATCCTCTGGCCTTGTCGGGTATTAATATCATCATAATAGTATCTTTCGACCATATCGAGTATCAATATCATCGCAATAGTATCCTCTATTTTTGTTGGGTATCAATATCATCATACTAAATACTATGGAATAACATATACTAATATACTCATGAACATAATCGTATCACCACAAAGCATCTATCTAGACAATAATTCCCAACTACTCGTTATTAGTTAACCAATACTATTTATAAGGAAACCCCTACTTATCTAGTCATCACATGACCTCTAGTTCTTTGTCTAAATATTATCCTTATTCAAGGGATAGAAACTAACCATTATTTATCAGATATCCAACATCTAACCTATGGCAAAGAGTCATCACTAGACCATAATCACCATTTATCCACTATTTCATATCATCAAATAATCACAATATAAACATTAACCATTATTAGACAACACATAACCAATTATCATCTAACCATCTTTTATTAACTGACATCATTCATTAACTAACCATCGTTAACCAACTAATTCTTGTTTAACTACTCATTAATCAACCATTTATCAACTATTTATCTTTATTAATTAGCCACTTTTTATTACCAACATCACTTATTATCTAACCTTGTTAATATACAACTACTCATTTAACAAGTAAACGATAGTATAAACTTAGGCATCAATACCACTAATCTTCGCCTTTGCTAAACCAACATCATTATTAACCACATATCAACCATCTCTAACTACCATATTTGAACTAAGCAATCTTCATTAACTAATACATCTGATTCCTAGCCACCAAGTACTATAGTCTCCTAATAGACAATTAACTACTGCATAGTTTAACCCTAAATTAAGAAGAACAATCATAAGATCATATTCTTTCTAAAATCACATAAGTTACCAATACAATAATCATGAATGTACCAAATCTATGAATGCCATCACCAGTATCCAATCAAATAAGTCATAAGCAACATACCACATCTTCCTCTGTCCCATATCGGAGAGATATGTATATAAAACATGTACATACATTTATAACTATAATTGTATCCCTTTACAATGATAAGGACTTTTTTGATATCCAATCATTATCCTAACACGACCACTGGCCAAATAATATATTCAAAATAACCACAACATCATAATTACCCTTAAGCTCATATACATATCCAAAACTCATATCAATAATCATTTTATAAGCCATAGCATATCTCTAATTATTGCACAGATGGGTTTTATCTCGCATATATGAGGCATAATATTAATAAATACATAATCATCTCTCACATAGGAGGCATCTCATATCTAGGAGGCATAATATCAATAAGAATGTATATAAGCACGTAGCCATATCTCATATAGGATATTTAATATCAATAGGTCAAACATCATAACTCTAAGGAATATCACCTCTCTAGGGAAATTATCTTATCTAAGAGGAATATCATCTCTATATGCCCAACAATCATAACCAAAAGGGAGATAGCATCTTTATAGGCACGACAATCATATCTAAGAGAAAATAGCATCAATATAGGCCACATAATATATCTAAGAGGGATATCATCTCTAAATGCCCAATATCACTTCCACAAGGAGCATCATATCCATAGCTCAAACCCACAATTGGGGAAACATCGATAAAATATACCAAGTCATGAAGTAACCTTATAATAAGGTTTACTAGCCTCATATATATCTAACATCCGCAACTAAGTCCACAAGTTTAGGCCTAAGTGGGCCAAAGGATCCCACTTTTAATCCTTATTTTCCATAATTAGGCACACCATGCCCCAAACTAGGCTAAGTTATCTAATCCAACTTTTAGATGTCATGTAAGCCACATTCAAGCTTATGATAGGAGCTTCAACTAGAAAAAGAGGTACTCAAGTCTACTCTACCCAAGTTACAGTTTCAAGACTACTACACTAGTCTAATAAGGTCAAATCTATAATTCATGCTTCAAATGCTAAAACCATAACCCAAACATAGTATTACATCATAACCACACTACAACTAATCTAAAATAGAGAGAGAAGGCACTATGATTCAAAAGGGGTATCAATATATCATCTTATAGGTCTAAAATCGTCACTAATCTCTAAAGCATCAACAATCAAGGCTAAGTTATTCTATGTATAGTAAATATTAACATCCATATTCACATACAATACATATCACACGTCATATATGAATAGGAGTAGACAGAGGCCTACCTCAAAGTTGAACTGCAAAATATCACATCATGCACCATATACTCATCTTTACTTCACAATCTCCAAAATGCTATCACACTAATAAAACCATAATCTACTCATCAATACGAGTCTAGAAATACCCATATTACACTATTGTGCTTTGGGTCCAAAAATAATACCAAAATCCCCAAGTAGGCCCCACATATGAAAAATGAGTTCCCAAGACCAACCCATTCTTTAAATACCATTAAGGAGTTATAACCCTCAAGAAATTGGTGCAAAACAACCATATTTGGGGCTAAAATCAAGCCTCAAGCCATTAAGGGTTTTGGATTTTAAAATCAAGAAATCAATACCAAAATTGAAGGATTCTTACTTAGATTTGATGTTAATCGCGAATACACAAACTATTCAAGCTCCCAATCAACCCACAAGACTCACTTTAAGGGTTTTACAATCTTTTAGGGGTTAGGGACTCAAAGCAATGGAAGAAATGGCTAATTCTCAACCAAAAAAGGCTATTTAAAGAACTAGCCCAGGACTTTGGTCCTCATGATCGCGCACACATAGGACACATTTGTGGAATTCACTATCATGCTAAGGCCTTTGCATCGAGGTATTGGCTATACCAGATGATAGCTGAAACTTGAAATTTGATTCCAAGTTTTGGCCAATGCCTCATGATGCATTTGGGATCCAATTTTTGCCAAAAAAATATGTCACCACACTAAATTAAATGTTCTAAATGCATTTGAGAACTCAGATTTTCAACCTGAGGTTGTTTCAACCAAATGTTTGTCCCACACCTAAACTTTCAAATTTTTAACTTTTCGATTGATAGGTTAAAATAAGCTTGGGTGCATTGGTACCCAAACCAAAGGTCTACCTAGCCTAAATCGATATTCAAGATCTGCCCGCATAGTAAGAATTTGTATAAGAGATCATTTCACTAAAGATTTTTCCCAGTGACCATTTGGAACCAGCGAAGACTTCTAATCAAAGAATTGGCTCTAAAAATCAAATGAACTGCTCGATAACCAAACCGTCGATCCTAATATTTCATAAATAACTCGGGGAAACTATAGAGAAGCTAAGTTGATGAAGATAAGCATAAATATGGAAAATGACTTAAAGGTTCATTACAATATTATAATCCTTGAGTTACTCTATCTACCTACGTTGTCTCAAATTTAAATGCCTATTTATGTTACAAGATATAGTGTTTAGTTAACACTTTATATTGAACCTCATAAAATTAATGCCTCCATATTTTAAGTGCAAATACCACTGTAGCCTACTCCAAATCATGAGTAGGAAAATTCTTATGAACTTTTAATTGCCTCAAAGTATAGGAAATAACTTTTTTTTTTGTGCATCAAAATAGCACCTAAAACAAATTATGATGCATCCCGATATACAATAAAATTCTTACCCTTCACTGATAAAGAAAGAATAAAAGCAATAGTCAATATTGTCTTAAGCTTTTGAAACCTTTCCTCAGATTCATTAAACCAAGCAAAAAGTATTTCTTTTGAGTTAAGTAGGTCAGATGATAAGAAATATAGGTTAACCTTTCACAAACCTGCAATAGTAATTGGCCAACCCCATAAAACTATACACCTCGATCAGGGAGGTAAGCTTAACCTAAAAATTAGATACTTAAATATTTTTGGGTCAAGCATAACCCCTTATTTCAAAACTACATACCACAAAAAGGACACTAAATATAATCAAAACTCACACTTAAAATATGAAACATCTCGGATTTTGGTCCTTGAGAATTTCATAACCTATGGGCTTATTATCTAGATTATGACTCTTCCTATGAGTCGTAGGGTGTCATTACGGGTCATAGGACCCTAATCATAACTTAACCAATATAGATTCTCAGTGTTTCTATTATGATTATTGTTGGATCCTATCGAGTCATAAAGACTCTATACGAGTCACATCGTGCTTATTCGTAGCCTAACTAATGTACTGTCCAATTGATTCTGCTTTAACAATAATTGAACCTAACGAGTTGTAATGTCTGAGTACGATTCATATAGTATGAATTATTGCCATTCCAACATTGGTGACCTATGAATACTGTCCATATTATTACTAGATGTCACGAGTCGTAAGGTGACCTTACAAGTCGTAAGGGTCACCCGTAGCTACTGGGCAATAATTCTTTAATATTTTACTAAGGGCACTTTGGACATTTCTTGTCTTCTCCAATTGTGACCCGTGACTTAAAACCCTTTTAGGTTATCATTATCACTCTAAAATAAATCAAAATAACTTTTAAATCTCTCTCAAATCTCCAAAGTCAAGAAAACTTAGGGTTTTGAAGAAGTTGGTCAATTAAGGCTCTCAAAGGTGATTTATCTTTATAGTTGTGATCCTTTCAGACATGTTACTCTTCCCCAAATCTTATTTTATAAAAAGCATATGTTTTAAATGGTTCAATTATACAGAATTTAATGTTGGTTTTGACATGGGTTGAGGGTTTTGAAATGGATAATTATTATTTTCCCATGGTTTTCATGAGTTGTTCATGCCTTGAATTAATTGTTTTTGAACCAATGGTTGCATGGGTGTGGTAATTGGAATAGGGTCGAGGTAATATTCCAACATGATATTTTAAACTTGGAATTTAGTTTTGAACAATTGTATCCCTCAACCCACTTGTGTAAATGGTTTTTGATTATGAAATTGTCACTTGGTTTGACTTGTATACCTATATTATTTGATACATAACAAACAAGGAAACATAAAATTACACCCCCAAACAGTCCACAAATCACAACAAAGTGTGGACCAAATGGGGACCTCTCTCGAATTCACTATCTATAACAAGAAAGAAGAGGATACAAGGTGTTAATACACTAAAACAGCCAGCCAACAACAATTTCAGCAACACAATATGAAGCTCCATATTATTACAATAGAAACAAGAACAAACGGGTTACATTAACAACACAAGAAGCCAAACAAAAACAAGATACAAGATAGATAGTTAGACAAGTGTTGATATAGTCTTAACAACCCAAGAGCATATTCCACTCACCTTTAACACTTTACACAACAAACACCTAACTCTTACATTTGACACAAGAGAGGCGTCCACCACCCAAGCAACAATGTATCAAGCAAAATGCAACACATAAGACAATCCACCCTTATGTTATGCCCTAGTTTTTGTTGTGGACTCTCTCTCTCTAAGAGGAGTGTTCTTTCTTTAACATTCATAAAAACTACCAACTAACACCCTATAATGTTCAATTTATATTAGATTACAAAATAAAAGACAGAATACTAAATGACCCTTTAATGAAAAGGGCTCCAAAAATAGCCCATGGAGTATGTTTGGACCGTTTTGGCCCTCCTTCACACTTAGACTTGTGCACTCTTTAGGTTTTCTTCAAAATACTCAAAAAGTATCCATGATCGTGATAGTACTCGTATCATTATTGCATTTCATAAATGATTAAATAGTAAACATGGATTTTAAAGGCCTTGTTGGCTATGTTTTGATTTAATAAACAAATGGGGTCAAGGCATTCCCCAATTTTATTTGATAAAATAATAAAGGTTGAGCTATTCCCCCAACTTGATTTAATGAACAAAGGGGGTCGAGGCATTATCCTAGGTATTAGAATTGTAATGGCATTAATATGAGCTTGCAAGATAAATGACTATACCTGTGGTGTTATTTAATGCATAATTCCTTGGTTAATCTACGGGTTATGTGAAACATATTTTAATTGGGCTTAATGGGTACTATATATCAATGTTGTAAAGGTGTGGGTCTCTAATGACTTATACTGGAAACTTACGTTTGTCGATGTGAGGGCTAGTATAAATGACCGTTTGTATCGTTCACACTAGTGACATATTGTAATGCCCCGAAAAATGGGTCCCGAAGTGTCACACGGTGCTTGAGGCTATGAGTATCCCCAAGCTAACCCTTTGAGCCATTTTCATTCAGTTCAACACAAATCAACGGGGTTTCCATAAATAACACTCAAATATCAACAGAGTAATCATCATCCAAGAATAAAAGAATTTCAGAAAGATAATAAAATATGACTTATTAGTCAACTCCCAATATCTATACTAGTCTGACAAGCCTCTAAGAAAATTAATAAAACCAGGGAACCATTGAGACATGCCCCAACTAACTCATACTCAATTATAAAATGTAAACAATATCGTGAAACCAACATCAGACATCACGTCCTCGGAACATGAGGACTCACCACAATAGAGGATATAGAATAGCGTGCCCAAAGAATCACTGTCAAACTTGGAACTAAGCACCTGAACCTACATTTCTAGAAAATGCAGCCCACATCCGAAGATATGGGTCAGTACCATGGAAAGGAATCGAGTATATGGGGGTGTATGCAGTTGTATAAACATCATCATCATAAATATTTATAAGAAATATGTAGAATGTATGAAAGACTCACGTAGCCTGAAGAAAATCATCATAATCATGAGACGATGAAATAAGTACAATAACACATGTGAGTCATCATATAATTTGGCAATCAGTTTCAGTTCATCAAGAATATCAATTCTCATAATGTAAATATCACTTAAATCTTTTGAAAGAATAACTTTCACAATTCCAAAGTCAAATCACTTCACCATTCACCATAGACACAAGGAAACATACACACACACTGGGAGATCCTATAACCGACATAAACCATGTGGGCTACATGGAGTCCAACGTATAGCCCACGTTGGGGAGATCCATCCTATCCTTGCCATTGGAGTAGGACTATCGATATCAAATCCACACAAACTAGTGATCACTATATAAATCAGCCTCAGGCTCACTCCTACAGGGGCACGTAGTTCTAGGGAAGTAAGGTCTCTTCATACCTCCCAATTGGTGCTAAAAATTTCTCCCAGACTTAGCTCAGATCATTTTAAAGACAATCCACAACAAAACAATTTCAGTAATATATAAATATACATCGGGATCCATCATGCTTCCTATCTATCATAATCAACCACGTTGTGGATTTCTTTCACACTCAAGTTCAAAACAACTCTATTAAGACCAAAAGGTCAAATCATTCAAAATATCTCAAATATTCAACATCAACGTTCTTATAACACACACTTTCTCAAAAACACAATTTCCAATGGAAATTCACGACCCAAATATCAAAATCATGATAAATATTGTTCAAGATTCATGCTTTATATCTCCACACATGTAAATTCATCTTTCAAAATCATAAACATCAAGATTTTATATTAATCAACATAAGATATGGGTTCATGCTTCAAATTCGTAAAAATCAAATAAAAATCATGACTTTGTAAAGAAAATTACTTTCGGGCACAAGAACAAAAGAGAGTTCTTATTGAAAAACCCCACATACCTTGAATGATGACCTTTAGATCGATACTCATTTTTGAGATGTTAATCATGCCTTTGAATGATGGTTCTTGGACTTCTTGAACTAGGAGCTTGGAATCTTGAATAAATTTGTAGAATTAATGGTGAACTTTGGAGGTTCTTGAAGTTGGATGTCTTTTGAGGGAATTTGATGAAATATAACATATAAGGCTTCTAATAGGCTTTAATATAGGGTTTGGATAGATTTTGGGTGAGGGGGAATGACCAAAACGCCCCTAAAAATCAAATAATTCTCAAATCTGTTCTTTGGTGGACTGTTTTGATAGTCTGAAGTAGATTAACCATAACATTTTATTCCGATATCCAAATTGGATGAAACTAATTTCATTAGAAAGAGGACTCCCGTATCTTTCCGTTGATATATAGTATCTCACCTATATCATTGTGTACAAGGAGTTATGATTGTTTGAAGTTGACCCAAAAATTCACTTTTGATAGGCTAAAGTAGATCAACCATAAATTTTTGCTCCGATAGATAAATTGGATGAAACCAATTTCATTGGAAAGAGGACTCGCAGAGATTTTTGTTGATATATAGTAGATCACCCATATTATTATGTACAAGGAGTTATGATCGATTAAAGTTGGAGCAAAAATACGCCAGGCCTCAGTACCTTTTTCCTGCATGTTTTATTACTACTATTTACGGTTCGATCGAAATGTTCATAACTCGTCGCTCGGTTGTCCGTTTTGGATGATCCACATATCGTTGAAAATCTTATTAGATACTCTACACAATGGTGGGTCATAATCTAAGATATTCCACACGAAAAATTTATAATTTATTTTAGAAGATAGAACCCAACACATTTATGCACAAAATTTCAATAAAAAATTTCTCGGGGTATTACACATATTTTGTATCTAGAATTGATGTGGGATTGAGGCATTCCTTGGTATTCTTAGATATATTTGATTTATATAGCTAACACATACTGGGGCCCTTTCAGTAGAGGGAGTTGAACTCATATAGCTCGTGGGTTCTGATTTGGGATGCTTGAGCTATATAGTCCAGATAATTTTTTACTATCATCCTAAACCTTGCTCCCTACTAATATCTATTATATATTTTTATGGATGCATCTGAACATGTACAATAAGTTTGAAATTGAAATTTGGACTGACATTATCTTTTCTTACCTTGAGTTACATGCTAGTGCTTACCCCACTAATACTCTTTGGATGCCATATCCCCATATGATGCAGAATCCAAAGAAACTTCTCCTTTTACTGCACAATTATAGGTGAGCTCAAAGTTGGTCATGGTGGTGAAGTGGTGAGTTTCTATTCTCTTGAAGACTTGATCATTCCATCAATTTTCCTTTCATAAACTAGAATTAAAGAATTCACATTTACATTGTCATTGTCATTTTTAGGGTCGGGGGCATGTCCCCAATGTAGGTTGTTTGTTTGGTATAGAGGCTTTGTGGATATTACTGTGGATTAGGTAATGATGATGACACTTTTAAATGTATTTGACTTATTACTCTCTATACTGTTATATGTTTGGAATTCACCTATTGAGTAGTGTATTGTGATCTGTTTGACTAGGCAATGGGGGTGGCCTCTTGTCCTCGATTGACTTGAGATACCCGTCATGGATAGGCCCTAGTTTAGGGCATGATAAAGTTAGTGCCAAATCCAAGATTGGGTGTCATTAGGTGTCCAAAATTCATGTCAGTTAGAGTCTCTTTCATGGGTATGTAGTGTGCCATACTTCTGAGGGAGGGGCTACGAGAAATTTAGAAATGTTTTCCTTTCTTGTGTTCTACTCTTGAGCTATATAGTCTGAGGTCTTGAAACTCCCTTAATATCCATTATTTTACATTGCAAATCATGCCTCCCCAAAGATCTATGCACACGGAATTTCTTTTGTCCTACCTGAGGACAATATGGATGAAACTCATCCTACTTATAGAGTTCAAGCTTGGTCTTGGGCTCCATCTCTTGATTGAACTACCCACGTGGAGTTCCATCGGCCCCTACAAGTCATCCTTAAGCTCCTCGGGCTGATGATGATCATTCCCCACTGTCCTAAGGAGATATTTCTAATGCTGAGTTTCATCGATTTATTCATTTGTTAACTAGTTGGTGACCTCTTAGTCATGTTAGTTGGGTCCTTCTAGTAATACTGTGAGTTTTTCTAAGGTTACTAGAGTTGGATAGTTTATGAGACTCAATCCTCCAACCTTTACTAGCTCTAAGTTAAGGAGGATCCTTAAGGATTCATAGACAAGATAGAGAAAATCTTTTGAGTTATGTATCTTTTTTACTGTAAGGGTATGGAATTCACCACATATCAATTGAAGGTATGGCATATCATTAGTATAATGATTGGGATCAGTCTTGGGGTGATGATGCAGAGTTGGCACTATGTGATTAATTTTTGGGTGCCTTTCTCTATTATTTCTTTCCTCAAAAGTTAAGGAAGGACAAAGTTGAGGAGTTTGTGAATCTAAAATAGAGAAGGATGACTGTGAAAGAGTGTTCCTTGAAATTTCATTAATGGTCCTGTTATACTCTTGAGCTGGTGTCTAGCATGAGGAGCTAGGATGAGGAAGTTTGCTTTAGGTTTGTCTAGGGATTCGGTACTAAAGTGCAAGGCAGCCTTGTTACATAGTGATATTGATATCTCTAGGATCGTGGTATATATGAAGAAGGTTGAAGATGAAAAGAAGAGATAAGCCAAAATAGGGGAAAGATAAAGCAAGAGTCCAGGTATTCTAAGTAGGGTAGAGTCCAACTTAATAATGGTAGAGATGGTAGGAAATGGTCTAAGAAGAACTGGAGAAATTTTGGTTTATAGTCTATGGATAGTGCTCCATATCCTAAGCTATTCAGTGATCGACGCATTCAGAGAAATAATGGGTTTAAGGAATAAGGTGCCTGATCTCAGGCCCATAGGGCCTAGTCAGCTTTGTTGTATTCTCCTTTCAGATTTTATTGTTAGTTACATCATGGTTTTTGTGATAAAGGGAGAAACAAGTATTTCAAATGCTTCCAACTTAGCCATATTTAGAGGAACTATCCCTCTGATGATATTGCAACTAGGTTAATAAGGTTTTGATTACCGTTTCTCTTGTACCAAAGGATGCTACTTTTGGCTATGATGTTGGTCAAACTATCTTTATTCTCTTTCCACTCGTCGGTACTCTGAGGCATCTCTGGATGGTTTTACTACTATGCTAAAACATTTCTCTCATGGTGTGTATTATTTGCTGGATCTCGGGTCTACCCTTTCTTATGTGACCTCTTATATGGCTATTTATTTTAGTTTTTGTCCTTATTGTATTCCTGATCTTTTTAATGTATCTACCCCAGTGGGTGAATCTATTATGGCTAGGAGAGTTTATAGAGGTTTCATGGTAACTATTTGTGGTAGGGAGACATTGATGGATTTGATAGAGTTGGAGATATTAGATTTGGAGTTTATCTTAGGGATGAATTAGCTCCATTCATGCTATGCATCTCTTGATTGTAGGTCCCGAAGGGTCAGTTTCCAACTCCCGAATGAACCAGTGATCGAGTGGGAAGGTATCTCCCTAGTGACTAAGAAAAGTTTCATCTCTTATCTAAGATCTTGGAAATTTATTTCCAAAGAGTGTCTGTGTTACCCATTTGAGTTAAAGATTCTAATTCCGAGGGTCCCTCCTTGTAAACTGTCTTTGTGGTCTGTGAGTTTCCCAAAGTATTCCCTGATGATCTTCCTAGTGTCCCTCTCGGTAGGAAAATTGATTTTAGGATTGATCTTCTTCTATACACTCGTCCTATCTCTATCCCTCCCTATAGAATGGCTCCAGCTAAGTTGAAATAACACAAGGTGCAGTTGAAGTATCTTCTTGATAAGGTTTTGATTTGCCCTAGTTTTTCCCTGTGGGGTGCTCCAGTATACTTTGTACGTATGAAGGATGGGTCCTAATGAATGTTTATAGAATACAACTAATTTAATAATGTGACAGTGAAGAAAAAGTATCCTCTTCCTAGGATGAATGACCAGTTTGATCAGTTGCAGGGTGCAAAGTACTTTTCTAAGATTAACCTTCGATCAAGTTACCATTAGTAAAAGATTAGGGAGGCTTATATCCCTACGATTGTTTTTCGAACTCGGTATACTCATTTCGAGTTTTGGTAATGTCCTTTGGTTTGAATAATGCCCCAAAGATATTCATGGATCGTATGAACCGGGTATTCTATTAGTTTCTGGACTTATTTGTTATTTTTTTATTGATTATGTCTTGGTTTATTCAAAGAGTGAGCAGGATCATGCTGATAAACTCCGTATACTATTGTAGACCCTTAAGGATCAGCATTTGTATGCTAAGTTTTTGAAGTGTGAGTTCTTGTTGAATATAGTTACTTTTCTGGGTCATGTTGTTTCTAGTAAAGGGACCATAGTGGATCTACAAAAAGTTATGCTGGTTAAGAAGTGGCCTAGACCCACGAATCTAAATGATATTCGGAGCTTCTTGGGCTTGGCCAGATGTAACGCCCCGAATTTGGTACTCGAAATGCTACACGATGCTCACGACCCCGAAGGACCACAAGATAACCCATGACTGCTAACTCAAGATCATGAGTAGGATAATTCTTCTCACGGGGTTTAAGCTGTCTGGAGGAGTAGGTTATGATGTTACCATGTTGCATGAGGACACAACCCAAACCTACTCTGGATGCATTATAGTACACTACAAACCCATCTAGACCATCTGGAGGAGCTAAGACTGGGGTTGAGGTGAGTCGAGTCTTCAACTCCTAAAATCTCTTCTTGCAAGGATCTGACCACTAAAACTTGACTTTTTTCTGAGTCAATCTAGACATAGGGGATGCAATAGATGAAAATCCTTCATAAACCATCTGTAATAGCCAACCAAACCCAAGAAACTCCTGATGTTTGATGGAGGGATAGGTTTGGGCCAGTTTTTTACCACTTCGGTCTTTTGAGGATCTACTCTAATGCCATCACCAAAAACAATATGGTCAAGGAATTCTAGTGACCTTAGCCTAAAATTGTAATTACTGAATTTGTTGAATAACTAATGATTTTTTAGAGTCTGAAGTACAATTCTGAGATGGTCTGCATGATCACGCTCACTGTGGAAGTAGACCAGAATATCATCTATAAAGACTATGATGAACATGTCCAAGTACTACTTGAACACATGGTTCATAAAGTCTAAGAAAGCTGTTGGGACATTGGTAAGACCAAAGGACATGACTAGGAATTCAAAGTGACCATACCTGGTACAGAAGGCTATTTTTGGAATGTCGCATTCTCCGACTCTGAGTTGATAATAGCCGGATCTGAGGTCTATCTTAGAGAAATAACTGGCACCCTGAAGTTGGTCAAACACGTCATCGATTCTGGGAAGTGGATACTTGTTCTTGACCATCACTTTATTGAGCTGACGGTAATCAATGCACATTCTGAGTGAACCATCTTTCTTGGGCATGAATAAGACTGGTGCACCCCATGGGAACACACTGGGTCTGATGAATCCCTTATCTAAGAGATCCTTCAATTGCTCTTTCTATTCTTTGAGTTTTCCTAGTGCCATTCTGTATGATGGAATAGATATAGGCTGAGTATCTAGAAGAAAATCAATGCCGAAGTCTATTTCCCTTTTAGGAGAAATTCCTGGAAGATCTTCGGGAATGACATCTGAATATTCACTCACTACTAGGACTGATTCAAGACTGGGATTTTTAAAACTAGTGTCCTTAACTCATACAAGATGATAGATATAGCCTTTAGATATTATTTTTCGTGCCCGAAGGTAGGAAACAAGTTGTCCTCTAAAAGCTAAATTACTACCCCTCTACTCTAGGATGTATTCATTCAAAAACTGAAACTAGACTATTTTGTTTCTACAGTCAACTGTGGCATAGCAGGAATAAAGCCAATCCATGCCAAGAATGACATCAAAATCAGTCATCTCTAATTCGACTAAATCTGCTGAAGTGACTTTCTGAAATATCATAACTGGGCAATTCCTGTATACCTGCCGGGCTATGATGGTTTTACCCGCTAGGGTAGAGAGACACAACACATGATTGGTACGCCCGATCCACCACTAAAGAATCACCTACTAGCGTGGATACACAAATAGGCATGGCAAGAGGCTTACTAACAAAATCAAAAGCCAAAACAAAATATACAGACACATAGGAGAAAGTCGATTCAGGATCAAATAATACAGATACAGGTCTGAAACAAATGTGGATGATACCTGTAATCACAGCATTAGAAGCCTCTACCTCAAGTCTGACTGGCATAGCATAACACTACCTATGACCACCACCTGTCTGGATGGCCCTACGACCACCACTACAGGCTTTATCATCTTTACCTCTCACACCTCTAGTAAAAACCCTACCTTTCTCAGTTGAAATAGGAGTAGCCCAAATCATCCAATGAGAATAGTCCCTGGCCACATGGATAATTTCATCATATATATAGCAACCTCTATGACTAGCCTCAAAAGGATAAGGTACAACTAGGCCCGAATAGCCACCCTAAACTGCTAAATAAGAAGATCCACCACCTGAACTCTTTAAAGCCACCACTAGACTACCATGGTATCTATGAAAACCTCTAAAATCTCTACCTCGAGAGGTCTGACTCCTGAACTTACCAAAAGGTCGCGCCTTCCTGGTGTCTCCCTGAGATGCACTAAGAATACCATCTGTCATCTTGGCATGATCCACTATACTCTAGAGAGAAACCCCAAACACAACCATTTGAGATGTAGCCAACTAAAGAGAAATATCCAAACCGTTCACAAACTTTCAAATATTTATAGACTTAGTGAAAATGCTATCATAGAAATATCTGAATAAGGCATGGAAGCGTGATAGCCTAAAGGACTATCAACACACGAAAATGGACAGTAGAAGTAAAAATTAGCAACCACACAAAGAAAAAAAAACACACTTAGAAGAAAAGAGAAAAAGAAGAAATGCATAAAGAAAAGATAGATAGAAATACCTTTACTCCTATCAAGTGATTAACAAAAGATGGTGTATCAAACCATCAATCACACCTTACCAATAGAAGCTCAAACCTTCCTCTTAGGTGGACCAAAGGACTCACACTTTCTTAAGTTTACTTTTCTTGCCAAATTACCCAATACAAGTGAAAACCAATTCAATTACATTCAAGGTGCCAAGTTTCGGATTCTGTAATAGAACTAGAAGACTAAAATTACAAACGATGAGTAATATCCAACGTCATTCAAAAACTAATTAGAATGGAAGATAAAATGTCTATTTATACTATTATATAGTAAATGTAAAAAATACCCTTAATGAGGGAGGGAATTGGGGCACCTCTTGAGTGTTAATTTGGAGTGCAAAATGTCTTCAATGCCCTTCACTTGAGGCGCCTCTTGAGTTTATAAGTCCTCCTTCTTTTCTTCTCTTGAACAAGGCTTCAAAATGGTCCAACTACTAGCCAATTCTAAAGCTTGGTCCTTTGAGAAGTCCTTGCAATTCATAAGCACTTTAGGCTTGTATCAAAGCATGCCTCATACTCAGAACCTATCATGGAGCTCTGCTCCAAATGGTCAAACTCATCCTACATCCGATCCCTCAAACTGTAAGGTATGAATCTCTCCAAAAAGGAATCAACAAACTGATACCATGACAACTTAGGAGTATCATCAGTCCTATAACTGATCCAAGAGACTCAATTAGACATACCGTTCTTATAACATTGATACCAATGAAACCTGGCTGCTCTGATACCAATTTTTCATGACCTAAATATGAGGGTCATGATGGTACTTGTCATGATGTACCTTCACAAGTAAGCTTATCACCCAAACTGATACAAAAAAAAAAGAAAAAGATAGAAATATCCCAAGGTAATGCTTTTAGAATGAAGCCGAACCATATAAACCAGGTGTCAATAGTGTAAAAACTACTAATACAATCTAGGAGTCAAATGCATCAGAAAAATAACCATAAGGGAATAATATCTGTCTCCTAATACTAATAAAGACATAACTACTATAGAAAGATAGAGGTGAACTCTGGATGCATAAATGTCCAATCCCTATCTTGGAAGCTCCAACAATCGCCCAAGTCAAGCAAGCTGAGGCGCACTCGAGCTAGGACCTGCACTGAAAGGGCACAGTAGGCATGAGTCTGGTCCATTTGTACTCAGTACGTATCATAGGCCGACCAAGCAAAGTAGTAAATAAAGCATACAAAATATACACTAAGGGCACGTCACCTACAATCAAAAAATATCCCACAATGGTGGCCCACGTTACTTGTACTAACAGTTCTAATATATCATATACACACCAAGATAGAACACGAGTATGCATTATACCACATATAAGTAGAAAACATGCATATACAAGATCACCAAATACAAGTAAGAAAAGATAAGACAATTAGATAGATGACAAGTCAATATGGTAATTCAACATATTATAAACACCATAAAGTAAGTGCAATATATATATGATGATGATGATGCACGAGGTTGTTGCATATCTTCGAAATCATTGCACAAATACACCTATGAAGCTAAAGCTTCCCGACGTAAGACTCATGGGGATTCGTCAACCCGTATACAATCTACATACCTCAATCTTCTTTCCATCACATCTCCTAGAAAGGTTTTATAAGGTGTTACAATATCTCCTCTCAGGCATATCCCCCGAGAAGGGTTTTTAAAAAGGTGTTGCCAATGTTACTCAGGTGTTTCCACGAAGGTACCAATGTTTCATGAGTGAGTATGATAAGAGTATGTAATGCTCACAACCAATCACAATGAGTATTTTCGCAACCAACCACATGACATATATATCCACAACCAACCATAATAATATATTTTCACAACCATGTGAGCTAATATTCACTCATTATTTTCATTCATCTATGAATTTCCACGTGTCTCATATGCCAATAAAGTATGAATATAATCACAATATACCAATGGTACCACATTAATAATTTTAACAATACAATACAATTATTCACATGTATTCAAGGTTATCAATATCACATAGGATCCATCACGGTCACAGTTATCACATAATATCTCAATTTCGATGATTGCATCACATATAGGCCCCCACATGAGCACAGCACACAGATAACCCTTTTTTATGATTAGTTCCATCCGTACCATGCATTTTGTACCTTCAATTAATATCCAGCCCAGTCTGAAAGAGTTAAGCAATAACCTACCTCAAAAGCCAAAACTAGCTCGCTATACTTTGAACCCACGACCTTACTTTTCACGAACAATCTTAAACTCCACTAAAAACATCAAATATTAAATTTATGCATCAAAATAAAACCAACGACACCCATATTGACTACTTTTGGTTCGAGGTCTAACGGATCCCCGAAATGAATTTCCAAAAAAGAAGGACAAAATCACGTTTCTCATATTTTTAGAAACCTACATCTGAAAACCCATATTAAATTGAGTAAAAAATGAGGTTCAAATCAAAGAAAAAACAGTTTTAAGCTTTACCGGGTAAAATATTTGAAATCAAGGTTAAAATCAAGAATCGGGGTTATTTTAAAGGTTAAATTGATGAAAAACTAGTAATTATAAGAAAAGATATTATTCAAGTAAAAAGGAGTGAAATTAGATTTTAAAATCAAGCCCTAAGATTTTTGAGATTTTGAGAATTTTTTCAAAAGATTACTAAAAAAAAATGGTGAATTCTTACCTTAAATCTGTAATAAAATCAAGAAATAGATGTTAATCTAGCTTATCAAGCTCCCACAAGCTTCACTTTTAAGTTTCCATAATATTTAGGATTTAACGCTCAAAAGACAAGATGAAAAATGAGCAAAATGGACCTAAAAACTATTTTAATAGTGCAGAAACTCTGCGCTAAAAAGGAAAAAGTTGTATTTTTTAATTTGTAAGTCCAATCCAGACTTCGATGGGGTGCCCGGAATTCATTCAAAATCTGGTATATGCAAACGAACTATGTAACCATACTAAATCGATGTTCTGAATATGTTGGCAAAGTTAAATTTTTTTAAAAATATTGTTTTCAAAAAGATGACCCCCGAAACCCGAAATAGCAATTTTTCAAATCGAGGGTCGAAAAGAGAATTAAAAGTTGTAAATCACACCAAACATCTTTCCACCCTAATATCAACATTTTGGATCTGCTGGCGAAGTCGAATTTTCCATTCGAGGTCATTTCGATCAAATGTGAGCCTCATCCCATATTTCTAATTTTTCAACTTTTCGACCAATAGGTCAAAATGACCTCGGTTGCACCAAAACCCAAAAAAAAGGTATACTAGCCTAAAATTGATATTCTAAATTTTTTGGCATAGTCCATTCGACCATCCATCGCACGGATCAAAAGATATCCTCATAAATCCAAAATAAGTCTCTCGAAGCCATCAAAACCACAATATCGCATAAATGGTACAAAATGTATCAAAAGAAACACATATTTCACATATTTTATCAAAAAGCTGATCGTTATACTTTATCTTTTTTGGGAGGTGGTAAGACTTGTCTTAGAGGCAAAACACAATGTGATAGTATCAACACTTGCCCATGGAGCGTAACTTGTTGTTTGAAAGTTCTTGGACAAAGTCGTGCTTTTAAGGCAATAATTATAGAATTTCTCATAAATCAAGACATAATGTGGTAGTGTCAACTCTTACCCATGGGGCATATAATATCTCATAAATCAAGACACGATGTGGTAGTGTCTATTCTTGCCCATGGAGCGTAACTTGTTGTAAGACCCCTAATAATATTATTTTTGCCTCTCCCATACTTGTAATGTCAATTTTTGACCTGAATTATGTTTAGGGTTATTAAAATGGTAAGTTGAAAAAGTTTTGAAAATTTTTTAAGGGGTTTCGGGTCATTTTGGGACCCCAAGGCAGTGAGGGTCCGGGATATTATTGTGCCATGCCGATGTTTTAATTTCATCCAGTTTTTATTTTTTCACTTGGTATGAGGGAATTTTGGTCCTTTTACCCCTTGTACGACCAAACATAAAATAACCCTATTTCCTTTAGTTTCAAAAAATCAAATCATTCTCTTTCTCTCTCAAACTCAAAACCCAAGAACATTAAAGGGTTTTACAGTGAATTCATCATCCGGGCTTCAAACTTTGAATTGACTTCAATTTCTTGTGTATTTCAGACATATATCTCATTCCCAAACTTTAGTTTTACATCGTGGCACTCATTTAATCATTATCCGTGTGTTATAAATTAATGGATTTGAAATTGGGTTGAGGGGTTTTAATTGGTATCACTTGAACTACTTTTTTCATAATTTAAATTGATGATTTATTCTTTAAATTTATAGTTTTTGGACTGATTGGGTGCGTTGTTATGGGAATTCGAATTGAGAACTTGAGTTTTCCCAAATTGATGACTTTTTTGGCTTGGTGATGATATGAACCCCAATCCACTTTGTAAATTTGGTTTTTGAGCATGGATAATTGCATAATTCAACTTATTTATGAATCCATTGCATTGCATTAATGGATAATTGATTAAACAGATTTAAAAAAGGCCTTGGTAGCCATGGTTTGGATTGTAAAATAGAATTTAGGAGTCAAATGGTTACATGAATTGGTTTGGCATGATTATATGAGCTTGCAAGCATAATTGGTATGGCGATACTAAGTGGTAAATGCCTTAATATAAGACTCCTAGTGTCACACCTCAAATTTTGTTAGGGAGGACAGGCACCTATTTTGGGAGAACCAACTCTTAACCATGTACTTTTCATGCATATAATTATGGCATTCAAAGCTTCTGCTAGTATGGATATGATGCATTGATAAAACAAACCATGTAAGTAAGACCAAACCTACATATACAAGACTTGGCCGTTGGGGCCACAACGTTAAAAGAACACAATACTACCACACTTAACTTCACATAGTCTGCAAAGCCTCTAAAAGACACATCGACACTTAGTTAAGGTCGGGACGAACCCCTGCCTTGCTCATAACTACTACACAATACCAAAATATAAATAGACTCGAAAAGCTCCAAATCAACTTGGAGATCACCAATAGCAGTTGGATGTCCTGTGCTCCTAATGGGGTGGACTACTAGCTGGAGTACCTATACCTACGGCATAAAACATAGTGTAACCAACGAAGGGTGTCAATACAAAGAGTGTACTGAGTATGTACGGCATGAAGTGACTATAAATAAGACAAGATCTCAACAAAATCAGTTATCAATATATAACTATAAAGATAAGGATAGAATACCAACTTTGCTTATGCTTATGGGTCATGTACATTACATCCTTTACTTTGCTTTATTTTTCTTTACTTTATAAGATTACAAGGCATAATACAAATGACCAGCTGATTAGTGGTAAAAGAGGATGACCCATGCCAGGCATTTTAACCCCGGGGATACGTTCCACATAAGTACACAAATCGGGATCGACCTATGCTAGGCTTTCCTTTCGCCCTTGGGATACCACCTTTAATATTGGGATCGACCCATGCTAGGTGTTTCTTCCACCCCTGGGATACCACCCAAAATATATAGACTCACTTCAGATCATTCTTTTCATCTTTAAAGCTGTTGTTTTGGTGGTCATGTATTAGATTTGGAACTTTGGACCAGTAGCAAAAGGTGTGCAAATATGCACTAGTTGCAGTAGCAATGAGGTCGAATACAACAATAATAGAAATACAACATATAGGAGCTTAGCTAACATCATGGGTCATGTTAACTAAGAGAACAACTCGTAAGGCTTATTTCTAAAAGCACCCATATCATACTAGTATTTAGAAAGGAAATGGAAAAATCTAGTAATAAACACATCTTTAGGTACTTTAACAACCTGACAAGTTAGAATAAGGTTGTTAACCACCTTGGGGGTTGTACGCTGTAGTTATGTATAACTTGAAAGGAAGAACTCTTAGGAAGCTTACTTTGTACATCCCAAAGAGTATAGAATCGATGAACCATACATACCTTGCTGTACAACTGATCACACTTTCACTTAACGTCTTCCCTATTAGATTACTAATCTAACAATAGCATAAAACTAGTATTTGTTGCTAATTAACATATTCACGCCATTTAAACTTACTAAAACAGTAACCGGGCAGTAATCCACAATCAACCAATCCAAGGGTGTTCTCCCAACCTCGTTCGTCTCCAATTACAAGTTTCATCTTTATTGTACTCTCAAAACAGTATATCAAGTGATGTGGGCAGTAAACTTATTCACACCATTCTCTCAAAGTCAACCAAGCAGCCCCCAACATACATACATAAAACAGATCCAAAACAGCCCCAAATACCCCTTAATATGGCAACCAAAAATTGAACTCACCATCCCTTGAGTTCTTAACAACAACATATACACAATCCTCAACCAACACACATATATAGGAAAAAGGTAAAAATGGACACTATCCATACCTTAATTTCAGTGGTAGTTTATTCCCTTAATGTATATCTCTTCAATAGCTTGATCCCTTTACTCACAAACCAAAAGTGAAGAGAAAAATCTCTTAATAATCAAGGATAAATGGACTACCAAACTTAAAAAGGGATATCTTATAGTTTAATCGTGGAGAACATAATCCTTATAGTATTCTTAAGATGTGCTCATGATTTGTTCACGTACCTTTAACTTGGAAGGAAGGTTTCCAAAGAACCCTAGTGGAATTTTAGGTATGCTGCATAGCTAAGAGAGAACAAGAGAGAAAATCTTGAAAGCTGTTTTTTTTTTTTTTTGGCTAGTTAAAATGAGCTATAAGGGCTAGTTTTAATCCCTTTAAAAAGAGCTGCTCTTGACCGACTTTCTTGGTCATTTTTGGGACATAAATTATCAAGTAGGTGATGCACTTACTTTTCCATTATATTGGGCCTTTGTGGATTAAAAACTATTGGGCCTTGGCTGCCCATTCTCCTTCTTTTCTCTTATTTAATTTGGGCCAGAATTAACTTAAGTAGGTGGTAGTGTCTTTGGCCCAATAAGCTGGTCAAGGGATTCTTAATAGGTGATGCACCTACTTAGTTTTTAAGTTGGTCAAAAGGTTAAAGTAGGTGATTCACCTACGAGCTTAAAATAAGTCAAGCAAGCACCTCAATATTTTGTTCTATTTTAAGATCAAAATTCTTATAGTTAAACTTAAAACTTGGTCACTTCATCCTTTAGACTCAAATACCTACCTAAGGGACCCAGTTTATATGCTCTCATCAAAGGTAACTTAATCATACCATGTTTCAGTACATATGGGAACTCCTCCAAACCTATCTTACCGTCAGCAAACACATAGGATATCCGAGCCCATTACCTACCCCATAAGAACATATCAAGTGCCACATAAGTAGAACTAGTACACACGAAATATAGGGTGTTACATCCTACCCCTTAGAAACGTTCATCCTCGAATGCTAGCATAACTAGCTAGCCTAAACGAATATAAGACTAAGTTTAAACTCATTGTTATCCATATAACACTTGTGTATTTATACTTACTTGTTTATGCCCCAAATAAGCATCCTTTGACCAAGTCTTTAGATTCAAATAAATGAGGGTACTTTGACTTCATTGCTTCTTCGGCTTCCCATGTGATTTCTTCTACTTGCGGGCTCCTCCAAAGCACTTTTACAGAAGCTACTTCTTTATTTCTTAACTTGTTAACTTGTCGATCTAGTATAGCAGTAGGCACTTCTTCATACGTGAGTTCTTCCGTAACCTGCACACCTTTAGTAGGAGTAATATGAGATGGATCTCCTATGCACTTGCGGAACATTGAGACATGAAACACTGGATACACCATTGAAAGCTCTTAGGGTAGGTCTAACTCATATGCTACTTGGCCAAATCTTTGAATAATTTTATATGTCCCTATGTAGCAAGGACTTAGTTTTCCTTGTTTACCAAACCTCGTTACCCCCTTTCATTGGAGATACCTTCAAGAACACCCAATCTCCTATAGCAAACTCTAACCCTCTTCTTCTAGTATCTGCATATGATTTATGTCGGCTTTGAGCTGTTTCTAATCATTGTTGTATCACCTTAACTTTTTATATAGCTTGATGAACAAGATCTGGACCAAATAAGGTAGTTTCACCCACTTCAAACCACCCAATTGGTGATCTACACTTTCTACCATATAAAGCTTCATAAGGCGCCATTTTGATACTCGAGTGATAACTATTATTGTATGCAAACTCAATTAGTGGCAAATGATCATACCAACTACCTTTGAATTCCAATACACAAGCACACAACATATCCTCTAATGTTTGGATTGTACGTTCCACCTGGCCATCCATTTAAGGGTGAAAAGCTATGCTTAAACTCACTTGCATTCCCAAAATCTTCTGGAATGACCTCCAAAAATGTGCAGTGAATTGAGCTCCCCTATCAGATATAGTAAAGATTGGGACTCCATGCAGCCGAACTATCTCTTTAATATATAATTTTCCATACTCTTCAGCTGTGTACGTAGTCTTAACCGGTAGAAAGTGTGCTGATTTGGTGAGTCTATCAACTATTACCCATATAGAATCAAACTTTCGAGACAAGTGAGGTAGACCAGTGATGAAATCCATGCTGATTATATCCCACTTCCAAGTTGGGAGCTCCATAAGCTGCATATAACCTCTTCGCTTTTCGTACTCCACTTTGACTTGCTGATAATTTGGACATTCAGCTATAAATTTTGCAATGTTTTTTTTCATGTCGCCCCACCAATACACATCTTTTAAGCCATGATACATTTTACTTGAACCAGGATGGATAGAATATCTTGAGTGATGTGCCTCCGTCACAATCTGCTTTCTTAGCCCATCTATATTAGGTACACATAACCTGTTTTGGCATCGAATTTTCCCTCTTCTGTAAGCTCAATTGCCTTTGTTACACCTTGTTGTACATTTTTCTTATGCTGTAAAAGAATAGGATCTATGTATTGTTTCACTTTAACTTTGGTTACTAATGAGGATTCTGCTGCATTTTGCACAATAACCCTTTATCTGAAGATTCAATAAGACAAACCCCTAAGCTAGCTAATTGGTGTAGATCCCTAGCTATCCCTTGCCTTTCCATGGGTTGCCTATAATTACTTGCCATCGCCTTACGACTTAGTCCATCGGATACCACATTTGCTTTGCCCGGATGATATAAGATATCAACATCATAGTCTTTTAATAACTCAAGCCATCTTCGCTGCCTCAAGTTAGGTCCCTCTGGTTAAAGAGATACTGCAAACTCTTATGGTCGGTATATATATCAATATGTACCTCATACAAATAGTGGCGCTATATTTTTAAAGCAAATATAACTGTTGCTAGCTCAAGATCATGTGTTGGATAATTCTTCTCATGTGGCTGCAATTTGTCTTGAGGCGTAAGCTATTACTTTACTATGTTACATCAAAACACATCCTAAGCCAACTCCTGAAGCATCACAATATACCGCATAGCCTTCCGTGCCATCCGGTAGTACCAATATGGGTGTAGAAGTCAACTTATTCTTCAAATCTTGAAAACTTCTTTCACACATTTCATCCCATTGAAACTTAGCTTCTTTATGTGTTAACTTTGTTAAAGGTGCAGAAATAGAAGAAAACCCCTCAACGAACTTTCTATAATAACCTTCCAAGCCTAGGAAACTACGAACCTCCGTATGCGTCATGGGTCTTGGCCAGTTCTTCACTGCCTCTATCTTTTGAGAATTAACTCTTATTCCTTCATCGGATAGAATATGACCCAAGAATGCTACCGATTTTAACCAAAACTCACATTTGGAGAACTTTCCATACGACTTATGATCGCAAAGGATTTGTAACACCTGTCATAAATGATTAGTATGGTCTTCTTCTGATCTTGAATACACCAGAATATCATCTATAAATACGATAACAAATACATCCAAGAATGGCTTAAACACTCTATTTATCAAATCCATGAAAGCTGTTGGTGCATTAGTTAGTCCAAATGACATAACTAAAAACTCAAAATGACCATATTGCATTCAAAAGCCATTTTAGGTATGTATTTCTCCTTCACTCTCAGTTGGTGATAACCTGACCTCAAGTCGATCTTTGAGAAACACTTAGCACCTTCTAGCTGATCAAACAAATCATCAATTCTAGGAAGGGGATATTTGTTCTTAATTGTCACCTTAGTCAATTGTCGATAATCAATATACATTCTCAACGTGCCATCTTTCTTACATACATAACATGGGTGCACCCCAAGGAGATATACTAGGCCTATGAAACCCTTTTCCAATAAATCTTTTAATTATTCCCTCAATTCACGTAATTCTACAGGGGCCATTCTATAAGGAGGAATAGAAATTGGTTGAGTACCTGGGATCACATCAATACCAAACTCTACTTCTCTTTCCGGAGGTAAACCCTAAAGCTCTTTAGGAAATACGTCAAGAAATTCATTTACCACTGAGATGGATTGAAGAGTTACTAACTCTGCCTCTATATCCTTCATTCTTACTAGATGGCATATGTATCCTTTGTACATCATCTTCCTTGCCTTAATATAAGAAATAAACTTACCCCTTGGTGCCCCAATATTACCCCTCCACTTAAGGACTGCTTCCTTTGGAAAATGGAAATACACTGTCACGCCTCAACTCCTATTGGGGCGGACAGGCACTCGTAGCCATAAAGGCCCAAGAGAATTAATTCATAACCTTGTACTTCTCATGCATGTAACTATGTCAATCAAATGTTCTAACCAACATGATATTATGTATCAATGAGAATAATTACATAGGCAAGCACAAACTTATATATACAACACTATGCCGTTGGGGCCACCACATCTAAAGACAAATACTACCATAACTTTACATTAGTCTACAAAGCCTCTAAAAGAAACATATACTTAGTTAGGGTCGGGATAAACCCCCTACTCTTAACCTTCTGCACAGTACCAAAATATATGGAACAGACTCGGAAAGACCCAAATCAACTTGGAGCTCACGAATAGTCACCAAATAGCTGTGCTCCTACTAATGAGGTCTATGAAATGAAGTACCTGTGCCTGCATCATGAAATACAGGTCCCCCATGAGGGACATCAGTACGAAAATATGTACTGAGTATGCAAGGCTGAAGGTAAAAACACATGATACAAAAACTCAATAGAAATCAGATATAAGTAGTACTGGTAGACCACCTTTATATATACATGTGAGAATACATACATTACATTCCTTTTTTCATTTTTAACTTCTTACTTCATAATCTTTGTAAGCCATATATCATGCAAATGACCAACTGATCAGTGGTAAATAGATAAATTAGGATCGGCCCATGCTAGGCTTACGCCCCTAAGCTGCCACCTACATATAAAGATTAGGATCGGCCCATGCTAGGCTTATGCCCTGGAGCTGCCACCCACAATAAAGGTATCGAGATCGGCCCATGCTAGGCTTATGCCCCTGAGCTGCCACTTCCTTTACAGATTTATGCTACTTAGTTTATTTAGCCTTTGAGATTGTTACTTTGGTGGTCATAACACTATGGTACCTTTAAATAATAACCTGCCACCAAGAGACATGTAAATAGGCACTTAATGCAACAAAAATGAGGTAGAGAGTTGTTGGCACACCAATGAATTGTTTAAGAGCTTAAAATAACACATGGGTCTTAATTGAGTAAATAGAGAACTTCTGAAATTTTCAAATGAAGATAAATGTGCAGGTTTAATAATAAACACGTATTGAGGTGTTTTGATATGTTAAAGAGTGGGAACAAGGTCGTTGGCTTCTTGGTATACAATACGCTACCATTATGTATGACTTGTTACAGGACAACCTTGGAAACTTACTTGGTGGAACAAATGTTTGATTTCATGCCAAAGAGTACAAAATGGAGTATGCCTTACATACCTGGTTATATAACTCCAAAAATATCTCGACTTGACTTCCCACCTTTTAGATTACTTATCTATAATAGAATATATGGTAAACTAGTATTAGCAACCAACCAATATGTTTAGGCTACTTAACTTCACAAAAAATAGTAACTAGGCAGTACACACGTAATCCATCAATCAGGGCGTTATTTTAACCCTTTCCTCCTCCAATTACACCCACATACCACACATGTCCTCATAAGATCACCAAAACCACATCAGCTTCGTTACACCCTCCAACCAACACACAAAATAAATTGGCCAGTAACAAATGCAATAATTAGTTCGGTGGTGTACCACCACACCTTTCTTCTATATTTTATTACAAACTAACCACACCTTTCTACAACATCAACCTGGAAGCCCATAACACAAACACACAAAATAGTTTGCAAACAACACCCTAATCATCCTTTAATAACAACCAAATATGTACAATCCTCTACCAACACATGTATATAGAAAAAGGACAAAAGTGGACAGCAAACATACCTTGATTTCCTTGTTAGTTTAGCCTCTTAATTTGTATCTCTTCAATAGCTTAATCCCTTCACACATACACCAAAAGAGAAAGAAAGAAATCCCTTAATAACTAAGAACAATGGACTGTCCAACTTATTGAGAGGGTTGTCCAAAAATTAATCTTGAAGAACACATAGTTTCCTTAGTACAAGCTCATGAATTGATCACTTACCTTTATATTGGGAGGAAGGTCAATTCCAAGAACCCTTGTGGGAAGATAGGGTTACTTCATAGCTAAGAGAGAACAAGAGAGAAAAACCTAGAAGCTAAAATTTTTGTCTAAGTTAAAAATGAGCAAAAATTGCTGATTTCAATCTATATAAAGGAGCTGCTCGTCGGCCGACTTTCTTGACCCTTTTTGGCCTATATTTATCAAGTGAATTGGGCTTTTATGGATCCAAAGTTATTGGGCCTTAGCCACCCACTTTCCCTTCTTTTCTTCTCTTTAACTTGGGCCTTGGCAGATTTGAGTATTGGGCCTTTTTACCCATTTTCTTCCTCTTCTATTTAATTTGGGCCCAAATGAGTACATTACATTGCCCAAATCTGGTCCATAGCAATATATCCATTAATTTGGTCCAAATAGCTAAAGTAGGTGACTCACCTACTAGTTTAATTAAGTCAAGCAAGCACCTCAATATTTGGTTCTATTTTCAGCTCCTAATCCCTTTAATCTAACCTTAAACTTATACACACTTGGTCACTTTAAAATTCAGATTCAAATACTAGCTTACGATCCCAAGTTTAAATAGTTGTATCGACGTGAACTTGGTCGCATCACATAAAATCTGCATGGGCAGCATATATAATCCTATCTACACCATTACCACTTGTATAACAGTCTCATCTGTTACTATACCACAAGGCTATAAAGTTTCCATATAATTAGAACAAGTACAAGCAAAATACAGGATGTTACATCCTTCCCCCCTTAGAAACATTCGTCCTCGAATGTTAGCATAACTGTCCAACCAAAATAAGTTCAAGCCTAATTTTAATATCCATAATATCACATAGTACCTATATAGTACACTTACTTGTTATTTCTCAAATTCAGCATCTTGGACTTTTTCTTCGTATTTGAATAAATGGTGGTACTTGGATTTCATCACTTATTCGGCTTCCCATGTGATCTCTCCTACTTGCTGATTCCTCCAAAGCACTTTTACAGAATAGAAATAGGTATTTCCTCATAGGTGAGATCTTCTGTAATTTGTACATCTTCAGTAAGGGTAATATGAGATGGATCTCCAATGCACTTTTGAAGTATTGAGACGTGAAATATCGGATGAACTATTGAGAGCTCTTAGGGTAGCTCTAATTCATAAGGGACTTGGCCAAACCTCCAAGTAATCTGGTATGGGCCTACATAGTGTGGAATTAGTTTTTCTTTCTTACCAAATCTCATAACCTCCTTCATTGGTGACACTTTCAAGAATACCCAATCACCTATAGCAAACTCTAGCCCCCTTCTTCTAACATCTGCATATGACTTGTGTCAATTTTGGGTTGTTTCTAGCCGCTGTTGGATCACTCTTTTCCATAGCTTAATGAACAAGATCTGGCCCAAATAAGGCAGTTTCACCCACTCGGTTCAAACCATCCAATTGGTGATCTACACTTTCATCCATACAAAGCTTCATATGGAGCCATTTTGATACTTGAATGATAGCTATTATTGTAGGCGAACTCGATGAGAGGTAAATGATCATCCCAACTACCTTTAAAGTCCAATACATAAGCTCATAGCATATCTTCAATTATTTGAATGGTACGTTCTGCTTGTCCATCTGTTTGAGGGTGAAAAGCTGTACTTAGAATCACTTGTGTTCCCAAATTTCTCTAGAAAGACTTCCAAAAATTTGCAGTAAATAACTCCATGTAATCAAACTATCTCCTTAATATATAATTTGGCATATTCTTCAACTATATAAGTGGTCCTAACCGGTAGAAAGTGCGCTGATTTGGTAAGCCTGTCAACGATCACCCATATGGAATCAAACCTTCAAGATGTACGAGGCAAATCAGTGATGAAATCCATGTTGATCATGTCCCACTTCCAGATTGGAAGATCTATACATTGCATATAACCCTCGGGGTTTTGGTGCTCTACTTTAACTCTTTGACAATTTGGACATTCGACAACAAATTTTGCAATGTTCTTCTTCATGTCACCCCAACAATACATCCCTTTCAAATCATGGTACATTTTTGTTGACCCTGGATGGATAGAATACCTTGAATGATGTGCTTCTGTCATAATCCTGTTTCTTAGTCCATCTACCTTCGGTACACACATTCTGTTTTGGTACCGAAGTACTCCTTCTTGCGTAAGCTTAAATGCCTTTGTCATACCACATTGCACATTCTCCTTAAGCTGTAACAGAATAGGATCTATATATTGCTTGTTATGCCTCAAACCCTATTAGGGCGAACAGCCACTCATAGCCGTAAAGGCCTAAGAGAACCAATTCCAAAAACTTGTACTTCCCATGCATGTAACTATAACAACTAAAGGTTCTGACAAACATGATATTATACAATACTTGGCCGGTGGAGCCACCACATCTAAAGACCAAACACTTCCATAACTTTACATTAGTCTACAAAGCCTCTAAAAGATACATAGACTTAGTTAGGGTTGGGACAAACCCCCACCCTACTTTTGACTTACTGTAAAATACCAAAATATATGGAACAGACTCGGAAAGCTCAGAATCAACTTGGAGCTCACCAATCGTCCCTGAAAAGCCTGTGCTCCTACTAGTGAGTTTTATGAGCTGAAGTGCCAGCATGAAATGCAGGTCCCCCATAAGGGACGTTAGTACGAAAATATGTACTGAATATGTAAGGCAGAAGGTAACAACACACTTGATATAAAAGCTCAATAGAAATCTGATACAAGTGTATAAGTAATACTAGTAGACCACCTTTATAAATACTTGTGGGACAATGTACATTACATTCTTTTCTTCATTTTACCTTCTTACTTCATAATCTTTGTAAGCCATATAATGCAAATGACCAGCTGATCAGTGGTAAATAGATAAATTAGTACGCCCCTGAGCTGCCACCTACATATAAAGATTGGGATCGGCTCATGCTAGGCTTATGCCCCTGAGCTGCCACCCATAAATAAAGATATCGAGATCGGCCCATGCTAGGCAAATGCTCCTGAGCTGACACTCGTCATTTTATAGATTTGCATTAGTTAGTTTATTTAGCCTTTGAGATTGTTACTTTGGTGGTCATTACATTATGGTACCTTAAACCTATAATCTGCTAATAAGAGACATATAAATGGATACTTAATGCAACAATAATGAGGTAGGGAGCTGTTGGCACACAAAATGAAGTGTTTAGAAGCTGAAAATACACATGGGTCTTATTTGAGTAAACGGGGAACTTCTGAAATTTTCTAGTGAAGATAAACGCGCAGATTTAATAAAAAGCACGTATTGAGGTGCTCTAATGCGTTAGAGAGTGGGAACAAGGTCATTGGATACATGGAGTGTAATGTGCTGTCATTTTGTATCACTTTGTTATAGGATAACCTCGGAAACTTGCTTGATGGAACAATAGTACGATTTCATGCCAAAGAGTGTGAAATAGAGTATACCTTACATACCTGGTTCTTTGACTCCGAAACTAACCCAACTTGACTTCCCGCCTTTTAGATTACTTATCTACAATAGAATATATGGTAAACTAGTATTAGTAACCAATCAACAAATTTGAGATACTTAATTTCACCCAAAACAGTAACAGGGCAGCAACTATTAATCTATCAACAAGGATGTTATTTTAACCCTTTCTTTCCTCCAATTACAGCCACATACCATATAGGTTCTTATACGGTTCACCAAAACCACCTCGGCTTCATTACACATTTCAAACAATACGCAAAATAGATTAGGCAGCAAACATTAGTTCGGTGGTGTATCACCACATCTTTCTTCTATAATTCATTACAAACTCCTCACACCTTTATCCAACTTCAACCTGGCATCCCATAACATATACATAAAAAGCAGTCCACAAAACAGTCCCAAATCCCTTTTATCGTAGCAATCAGTTATTGAACTCATCATCTCTTGAGTTCTCAATAACAAGACATCCATAATCCTCTCTCAAATTCATATATAAGAAAAACAATGGAGCAGTCACCTTACCTCAATTCAACAACTTATTCTTTTAATTGAACTCTTCAAGAGCTTGAACTTTCCTTCACACTTAAACAAAGAAGAAGAAAAAAAGTTCCTCAATAACAAGGAAACGTGAACAAACATCTTGTTCCATAATCAGCCATATACTTATAGTCAAACACTTATAACTTGTTTTCCTAATCTTTCATGAGATAATTAAACAAAACCTTAAGTGTTTTTCACTTACCTTTGGCTGCAAAGGTGAGGGTTTCTTCAAGAACCCTAGAAGGAAAAAATAAGGCTGCTGTTCTTGTTGTTTTAGAGAGAGTAGAGAGATTTGCTGAAATGTACTCCTTTCTTGTGACTTAAAAGTGAAGTAAAATGACCAGCAACTTGGCCTTTTAAAGGCCCTATCTTGTCCACCTCCTTAGCTGCATTTTGGACCATAAAATTGGTCAAATTGGTCCAAGTAGGTGATGCACCTACTTAAGGGTCCAAGCTACTGAAACTTCAAAGTAGGTGATGCACCTACTTGCTTAATTTCTTGTTGGGCTCAATTATATTTGGGCCTTGGCAGATTGGTGTGTTGGTCCACTTATCCATTTTCTTTCTCTTTTTGTTCAATTTGATCCAAATGAGTATATTAGCATAGACCCAAATCTGATCCATAGCCATGGGTCCATTAATTTGGTCCAAACAACTTAAGTAGGTGACTCACCTACTAGCTTAAATAAGTCAAGCAAGCACCTCAATATTTTTTTCCATTTTCAGCTCCTAATCCCTTTAATCTAACCTTTTACTTATACACACTTGGTCACTTTAAACTTTAGATTCAAATACTAGCTTACGATTCCAAGTTTAAATATTTATCTTAAGGTTAACTTAGTCGCATCACATTAAACTGTACGGGCAGCATCTATAATTCCGTCTATACCATTAATACTTGCATAACAATTCTCATACGTTATATATATCAAAAGGCTATACCAAGTTCTATATAATTAGAACAAGTACACGCAAAATACGGGATGTTAATTGCTTCTCTTTTACTTCAGTTACTAATGAAGATTATGCCGTTTTATGCACAATAAGCCCCTTATCTGGAGTTCAAGAAGCCGAACCCCCCAATTTGCTAGTTGATGTAGATCCTTAGTCATCCCTTATATTTCTATAGACGGCTCCATAACCTTACGACTTAACGCATCTTCCACCACATTTGCTTTTCTTGGATGATACAAGATATCAACATCATAGTCTTTTAATAATTCAAGCCATCTTCGTTGTCTCAAATTTAAGTCCTCCTGATTAAAGATATATTGCAAACTCTTGTGGACAGTATTTATGCCAACATGAATCCTATACAAATAGTGACACCATATCTTTAAGGCAAATATAACCGCCGCTAGCTCCAGATCATGCGTCGGATAATTCTTCTCATGTGGCCGCAATTGTCTTAAGGCATATGTTATGACTTTACCACGCTGCATCAATACACACCCTAAGTCAATTCTTGAAGCATCACAATACACTACATACCCTTCTGTGCTTTCTGGAAGTACCAATACGGGTGTAGAAGTCAACTTATTCTTCAGATCTTGGAAACTTCTTTCGCATGCACCATTCCACTAGAACTTGGATGCTTTGTGTTTTAGCTTTGTTAAAGGTGCAGGAATTGAAGAAAATCCTTCAATAAACCTTCTATAATAGCCTGCCAGCCCAAGGAAACTACGAACCTCCGTAGGCATTATAGGTCTTAGCCAGTTCTTCACGGCTTCTATCTTTTGAGTATCAACCTTTATTCCTTCATCAAATACAATATGACCTAAGAATGCTACAGATTTTAACCAAACCTCACATTTAGAGAACTTTGCACATAGCTTACAATCACGAAGAATCTGCAACACCTGTCATAAATAATCAGCTTGGTCCTCATTTGATCTCGAATAAAATAGAGTAGCATCTATAAAAACTATCATAAACACATCTAAGAATGGCTTGAACACCCTATTCATCAAATCCATAAAAGCTGCAGGTGCATTAGTTAGCTCAAAGGACATGACTAGGAACTCATAATGACTGTACCGTGTTCGAAAAGCTGTCTTGGGTATGTCATTCTCTTTGACCCTAATTTGGTGGTAACCAGACCTTAAATCAATCTTTGAAAATCACTTGGCACCTTGCAACTAATCAAATAAGTCATCAATTCTCAGAAGTGGATATTTGTTCTTAACAGTCACCTTGTTTAGTTGCCTATAGTCAATACACATTCTTAATGAGCCATCTTTCTTACGCACAAATAACACTAGTGTGCCCCAAGGGGACACACTAGGCCTTATGAATCCTTTTTCTAGAAAGTCTTTCAATTGCTCTTTTAACTGCCGTAATTTGCCGGAGCCATTTTGTATAGGGGAATTGAGATTGGTTGAGTACCTGGGATCACATTGATACCAAACTCCACCTCTCGTTGTGGAGGCAAACCCAGAAAATCTTTAGGAAATACATCAGGAAATTCATTTACCACTGGAATAGTTTGAAGAATTGGTGTCTCTGTATTTGCATCCTTCACTCTAACCAGATGACATATGTAACCCTTGGAAATCATCTCTTTTCTCCTTAAAATAAGAAATAAATTTACCTCTTGGTGCACCAATATTATGCCTCCATTCAAGGATTACCTCTTTTGGAAAATGGAAATACACTTTCTTAGTTTGGTACTCCACTGTGGCATAACAAGAAGCCAACCAATCCATACCCATTATAGCATCAAAATCTACCATTTCTAACTCAACTAGGTCAACCATTGTATCGCGACTGCAAATAGTATACAATTTTAATACACTCTCTAGCTATAACAGATTCACCAATCGGTGTAGATACTTCAAGTGGCTTAACTAGCAATTCTGGTATTCTTTTGAACTTTCCAACAACCAATGGAGTGACATATGATAATGTAGAACCTGGATCAACTAATGCATATACATCATGTGAAAAGATAGACAATGTACTTGTAACCACATCTGGAGAAGCCTCTGAATTTTATAGATCCACTTGAGCATATGTACGATTCTGAACTCACTAGAGCTAGATCCTCTTTTAGCACCTATACCATAACCCATAGGTTATACACCTCTACCTGAATAAGGCACCGATGATGATGATGCAACGGCTGATTCAGTAGGTCATGCCATACCACTTATGCCTCTTTGAGGGCATTCTCTCATCATATGTCCTGACATACCACACCAAAAGAAAGCATTTATCTCAAACCAACATGCACCTAAATAAAGCTTTCCATATTATTTACATGGCTATCGAGGAAGCCTTAATTGGCTTATACTCCCTTGCTCTTGATACCCCACTGTTCGCAAAATCTGACTCTTATTTCTTTGACCAAATTGGTTACCTTTAGACCCTTGAAACTATGATGGAGCACTAGCTGCAGAATAAGAAGATAATGGCCTAGGTGGTGTATTAGGAAATCGAGGCCTAAACTCTCTTTGGGATGTTGTGAACTGCACCGTAGATCTATCCCTCTTAGAATATCCTCTTTCCAATTCTTGTGTTCTTCTCCTTTGCCTCTGATCCTCCATTTTTTGTGCAAAAGCTTGTATCCTTGCTATATCTATGTCTTTGTTCAAAGCAGCAATAGTACAATCTCTAACTAAATATGGATCTAACCTATCCACATATCGATGAACTCTATCATCCATAGTAGCTACTACATTAGGAGCATACCTAGCCAAAGAGTTAAACCGGAGGCTGTACTCCCTCACTCTCATATTTCCTTGGCGAAGATTCAGGAACTGATCTGCACGGGCTTCTCAAATCTCAAATGGAAGGTAATGATCAAGAAATGCCTCTTTGAACTCATTCCAAGTAGCTGAAAGTGCATCGATACCCCTAGATCATTTCCAATCTTCATACCAAAGTATTGTCTCTCTTTTTAATCTATATGCTACTAGCTCAACTGTCTCTTTACCCGATATATGCATAATATCTAGAGCCCTTTGGATTTGATCAATAAAGTCCCATGGGTCTTCACTAAGATCTAATCCGGTGAACGTGGGGGGATCTAATTTAAGAAAATCCTGCATTCGTAAGCTAGCTGCCCTATCTGCACCACTAGAACCTATGGTTGGAATGGCTTGTCCTTGAGCTTGTCTAGTAACTATACGAGCCAATAATTGCACCGCATTCCTTAGATCTTGGTCAGTAGCATTAATAGGCGGTTCTGAGGATGCGGTTCTTCTCCTCCTTAGCTCTTCTGGAGATGGAGGAGTAGAAGAAGTTTGGGACACAAACTTGGCTTGAGCCTTACTTTGATTAGCTCGTCTAGGTTGTGATTTGCTGGTCCCTTCCCTGGCAGCCTCATCTATCCGCTTACTTGTATTCTTACTCCTTCTTGTAACCGACATCTTTACTATAATAAGAGGAAAAAAAA
Source organism: Capsicum annuum (assembly GCF_002878395.1). Classification (NCBI taxonomy): domain Eukaryota; kingdom Viridiplantae; phylum Streptophyta; class Magnoliopsida; order Solanales; family Solanaceae; genus Capsicum; species Capsicum annuum. The sequence goes on along the minus strand of NC_061112.1, from coordinate 38,162,868 downwards.
TAGGTTCAATGGTTAAATATAACTTTACCTACAACATGGCCTCTATTGCATGATCTAAGATATAAAGAAAAAGAGACAACCCCTAAATGTCCCACAGCCTCCTGTTTATAGATGTGGTGCACAACACGCCCATAAAAAGATTCTATATAGACACGGCTTTGTAGACAACCTAGGACGACTCTCTTTGATACCACTTTTGTCATGCGTCAACTCCTATTGGGGAAGACTGGCACCCGTAGCCGTAAAGGCCCGAGAAAACCAATTCATAACCTTGTACTTCTCATGCATGTAACTATGACAACCAAATGTTCTAACCAACATAATATTATGTATCAACGAGAATAATTACATAGGCAAGCACAAACTTATATATACAACACTAGGCCGTTGTTGGGGCCTAGCTCACCTGCTAGCTCCCTAAGTTCCATAAGCATGTCAATGTTTTTTTTCCGTTTAAGGCCACAGTCTCTAAATAGACTTCCATATAGTGCCCCAATCTAACACTTGAACACTTGAAAAATTTTGGTAGTAATTAAATCAAGTCGTATGTCATTTTATGTGAACATTACTAGTACATGTAAAATGTGGGGTTTTACACTAGTATTAGCAACCAACCAACATATTTAGGCTACTTAACTTCACCAAAATAGTAACCAGGCAGTACACACATAATCCGTCAATCAAGGGCGTTATTTTAACCCTTTACTCCTCCAATTACACCCACATACCACACATGTCCTCATAAGATCACCAAAACCACATCAACTTTGTTACACCCTCCAACCAACACACAAAATAAATTGGCCAGTAACAAATGCAATAATTAGTTCGGTGGTGTACCACCACACGTTTCTTCTATATTTCATTACAAACTAACCACACCTTTCTACAACATCAACCTGGCATCCCATAATACGAACACACAAAATAGTCCTAAACAACACCCCAATCATCCTTTAATAACAACCAAATATGTGCAATCCTCTACCAACACATGTATGTATAAAAAGGATAAAAGTGGACAACAAACATACCTTGATTTCCTTGTTAGTTTAGCCTCTTAATTTGTATCTCTTCAATAGCTTAATCCCTTCACACATACACCAAAAGAGAAAGAAAGAAATCCCTTAATAACTAAGAACAATGGACTGTCCAACTTATAGAGAGGGTTGTCTAGAAATTAATCTTGAAGAACACATAGTTTCCTTAGTACAAGCTCATGAATTTCTCACTTATCTTGGGAGGAAGGTCAATTCCAAGAACCCTTGTAGGAAGAAAGGGTTACTTCATAGCTAAGAGAGAACTTTGTCTAAGTTAAAAATAAGCAAAAATTGCTGATTTCAATCTATATAAAGGAGCTGCTCTTTGGCCGACTTTCTTGACCCTTTTTGGCCCATATTTTGTCAAGTGAATGATGTATCTACTTGCCCAATATATTGATCTTTTGTGGATCCAAAGTTATTGGGCCTTAGCCACCCATTTTCCCTTTTTTTCTTCTCTTTAACTTGGGCCTTGGCAGATTTGAGTATTGGGCCTTTTTACCCATTTTCTTCCTCTTCTATTTAATTTGGGACCAAATGAGTACATTAAATTGCCCAAATCTGGTCCATAACAATATGTCCATTAATTTGGTCCAAATAGCTAAAGTAGGTGACTCACCTACTAGCTTAATTAAGTCAAGCAAGCACCTCAATATTTGGTTCCATTTTTAGCTCCTAATCCCCTTAATCTAACCTTAAACTTATACACACTTGGTCACTTTAAACTTCAGATTCAAATACTAGCTTACGATCCCAAGTTTAAATAGTTGTATCGACGTTAACTTGGTCGCATCACATAAAAACTGCACGGGCAGCATATATAATCTGATCTACACCATTAACACTTGCATAACAATCTCATCCGTTACTATACCAAAAGGCTATAAAGGTTCCATATAATTAGAGCAAGTACAAGCAAAATACGGGATGTTACATGCACCCTCTTAGCTCGGCAATCCATTGTGGCATAATAAGAAGACAACCAATCCATACCCATTATAACATCAAAATCCACCATTTCAAGCTCCAAAAGATCAGCCAATGTATCACAATTACAAACAGTTACTATACAATTACGATAAACTTTCTAGCTATAATAGATTCGCCAATTGGTGTAGACACTTTAAATGGCATAGCTAGTGATTCTGGTATTCTTTTGAACTTTCCAACAATTAATGGAGTGACATATAATAATGTAGAGCCTAGATCTCGATCCCAATATTACGGGTGTATATATTCCCCTTATATCACCTTGTACCTACAAAATGAACAAACAAGATTAGTAGTTAAAGCTCCTCACCAACACTCGTATACACTCACCTTTGTGATCCTCACAATTAGAGCTGCAAATATTGAAAGTTTCTTATACTCCGGTAGTCAATAAGGTGTCAATCACTACTTAGTGGCCGAAATAGATTCTTGTTTGATTGACTCAAGACACAATACAAAAACTACTTACGAACTTGAAACAAAGAAGTTCAACGAGTCAAAATGAGAAAAGCACACAAAGAATGAAAACCACAAAGAAAACGGACTCAAACAACTAATTCACAACTAAGTAGGTGATTACTAGTTGTTAATAGTTCTAGAATCAAGAAATGAAACTAAAGAAATAAGGAAATGAAACTTAGAATCTGAAATTTGAGCTTAAGCTTTTTGGGTGAAGTGATATGTGGCAGTCCTTGGTGGTGATGTGGCAGCCTTTGGTTGGTTGATGTTTTGAAAAAATTTTCTTGTATTCAACTTGTATTCAATCAACCTTCAACTTAGGAGGAAGGTAGGATCAGTTTTGATGAAGAAAACACAAGGAATGGACCTTTTTTTCTAGGTCAAAAGAGTTTGAATTTGTGATGGTCCCCCCTTGTACTTTCACTTATACTTTCCCTTGTCCTCTTCTTTGAGAATATTCCTTTTGATGCCTTTTGAATTCTTTTCTTCCTTTGGAAGACTTGGAATATTCTTTGAGACAAACAAGTAGTACACTCTCTTTCTCCTCCATTTTAGATCAAACTACACTTTTTGAATGTTCTTGTTCAACAATACATGAAGAGCATGAAGAAAATCAAGAACAGTCAAAAGTTGACCCTTAAGCAAATGAACTCGGAATTTGATTTTTCTTGAAGATCCAAGCTCACGTTGACAATCCAACCACAAATATCACGTTTTCATCTCTAAAAACATCAACAACAACCTTTCATAATGAGATCTCACCTTCAAGTTTCTTCAAACTCAAGATCAACAATGGTGGATGACTCAAATCACCTCCAATTTAGATCAAATTCAAACCCTAGACTCCTATAGTGTTAGAGAACATAAATCTAACACTAAAAACACAAAAAAAAAGAATCAAAAATGGGTTTAGTCCTCCAGTCTTGTGGATCTTTAGATCCTAATGAATATCCACAAGACATTATTGATCAGATTCAAAGGTATTTAGATGTTATGCATATATCTGGTAAAGAGACAGTGGAGTTAGCAGCATATCGATTAAAAGGGGTGGCTATATTGTGGTATGAAGCTTGGAAAAAATCAAGGGGTATAGGTGTACCTTTAGCTGGTTAGGAAGAATTCAAAATAACATTTCTTGATCGTTGTCTTCCATTTGAGATTCAGGAGACCCGTGCAGATCAAATTTTGTCATGCCTCAAATTTTGTTGGGACGGACAGGCACCCGTTTTGGGAGAACCAACTCTTAACCATGTATTTTTCATGCATGTAATTATGGTATTCAAAGTGTCTGCTAGTATGGATATGATTCATTGATAAAACAAACCACGTAAGTAAGACCAAACCTACATATACAAGACTTGGCTGTTGGGGCCACAATGTTAAAAGAACACAATACTACCACACTTAACTTCACATAGTCTACAAAGCCTCTAAAAGACTCATGGACACTTAGTTAAGGTCGGGACAAACCCCCCGCCTTGCTCATAAATACTACACAATACCAAAATATATAATAGACTCAAAAAGCTTCGAATCAACTTGGAGCTCACCAATAGCATCTGGATGTCCTATGCTCCAACTGGGGTGGTCTACTAGCTGGAGTACCCTATACCTGCAGCATCAAACATAGTGTCTCCCCCCGAAGGGTGTCAATACAAAGAGTGTACTGAGTATGTACGGCATGAAGTGACTATAAATAAGATAAGATCTCAACAAAATCAGTTATCAATATATAACTATAAAGATAAGGATAGAATACCAACTTTTCTTATGTTTATGGGATCATGTACATTACATCCTTTACTTTGCTTTATTCTTCTTTATTTTATAAGATTATAAGGCATAATACAAATGACCAGCTGATCAGTGGTAAAAGAGGATGACCCATGCTAGGCATTTTAACCCCTGGGATACGTTCCTTATAAGTACACAAATTGGGATTGACCTATGCTAGGATTTCCTTTTGCCCTTAGGATACCACCCGTAATATTGGGATCGACCCATGCTAGGTATTTCTTCCACCCCTGGGATACCATCTAAAATATATAGACTCACTTCAGATCATTTTTTTCATCTTTAAAGTTGTTGTTTTGGTGGTCATGTATTAGATTTGGAACTTTGGACCAGTAGCAAAAGGTGTGCAAATATACACTAGATGCAGTAGCAATGAGGTCGAATACAACAATAATAGAAATACAACACATAGGAGCTTAGCTAACATCATGGGTCATGTTAACCAAGAGAACAACTCGTAAGGCTTATTTCTGAAAGCACCCATATCATACTAGTATTTAGAAAGGAAATGGACAGATCTAGTAACAAACACATCTTTAGGTACTTTAACAGCCTGACAAGTTAGAATAAGGTTGTTAACTACCTTGGGGGTTGTACATTGTAGTTATGTATAACTTAAAAGGAAGAACGCTTAGGAAGCTTACTTTGTAACAAAGGAGTTAGATTCATGCCAAAGAGTATAGGATCGATGAACCATACATACCTTGCTGCACAACTGATCACACTTTTACTTAACATCTTCCCTTTTAGATTACTAATCTACAATAGCATAAGAATAGTATTAGTACCTAATTAACATATTCATTCCATTTAAACTTACTAAAACAGTAACCGGGCAGTAATCCACAATCAACCAATCCAAGGGTGTTCTGTCAACCTCGTTCTTCTCCAATTACATTCACACGTGATGTAACTTCTTATAAGATCCCCTTAACAGTTTCATCTTTATTGTACTCTCAAAACAGTATATCAAGTGATGTGGGCAGTAAACTTTTGTGATATTCAATTTGGTGGTGTACCATTATACTCTTCTTCTACCTTTCAATGGAAATTTTTCACACCATTCCCCCAACATCAACCAAGAAGCCCCCAACATACATACATAAAACAGATCCCAAAAAACCCCAAATACCCCTTAATATGGAAACCAAAAATTGAACTCACCATTCCTTGAGTTCTTAACAACAACATATACACAATCCTCAACCAACACACGTATATAGGAAAAGGATAAAAATGGACAATAGCCATACCTTAATTTCGGTGGTAATTTATTCCCTTAATGTATATCTCTCCAATATCTTGATCCCTTTACTCACAAACCAAAAGTGAAGAGAAAAATCTCTTAATAATCAAGGATAAAGGGACTGCCAAACTTAAAAAGGGATATCTTATAGTTTAATCATGGAGAACATAATCCTTATAGTATTCTTAAGATGTGCTCATGATTTCTTCACTTAACTTTAACTTGGAAGAAAGGTTTCCAAAGAACCCTAGTGGAATTTTAGGGTTGCTACATAGCTAAGAGAGAACAAGAGAGAAACTCTTGAAAGCTGTTTTTGTTTTTGGCTAGTTAAAATGAGCTATAAGGGCTGGTTTTAATCCCTTTAAAAAGAGCTGCTCTTGGCCGACTTTCTTGGTCATTTTTGGGCCATAATTTATCAAGGAAGTGATGCACCTACTTGCCCATTATATTGGGCCTTTGTGGATTAAAAACTATTGGGCCTTGGCTACCCATTCTCCTTCTTTTCTCTTATTTAATTTGGTCCAGAATTAACTTAAGTAGGTGGTAGTGTATTTGGCACAATAAGCTGGTCAAGGGATCCTTAATAGGTGATTCACCTAGTTTTTAAGTTGGTCAAAAGGTCAAATTAGGTGATTCACCTACTAGCTTAAAATAAGTCAAGCAAGCACCTCAATATTTTGTTCCATTTTAAGATCAAAATGCTTATAGTTAAACTTAAAACTTGGTCACTTCATCCTTTCGATTCAAATACCTACTTAAGGGCCCAAGTTTATATGCTCTCATCGAAGGTAACTTAATCATACCATGTTTCAGTACATGTGGGAACTCCTCCAAACCTATCTTACCGTCGCCAATCACATAGGATATCTGAGCCCATTACCTACCCCATAAGTCCATATCAAGTGCCACATAAGTAGAACTAGTACACGCGGAATATAGGGTGTTAAACCTAGTTTAATGGTTGGGATTATGTGCAAACTATTTAAAATTAGGCTTAAAGAAAATTGTGTAACTCACTATGAAGTTGTAGTCCCAGGGGGACTAACACTAGAAACCATATTTGCCAGTGTGGGGTTCTATATGACTGTGTGCTTGGTTCACACATTATATTTTGGAATGGATATAGCCTTGGTGTCTTTATTCCTTTCTTCGAATTTCTTGGTTCACGCGGTTAATATGTACTGAGGCCCTTTTAGTAGGGGGAGCTACCCGTGGGTGCATTTAGGATGGAGCGAGCTACATAGTTTAGGTTAATGGTTCAAACTCGCATATTCATGACCCTTGTCCCTATCCCAGCATCATATATATGTATATATAATTATTATACATATAGCATTGGCATTATTTTATCATTTTTTAGCTACATGCCAGTGCTTATCCCACTGACCATACCTGGACGCTACATTGTTTCATGATGTAGGGTCTAAAAGGTTTTATGTTACATCTGTGTAGCGTTAGGTGACTCGATATTATTCTAGATCTGCTGTGAATTGGTAAAGCTCTATTCTTTCGGAAGGCCCTATCATTTCGTTGGTTTTTTTATTCACTTAGTATTTATTTTTGAATACTTCTATCATAGTCGGTGTCATATCCTGACTTAGTTGATATTCTAATTTTAGAGTCTTTTTGTGGGCAAGTGTGGGTTAGATTATTCGTTTTGACTCTTAGAACTTTTATTTGACTTATTTATGTTTTATTAGTATCCTGATTGGTTTTCGCTTTATTATTATTATTATTATTTTGCTCTTGAGGTTAGGCTAAGGGGTGTTCTTCAATCCATGGTGGGCTTGATATACCCATCACGGCCAAGCCTGGTTCGAGTAGTGACACTTGTTGTTTGAAAGTCTTGGACTAATACGTGCCTCTAAGGAAAAAGTTATAGAACATCTCATAAATCAAGACATAACGTGGTAATGTAAACTCTTACCCATGAAGCATATAATTTGTTGTTTGAAAGTCTTTGATTTATAAAATATCTCATAAATCAAGACATAATATCATAGTATCAGCTCTTGCCCATGGGGTATAACTTATTGTTTAAAAGTTCTTGGGTTAAGTCTTGTCTCTAAAGTAAGAATTATAGAGTATCTCATAAATGAAATCATAATATGGTAGTGTCAGCTCTTACCCATGGAGCGTGACTTGTTGTTTCAAAGTCTTTGGGTTAAGTTTTGACTCTAAGGTTATAAAAGATCTCATAAATTAAAACACAATGTAGTAGTGTCAACTCTTACCCAAGAGGCGTAACTTGTTACTTGAAAGCCCTTGGACTAACTCTTGCCTCTAAAGGAAGAGTTATATAGCATCTTATAAATCAATATACAATGTGTTAATGTCAGATCTTGATGGGGAATAACTTATTGTTGTCATCCCTTGATGGGGAATAACTTGTTGTTTGATTATCCTTGGACTAAGTCATATCTCTAAGGCAAGAGTTATAAGTACTTCATAAGTAAAACATATAATGTGACAGTGTCAACTCTTATCCGTGGGACATAACTTGTTCTTTGATGGTCCTTGAGCTAAATCCTACCTCTAAGACAAGAGTTACAAGTATTTCATAAGTAAAAAATACAATGTGTTAATGTTAACTCTTGTCTAATGTACATAACTTGTTGTTTGAAAATCTTTGAGACAAGTCGTGTCTCTAAGACAAGAGTTAAGAATATCTGATAAATCAAGATATAACTTGATATTATCAACTTTTGTCCATGGGGCATAACTTGTTGTTTGAAAGTTTTCGGGCTAAGCCTTGCCTCTAAGGTAAGAGTTATAGAACATCTCATAAATAAAAATACAATGTGATAGTGTCAATTCTTACCCATGAAAGTCCTAAGTCTTGCCTCTAAGGCAAGATTTATAGAACATATGATAAATTAATATACAATTTACTCTTGCCTATAGAGCATAACTTGTCATTTAGAAGGAATTAAAGAAAAGAAAAAGGAAAAAAATAAAGAAAAATATTTTAAAAATAAAATAAAATAAAAAAGAGAAAAAGAAAATAGAGATAATATAGAAGTTGACATAGGAAATGAAAAAAAATAAAGATTGAGAAAAAAGATAAAATAAAAATAAAGGCTAGAAAAAAATTACAAATAAAAATACAAAAGAAAAATAAAAAGAGGAAAAAAATTTAGAAAATAGAAGTTAGGAGGAGAAATGAAAAAAATTAAGGGTTGATAAAAAAATTAAAATAAAATAAAAAAGAGAAAAAAATAGAAGTTGAGGGGAGAAAATAAAAAAAAGTAAGAGTTGAGAAAAAACTAAAAAAAATCAAAGTAAAATAAAAAAAAGGAAAAAAAATAGAAATTGAAAGAGAAACAAATATAGAGTTTTTTCGAAATATTTGAGATATAGAGCAATAAATTATGGGAAAGTTTTAAAAATAGCAACAGTTGGCAAAAAATTTACTTTTCATGGCCACACTTTACAATATTATCATTTATAGCCGATGTATTTGATTTACATCCGTGGTATTCGCTTTTACTCAATAGTCTATATTCATATAAAACATAAATGCATTAATAAAATTTTATATTTTATACTTTTTTATTTTTAAAAAATATGACTACATTGAATTCAAGCCATGGATGGTAACGGAAACATCATAGTATTTGTATGTACCATATTTTTTAATTTTATTCTTTTCTCTTTTTGATTCGTCTTTACTTTTCAATTTTTTTCTATTTTCGTTTTCTTTTTTCTTTTTTGATTCTTTCTTTCATCTTTTGTATTTTTTCGTGTTTGTTCTTTTTGGTTTTCTTTTTTGTACCTTTTTTTCTTTTTTTTCTATCTTATATTTTTGTATTTTTGAAAAATATGGCTACTCGAATACAAGTCACGAATAATAATAAAAATATCACAATTGCTTATCATATTTGTATTCATATCATTATTTATATTTTTGTATTCGTTGTACAATTATATTTGTATTTGCATTTTATATTTCACACTTAAATACAAATACAAATGCAAGCTATCACATATATATATTATATTATTATATATATCATATAATAATATATATTATATATATATATATTATAATTCGTATTTGTATTTGTATTTAATAGTTCGCACTTGTATTTGTATGTTATAGTTTCCATTTATATTTGAATTTTATAGTTCGCACTTGTATTTGTATGTTATAGCTTGCATTTGTATTTGTATTTGTATGTTATAGTTAGCATTTCTATTTGTATTTTATAGTTCGCACTTATATTTATGTTTGCTAGTTCGCACCATCATTTATATTTTATACAATTCACACTTATATTTTAAAGAATTATTTTGTATTTTATAATCGAATGGACATTGTATTTATATTTTGTGGTTTCATTTTATTTCTATTTGTGTATTACTTCTATCGATACACTTGTACTTTTAAAAAACTATTTTGTATTTATATTTGTAAGTTGACCTCATATTGTATTTTTATTTATAATTTAATTTATTTCATTTGTTTGTAGTTGACAAGATCATTTGTATTTTTAAACAATTGTAAAAGAATTTTTTTTTTCTTTCTACGAATACTTGTATTTATAAAATGATAAATTATATAAATATAAATGTTACATTTGCATCAAATGATACATGTTTATACAACTTGAACTATACGCATACAAAATGATACTTGCTTATATACAAAAACAAGTGATAAATTAGATATACAAATACTAACAATACATTTACATTGAATGACACATTGTATATTTCTTTATTTAAGACCCAAATAAATACAATTAATCTATATACTTTTTATACAAATACAAATGATAAATTGTACCTATTCACAACTATCCAACTTCAAATAATAATTTTATTTAAAATATATAGTATGATACAAATAAATATAAAATACAACAACAACAAAAACAATAAAAAAAAATGGGAGAAAACATACAAAAAAAAAAGGAGGAAAAAATGAAACGGGGAAAAAGAGAAAAAAACAAAAATGGAAAAAAACAAAAAAAAGAAAAAAAGTTAAAAAAGCAAAAAGAAAGAGAAAACAAAAAAGGAAAAGTAAAAATGAAGAAAAAAAGAAAAAAAGAAAAAAAGAAAGAGAGTAATAGAAAATAGAGAAAGAGAGAAAATAAATTAGAGATTTTATGCATCGTAATTAGGAATAATTAATAAGCAAGAGGAGAAAATTGAAGGAAATATGCCTTTTAAGTCTTGAATGAAGGATTGGTGACATTGACTAACTTAAAGGTCAAACAAAATTAGAAAACTTGATTAAGTTAATTGTGGACTTGATTAATATTTTCAAAAGTACAAATCAATCCACACCTCTCTTGATAGCCTATAGACTACCAAACACACGAAATTGACACTAGAATGCAAAAATCAGTAAGTAAACAAAGGGAAAATCAACACACTAGAAGGAGATGAAGAAAAAGAATTGTATAAACATAAAGATAGTAGAGAGATTCTTACTTCCACTATGTGATTAACAAAAGAAGATGTATCAAATCTTCAATCACACCTCACTAATGGAAGCTCAAACCACTCTCTTAGGTGACCCAAAGGACTGACTCACTTCCTCAAGCACACCTTTCTTGCCAAATAACCCAATACAAGTGAAAAACCAACTTCAAATGTATTAAGGTCCAAATTTCAAATTCAAGCTGCCAACTAGAGACTAAAAACTACAAGTTAAGAGTAATTTTCAATATCATCAAAAGTCTAATAAAAATAGAGGCTAAAATGTCTATTTATACTATTACATAATAAAAGACTCTAATGCCCTTAATGAAGCCTCAAAAGAGGTGCTTCTTGAGTGTAACTTAAGAGTCCAAAAAGTCCATAATACCCCTCCTTTTAGGCACCCATGAGATATAAGAAAGTAGTTCTTTCAAAGCACCATCAAGTACCCTCCCTTAGTCGGATGCATCATACTCTCACACGCCTTTAAGTGCATAAATAATGATTTAAATTGTTGAAGTTTCTTAGCTTAACTTCAGGTGAAAGGCCTTGACTTATGATATGATACAAATTTGGTACGTATAAAAAACAAGCCAAAAATAGTCCAAAAATAAAGGGTAACCTGAGAGCTCAACAAACACCAAATCTTGATTCCAAGAACATCAAGAAACAAAGTGTAAATGACACCAAAAGCACTAACAACAACGAGAGGAACAACACTACAATAACAACAATCCAACGGTTACTAGATTACAAAAACAACAACAACCAAACGATTCACTAGACCACACAACTAGTACATAATATGTAATGATAGGAAGTGATACATACACTATTACAAGGTTAAGAACCCAAAGATGTATTAAATCTAAGGACCCCTAAGACTTACATTAGCAACACCACACTCTTACATGACACAAGAGGGATCCACCGCTCAAGCACCAATGTTTCCAAGAAATACACAATCACAAGTGAATCCACACTTGTTCATGTCCTAGTTTAGGCCTAAAGAGCCTCTCTCTCAAGAGATGTGTTCTTTCAACAATATCCAACAAAAACTAATGAACTAAAACCCTATATTGCTCTATTTATAGTACTTTACAAATAAAAAGATAAAATGACAAAAAAGCCCTTTAATGACCAAGTAGGCAAATAGGCACCCATGGAGTGTTTTTAGGGACAGTTTGGAGCCTTTTTTAACACTTCAACTCGTACACCTCCAAGGTTACACCCAAAATACTCAAAAATGTTCATCTTCATGATCGTGCTTGTATCATCCTCTCCATCTTGAGAGGGATTTGACCTCAAATTCATGGCACTAGCCAAATGAAAATGGCTCCAAAACAGTCCACAAAATAAGAAGAAACCAAGAACACAACAATTTCAAGTCTTGGACAACTTCTTCATTTTGCACCTTGGCTTTCTCTCCATCTTGAGATTTGCCTTCAATATCATCTGGCTTAATTGAGTTTAGCCAAGATGTTTCACTACAAAACAACAAATGGGTTAGTTGTAAAAGAAAGGTCCTCACACTCTCTCTTTATTTCTTTATTCTTAGATACCTCACACTTAATCTCACAAGTATTGTATGCTTGTTTGTATTCCGTGAGGTGTTGACGGGTGAATTCTAATGTTTATAACGACTCCAAAATAGAAAAAAATACACAAGGACGTAAACACAAAGGACGGTTTCAAACCAACTCACAATCTAGTAAGTGGTTACTAGCTTGTAAGTTAGTATTGGAATCAACAAAAAACAACAAAATGAAAAACTAGAAGATCAAATTTGAGCTTAAAAATTGTTGTGTGAACAGTTATTGATGATGTGTCACCCCCTAATTGGTCATGGGGCCACACAAGTTTTAATCACCATTCTTGGAATTTTTAGTCCTTATACTTTTGGAATGGAAAACAATTAGTATTTGGAGCGAAAAACATAAGTCTTGTAACTCTTTTCAAATTCAACTCAAAAAGGTGAGATTAGACTTGTACTAGTTTCCACAAAACAAGACTCCTACAAACAAGGAAAGTGGTTGAAAAAGTTGTTGTCAAGTCAAGAGTGATGTGAGCTAGTCCTTTCACCAACAAGTATTCCAACTTTGTCTTCACCTTTTCTAGATCTATTAACTACTTTAAGTTGGTCAAGATAAGAGAAGTGATGAATAACAACAAGAACACAACAACTTTTCAAGAACAATAATAACAACACCTTCAACGCGCACTCCAACCTCCACAACAAGTCCATAAATTTCAGTCTAGGTCTTTGTTCACAACACAACTTTAACAAGTTTTTAAGCTCAAATATAGATCTAGATACCTTTAGTGTTAGTGAATCAAGAAACAACAATAACAACAAAGAAATCCACCTAAACTCCGCAAATTTCGGCCAAGACTACAATAAGAAAACTACAAGTTTCTCGGCCATGAACAAGAACAAGAACAAGAACACTTCTTTCTTTTTTTATTTTTTGATTTTCTAGCAAGACCAAGATTGATTTTGTTGGAAAAAAATTAACCACAAGATTTGATACCAAATGATACGATACAAATTTGGTAAGTATAAAAAACAAACCAAAAATAGTCCACAAACAAAGGGTAACCCGAGATCTCAACAAACACCAAATCTCGGTTCCAACAACATCAAGAAACAATGTGTAAATGACACCAAAAGCACTAACAACAATAAGAGATAAACAACAATAACGAGAGGAACAACATTACAATAACAACAATCCAACGGTTACAAGATTACAAAAACAACAACAACCAAACGGTTCACTAGACTACACAACTAGTACATGATATGTAACGATAGGAAGTGAGACATGCACTATTACAAGGTTAAGAACCCAAATCTAAGGACCCCTAAGACTTACAATAGCAACACCACACTCTTACGTGACACAAGAGGGATCCACCGCTCAAGCACCAACGTTTCCAAGCAATACACAATCACAAGTGAATCCACACTTGTTCATGTCCTAGTTTAGGCCTAGAGACCCCCTCTCTCAAGAGATGTGTTCTTTCAACAATATCCAACAAAAATTAATGAACTAAAATCCTATATTCTTCTATTTATAGTACTTTACAAATAAAAAGATAAAATAACAAAAAGGCCCTTTAATGACCAGGTAGCAAATAGGCTCCCATGGAGTGTTTTTAGGGGCAGTTTGGAGCCCTTTTTAACACTTCAACTCGTACACCTCCGAGGTTACATCTAAAATACTCAAAAATGTTAATCTTCATGATCGTGGTTGTATCAGCTTCGCACTTGTATCATCATCTCCATCTTGAAAAGAGGTTTTCCTCAAACTTGTAGCTTCATCAACATCAAGAATGTCCACGAGTGAAACATCACAAATATTGGAAGTGGAATGTACTTGATAATTCGAGAGTAGATCAATTTGGCAAGCATTGTCGTTGATCTTTTTAAGCATTTGGAAGGGTCCATCTCCCCGAGGCATAAGCTTGGCCTTCCTTTGATTCGAAAACCACTCCTTCCTCAAGTGTACCTATACCCAATCTCCAAATTTAAGAACAAGCCTTCTTCGACCCTTGTTCACCCTTCTTGCAACCTCTTGGTTCTTCTTTTCAAGCTTTAGCGACACCTTCTCATGAATTTTCTTCATTGCCTCAGCTCTTTTGTTGCCATCTAAGCTATTCATAAGTTCACTAGGCAAAGGAGTTAAATCCAAAGGGGTAAGGGGGTTCATGTCATAGACACACTCAAAAAGAGTCATTCCCGTACTTGAGTGAACCACCCTATTATATGCAAATTCCACCAAAGGTAGGTGGTCCTCCCATGAAGTCATTTTACCTTTAACCATAGTCTGTAGCATAGAACCCAAGGTCCTATTTACTACTTTCGTTTAGCCATCAGTTTGTGGGGGTGGTAAGAGGTTAAGAAAAGCAACTTCGTACCAAGCCTACCCCACATGGACTTCTAAAAAAGACTTAGAAACTTTGAGTCCCTATCACTCACTATAGTCTTTGGGATCCCGTGAAGCTTTACAATATGTTCAACAAATAAAGAAGCTACACTAGGGGCATCCTTGGTTTTGGCATAAGGAATAAAGTGAGCCATTTTGGAGAATCTATCAACGACAACAAAAATGCTATCTTGACCCTTTCTAGTCCTTGGCAGCCCTAAAACAAAGTCCATGGAGATATCTAACCAAACTCTAAGGGGAGTGGGAAGTGGGGTGTACAATTCTTGAGGTAGGAGGCGAGATTTAAAACTCCGGCAATCCATACATTAGCCATAAATCTTAGCAACATATTGCCAATAGAATTGCTCCTCTAAGATACCGAGGGTTTTATCAACCCTAAAATGCCCCATGAGGCCACCATCATGTGCCTCCCTCATAAATAATTCCCACCATATACTAGAAAGAACAAACAATCTCCTCCCTTTGAACAAATAACCATCAAAACGAGAGTAGGAGGAATTGCCATTCTCTTTGAGCCATCGGTCCCTTACCCACTCTTCAAGTTCCCTATAAATAGGAGCAAGGATAGGATCCTTGGGATACAACATCAGCAAGCTCCCCATCAACTTCAAATACAATGTAGCAACAAGCACATGCTTTCTAGACAATGCATCAGCTACCACATTTTCCTTCCCCTTTTGTAATGGATTACATAGGGAAAAGTCTTGATGAATTCAATCCACTTAGCATGACACCTATTCAACTTGTCTTGGCTCTTAAGGTGTTTCAATGATTCATGATCCATTCATATCACAAACTCCTTAGGCCATAAATAATGTTGTCAATTACCCAAGGCTCTAACAAGGGCATATAACTCCAAATCATAAGTCGAATAATTAAGAGTTGCCCTTTTGCGTTTTTCACTAAAATAAGCAACGGGCTTTCCTTCTTGAATTAAAACAGCCCCAATACCAACCTTACTTGCATCACATTTAACCTCAAATGTCATATCAAAATTGGGCAATTGCAACAAGGGAGCCGGAATGAGCAAAGTTTTCAAGGGCTCAAAAGCCTTAGCTTGCTCTTCACCCCACTTAAAGTGTTGGTACTTTCTAATAACTTCGGTTAAGGGGGCTTCTATGGAGCTAAAACCCTTGACAGACCTCCTATAAAAGCTCGCCAACCCATGAAAACTTTAGATTTCTCCAATAGTTTAGGGGTCAGCCAACTTCGTATAGAGTCTATCTTAGATCTGTCCACTTTAACACCCCTTGAACTCACAACAAAACCCAAGAAGACCACTCTATCAACTCCAAAAGAACACTTCTCCATGTTGGCATACAACTTCTCCCTTCGGAGCACATCAAATACACATCTCAAATAATTTACATGTTCAGCAATAGACTAACTATATACCAATACATCATCAAAGTAGACAACCACAAACTTTCCAATATAAGGCTTCATCACATGATTCATTAGCCTCATAAAGGTGCTAGGAGTATTTGTAAGGCCAAAGGGCATGACCATCCGCTCATATAGACTAAATTTGGTCTTGAATGCGGTCTTCCACTCATCACCTGGTTGCATACGAATCTGGTGGTAGCCACTCCTAAGATTGAATTTAGAAAACACACAAGAACCATGGAGCTCATCTAACATATCATCTAGCCTAGGGATAGGATGATGATACTTTATAGTGATTTTGTTGATGGCTTTACAATCAACGTATATGCTCCAAGTTCCGTCCTTTTTTGGTACCAAAAGCACCGGGACAGCACACAGACTTAAGCTTTCTTTGATGTAGCCTTTGTTGAGAAGCTCCTCAACTTGTCTTTCAAGCTCCTTAGTGTCCGTGGGATTGCTCCTATAAGCCGGTATGTTTGGAAGTTATGAACCCGGCACCAAATTAATTTGGTGCTCAATTCCCCATATTGGGGGGAAACCCTTGAGGCAATTTTTGAGGAAATACATCATCAAACTCCTGTAAAACAAGAAGAAGAAGAAGAAGAAGAAGAAGAAGAAGAAGAGCATGAGCTAGGAGGAGCATATCCATGTCTTAATCCTTGAAAAAATCCTTCCTCCTAGCCAACATAACCATGGGTCCTTGACCATTTTGAGCCTTAGAATAAGCAACTCCCTCATTAGAAGAGGTAGAACCCGAAACCTGTCCTTTTTGCCTCTTTTCGGGTTCTTTCCTTTTGCTTCCCTTTTCTTTCAACTCTCTTAACTTTTGATGAAACTCATTCACTTGGAAGGGTGAAAGTGGGTGTAATGTGAAATTCTTCCCACCATGCACAAGTGAATATGTGTTTAACCTTCCATCATGCTTGGTAGATTTGTCATATTTCCATGGTCTACCAAAGTAGCAAATGGCACGCTTGCGTCGGAATGTCATCACAACAAACCTCATCTCGATAGTTTCCTACCATGATCATGCATTGTCGTGTCACTTTTAACTCACCACATTTATTGAGCCTTTGTAGTTTTTATTGAGCCAAGATGCTGAATTAGAGCAATAACAAGTAAGTGTAATATATAAATACTATATGATAATAGGGATATGAAACTGTAACTTCCCGTATCTTGCTTGTACTTGTAATGTATGAGAATTGTTATGCAAGTATTAGTGGTATAGATGGAATTATAGATGCTACTCGTATAGTTTAATGTGATACGGCTAAGTTAACATTAAGATAACTATTTAAACTTGGAATTGTAAGCTAGTATTTGAATCTAAATTTTAAAGTGACCAAGTGTGTATAAGTTGAAGATTAGATTAAAGGGATCAGGAGCTGAAAATGGAGCAAATTATTGAGGTGCTTGCTTGACTTATTTAAGCTAGTAGGTGAGTCACCTACTTAAGTTGTTTGGACCAAATTAATATACTCATTTGGGCCAAATTGAACAAAAGAGAATTAAAACGGATAAGTGGCCCAACACACCAATCTGCCAAAGGCCCAAGTTATTTAAGCCCAAAATAAGAATTTAAGTAGGTGCATCACCTACTTTGAAAATTCGTGCAGCTTGAACCCTTAAGTAGGTGCATCACCTACTTGGACCAATTTTACCAATTTTATGGTCCAAAATACCGCTAAGGAGGTGGACAAGATAGGGCCTTTAAAAGGCCAAGTTGTTGGTCATTTTACTTCACTTTTAAGTCACAAAAAAGGAGTATATTTCAGCAAATCTCTCTACTCTCTCTAAATCAACAAGATCAACAGCCCTATTTTTCCTTCTAGGGTTCTTGAAGAAACCCTCACCTTTGTAGCCCAAGGTAAGTGAAAAACACTTAAGGTTTTGTTTAATTATCTTATGGAAGATTAGGAAAACAAGTTATAAGTGTTTGACTATAAGTATATGGCTGATTATAGAACAAGCTGTTTGTTCACGTTTCCTTGTTATTGAGGAACTTTTTTTCTTCTTCTTTGGTTTAAGTGTGAAGGAAAGTTCAAGCTCTTGAAGAGTTCAATTAAAAGAATAAGTTGTTGAATTGAGGTAAGGTGACTGCTCCATTTTGTTTTTATTATATATGAATTTGAGAGGGGATTATGGATGTCTTGTTATTGAGAACTCAAGAGATGATGAGTTCAATGATTGATTGCTACAATAAAAGGGATTTGGGACTGTTTTGTGGACTGTTGTGTATGTATATGTTATGGGCTGCCAGGTTGAAGTTGGATAAAGGTGTGATGAGTTTGTAATGAATTATAGAAGAAAGATATGGTGATACACCACCAAATTAATATTTGCTGCCCAATCTATTTTGCGTATTGTTTGGAATATGTAATGAAGTCTAGGTGGTTTTGGTGAACCTTATAAGAACCTATATGGTATGTGGGTGTAATTGGAGGAAAAAAAGGGTTAAAATAACACCCTTGTTTGATAGATTAATAGTTGCTGCCCGGTTACTGTTTTGGGTGAAATTAACTATCTCAAATATGTTGATTGGTTACTAATACTAGTTTACCATATATTCTATTGTAGATAAGTAATCTGGCGGGAAGTCAAGTCAGGTTAGTTTCAGAGTCAAATAACTAGGTATGTAAGGCATACTCTATTTCACACTCTTTGGCATGAAATCGTACAATTGTTCCATTAAGCAAGTTTTCGAGGTTGTCCTATAACAAAGTGATACATAATGGCAGCACATTACACTCCATGTATCCAATGACCTTGTTCCCACTCTCTAACACATTAGAACACCTGTATACGTGCTTATTATTAAATCTGCGTGTCTATCTTCACTAGAATATTTCAAGAGTTCTCCGTTTGTTCAAATAAGACTCATGTGTTATTTCAGCTCCTAAACACTTTATTTGTGTGCCAACAGCTCCCTACCTCATTGTTGTTGCATTAAGTGTCTATTTACATGTCTCTTATTAGCGTATTACTGGTTCAAGGTACCATAATGTGATGACCACCAAAGTAACAATCTCAAAGGCTAAATAAATTAAGTCATACAAATCTGTAAAATGACGAGTGGCAGCTCAGGGGCATTTGCCTAGCATGGGCCAATCTCGATACCTTTATTTGTGGGTGGAAGCTCAGGGGTATAAGCCTAACATGGGTCGATCCCAATCTTTATATGTAGGTGGCAGCTCAGGGGCGTAAGCCTAGCATGGGCCGATCCTAATTTATCTATTTACCACTGATCATCTGGTCATTTACATTATATGGCTTATATAGATTATGAAGTAAGAGAGTAAAACGAAGAAAAGAATGTAATGTACATTGTCCCACAAGTATTTATAAAGGTGGTCTACTAGTACTAGTTATACACTTGTATCAGATTTCTATTGGCTTTTGTATCAAGTGTGTTGTTATCTTCTGCCTTACATATTCAGTACATATTTTCGTACTGACGTCCCTCACCGAGGACCTGCATTTCATGCTGCAGGCACAGGCACTTCAACTCATACAACTCACTAGTAGGAGCGCAGGCTTTTCAGGGACTATTGGCGAGCGCCAGGTTGATTCGGAGCTTTCCAAGTCTATTCCATATATTTTGGTATTGTACAGTAAGTCAAGAGTAGGGTGGGGGTTTGTACCGACCCTAACTAAGTCTATGTATCTTTTAGAGGCTCTGTAGATTAATGTAAAGTTATGGTAGTGTTTTGTCTTTAGATGTGGTGGCCCCAACGACCAAGTATTATATATATCAGTTTGTGTTTGCATATCCACTTATTCTCATCGATAGATAATATCATGTTTGTCAGAACCTTTAGTTGTTATAGTTATATGCATGGGAAGTACAAGTTTTTGAATTGGTTCTCTCGGGCCTTTACGGCTACGAGTGCCTGTCCGCCCCAATAGGATTTGAGGCGTGACAAAAGTGGTATCAGAGCTGTTCATCCTAGGGAATCTACAAAGCCGTGTCTGCGTAGATTCTTGCTTACGGGTGTGTTGTGCACCACATCTATAAGCAAGAGGCTATGGGCATTTAGGGGTTGTCTCTTTTTCTTCATATCTTACATCGTGCAATAGAGCCCATGTTGTAGGTAAAGTCATATTTAACCATTGAACCTATTTTTTTCCTCTCATTATAGTAAAGATGTCGGTTACAAAAAGGAGTAAGAATGTAGATAAGCAAAAGAATGTGGCTGCCTAAGAAGGGACCAGCAAGTCACACCTAGAAAAGCTAATCAAAGCAAGGCTCAAAATGAGTTTGTATCCCAGACTTCTTCTAAAAGCGAAGAACTGCATCCTCAGAACTATCTATTAATGCTACTAACCAAGATCTAAGAAATGCGTTGCAATTATTGGCTCGATAGTTACTGGACAAGCTCAAAGACCATCCATTCCAACCACAGGTTCTAGTGGTACAGATAGGGCAGCTAGTCTACGGATGCATGATTTTATTAAATTGGATCCTCCCACATTCACCTGATCAGATCTTACTGAAGACCTATAGGACTTTATTGATCAAATCCAAAGGGTTTTAGATGTCATGCATGTGTCGTGTAAAGAGACAGTTCAGCTAGGAGCATATAGATTCAAAGGGGAGGCTATATTATAGTATGAAGACTAGAAACAATCTAGGGGTATCGATGCACCTCCAGCTACTTGGAAAGAGTTCAAAGAGGCATTTCTTGATCATTACCTTCCATATGATATTCGAGAAGCCCGTGCAGATTAGTTCCTGAATCTTCACCAAGGGAATATGAGCGTGAGGGAGTACAACCTTCGGTTTAACTCTTTGGCTAGGTATGCTTCTAATGTAGTAGCTACAATGGATGACAGAGTTCACCGATATGTAGATAGATTGGATCCATATCTGGTTAGAGATTGTACTATTGCTACTTTAAATAAAGACATAGACATAGCAAGGATACAAGCTTTTGCACAAAAAATAGAGGATCAGAGGTAAAGAAGAAGAACACAAAAATCGAAAAGAGGGTATTCCAAAAGGGCTAGATCTATGGGGCAGTTTATGGAATCCCAATGAGAGTTTAGCCCTCGGTTTTCTAATAGACCGCCTAATCCATTATCTTCATATTCTACAGCTAGTGCTCCACCATAGTTTCAAGGGTCTAAAGGCAACCAGTTTAGGCAAAGAAGTGAGAGTCAGAGTTCACGAACAACGGGGTATCAAGAGCAAGGGAGTATAAACAAATTAAGGCCTTCTCGATAGCCATGTAAGCAATGTAGAAAGTTTCATTTAGGTGCATGCCGATTCAGAAAAAATGCTTGCTTTTGGTGTGGGGCGTCAGGACATATGATGAGAGAATGCCCTCAAAGGGCCATAAGTGGTATGGCATGACTACTAGATCAGCCGTTGCATCATCATCATCATCGGTGCCTTATTCAGGTAGAGGTGTACAACCTATGGGTCGTGGTAGAGATGTTAAAGGAGCAGCTAGCTCTAGTGGAGTTTAGAATCGTACATATGCTTTAGCGGATCGACAAAATTCAGAGGCTTCTCCAGATGTGGTTACAGGTACATTGTCCATCTTTTCACATGATGTATATGCATTAGTTGATACGGGGTTCCACATTATCATATGTCACTCCATTGGTTGCTGAAAAGTTCAAAAAAACACCAGAATTGCTAGTTAAGCCATTTGAAGTATCTATGCCGATTGGTGAATCTATTATAGCTAAAAGGGGTTATCGAAATGTTATTATAACTATTTACGGTCGCGATACGATAGCTGATCTTGTTGAGCTAGAAATGGTAGATTTTGATGTTATAATGGTTATGGACTGGTTGGCATCTTGTTATGCCACAATAGATTGTCGAACTAAAAGGGTGTATTTCCATTTTCCAAAGGAGGTAGTCCTTGAATGGAGAGGTAATATTGGTGTGCCAAGAGGTAAATTTATTTCTTATTTTAAGACAAAAAGAATGATTTCCAAAGGTTACATATATCATCTAGTTAGAGTGAAGGATACAGATACGGAGCCACCAACTCTTTAAACTATTTCGGTGGTAAATAAATTTCCTGAAGACCTTCCAGGTTTGCCTCCTGAACAAGAAGTGAATTTTGGTATTGATGTGATTCCAGGAACCCAACCAATCTCAGTTCCTCTGTATAGAAGGCCCCGGCAGAATTACGAGAATTGAAAGAGCAATTGAAAGACTTGCTAGAGAAAGGATTCATAAGGCCTAGTATGTCCCCTTGGGGCGCACCAGTGTTATTTGTGCCCTCAAATAGTGAAACACTACCGACAATTGAATAAGGTGACTATTAAAAATAAATATCCCCCCCCCCCCCAAGAATTGATGATTTATTTGATCAGTTACAAGGCGCCAAGTACTTCTTAAAGATTGATTTGAGGTCAGGTTACCACCAAGTGAGGGTCGAAGAGAAGGATATACCCAAGACAGCTTTCTGAACAAAGTTTATAGATGATATTCTAGTTTATTCCAGATCAGAAGAGGACCATGTCAATCACTTACGACAGATATTGCAGATTCTTCGTGATCATAAGCTATAGCAAAGTTCTCTAAATATGAGTTTTGGTTTAAATCGGTGGTATTCTTGGGTCATATTGTATCTAGTGAAGGAATAAAGGTTGATACTCAAAAGATAGAAGCCGTGAAGAGTTGGCCAAGGCCCACAACGCCTACGGAGATTCATAATTTTCTTGGGTTGGTAGGTTATTATAGAAGGTTTTTTGAAAGTTTTTCTTCAATTTCTGCACCTTTAACCAATCTAAAACACAAAGCATCCAAGTTTTAATGGAATGATGCCTGTGAAAGGAGTTTCCAAGATTTGAAGAATAAGTTGACTTCTACACTCGTATTGGTACTTCCAGAAGGCACAGAAGGGTATGAGGTGTATTGTGATGCTTTAAGAATTGGCTTAGGATATATATTGATGTAGCATGGTAAAGTAATAGCATATTCCTCCAGACAATTGCGGCCACATGAGAAAAACTATCCTACGCATGATCTCGAGCTAGCAATAGTTATATTTACTTTAAAGATATGGCGCCACTACTTGTATGGGATTCATGTTGATATATATCTGACCATAAAAGTTTGCAATATATCTTTAGCCAGAAGATCTAAATTTAAGGCAGCGGAGGTGGCTTGAACTATTAAAAGACTATGATGTTGATATCTTGTATCATCCAAAAAAGCAAATATGGTAGCTGATGCGCTAAGTCGTAAGGCTATGATGGCGTCTATAGAAAGGAAAGGGATGATTAAAGATCTCCACCAACTAGCTAATTTGGGGGTTCGCCTTTTTGAAACTTTAGATGAGGGGCTTATTGTGCATAATGCAGCAGAATATTCATTAGTAGTTGAAGTGAAAAAGAAGCAATATGTAATCCAATTTTACTACAACTTAAGAGGAATGTACAAGTGGTACGACTAAGGCATTTGAGCTTATGCAAGAAGGAGTACTTCAGTGCCAAAATAGATTATGTATGCCTAATGTAGATGGGCTAAGAAAGAGGATTATGATAGAGGCACATCGTTCGAGGTATTCCATCCATCCAAGGTTAACTAAGATGTATCAAGATTTGAAAGAAATATATTGGTGGAGTGACATGAAGAGGAACATTGCAGAATTTGTAGCCAAATATCCAAACTATCAAAGAGTTAAAGTAGAGTACCAAAAGCCCGGGGGTTATATGCAATGTATAGATCTTCCAATCTAGAAGTGGGACATGATCAACATGGATTTTGTCGCTGGTTTACCTCGTACATCTCAAAGGTTTGACTCCATATGGGTGATAGTTGATAGGCTTACCAAATCAGCACATTTCTACCGGTTAGGACCACTTACACAGTTGAAGAATATGCCAAATTATATATTAAAGAGATAGTTCAGCTACACAGAGTTCCAAACTATATTATATCAGATCGAGGAACTCAGTTTATGGCAAATTTTTGAAAGTCATTTCAGAGAAATCTAGGAACACAAGTGAACCTAAGTACAGATTTTCACCCTCAAATAGATAAACAAGCAGAACATACCATTCAAAAACTTAAAGATATGCTACTAGCTTGTGTATTGGACTTTAAAGGTAGTTGGGATGATCATTTACCTCTCATCAAGTTCGCCTACAACAATAGCTATCATTCAAGTATCAAAATGGCACCGTATAAAGCTTTGTATGGAAGAAAGTGTAGATCACTAATTGGATAGTTTGAAGCGGGTGAAACTGCCTTGTTCGGGCCAGATATTGTTCATCAAGATATGGAAAAGGTTAAAGTGATCCAACAACGGCTAGAAACAGTTCAAAGTCAATACAAGTCATATACAGATGTTAGAAGGAGGGGGCTAGAGTTTGCTATAAGTGATTGGATATTCTTGAAGGTGTCACCAATAAAGGGGGTTATAAGATTTGGTAAGAAAGGAAAACTAAGTCCATGTTATATAGGTCCATACAAGATTACCCAGAGATTTGGCCAAGTCGCTTTTGAATTAGATCTACCCCAAGAGCTCTCAACAGTTCATCTAGTATTTCACGTCTCAATGCTTCAAAAGTGCATGGGTGATTCATCTCATATTACTCCTACTGAAGATTTAGAAGTTATGAAAGATCTTACCTATGAATAAATACCTATTTCTATTCTTGATCGACAAGTGAAGAAGTTAAGGAATAAAGAAATAACTTCGGTAAAAGTGCTTTGGAGGAACCAACAAGTAGAAGAGATAACATGGGAAGCGGAAGAAGCGATGAAATCTAAGTACCCCCATTTGTTCAAATACAAAGAGAAAGTCCAAGATGCTGAATTGGAGAAATAACAAGTAAGTGTAAGACGTAAGTACTGTGTTATAATAGGGGTATTAAACTTAGGCTTGAACTTGTTTTGGTTGGACAGTTATGCTAACATTCGAGGACGAATGTTCATAAGGGGGGAAGGGTGTAACATCCTGTATTTTGCTTGTACTTGTTCTAATTATATGGAACTTGGTATAGCCTTTTGATATATATAACGTATAAGAATTGTTATGCAAGTGTTAGTGGTATAGATGGAATTATAGATGCTGCCGTACAATTTAGTGTGATGCGACTAAGTTAACATTAAGATAACAATTTAAACTTGGAATCGTAAGCTAGTATTTGAATCTAAAGTTTAAAGTGACCAAGTGTGTATAAGTTGAAGGTTAGATTAAAGGGATTAGGAGCTGACAATGGAGCAAAATATTGAGGTGCTTGCTTGACTTATTTAAGCTAGTAGGTGAGTCACCTACTTAAGTTGTTTGGACCAAATTAATGGACCCATGGCTATGGATCGGATTTGGATCTATGCTAATATACTCATTTGGGCCAAATTGAACAAAAGAGAATTAAAACGGATAAGTGGCCCAACACACCAATCTGCCAAAGGCCCAAGTTATTTAAGCCCAACATAAGAATTTAAGTAAGTAGGTGCATCACCTACTTTGAAAATTCGTGCAGCTTAGAACCCTTAAGTAGGTGCATCACCTACTTGGACCAATTTGACCAATTTTTTGGTCCAAAATGCAGCTAAGGAGGTGGAAAAGATAGGGTCTTTAAAAGGCTAAGTTGCTGGTCATTTTACTTTACTTTTAAGTCACAAAAAAGGAGTATATTTCATCAAATCTCTCTACTCTCTCTAAATCAACAAGATCAACAGCCCTATTTTTCCTTCTAGGGTTCTTGAAGAAACCCTCACCTTTTCATCCCAAGGTAAGTGAAAAACACTTAAGGTTTTGTTTAATTATCTTATGGAAGATTAGGAAAACAAGTTATTAGTATTTGACTATAAGTATATGGCTGATTATAGAACAAGCTATTTGTTCACGTTTCCTTGTTATTGAGGAACTTTTTTTCTTCTTCTTTGGTTTAAGTGTGAAGGAAAGTTCAAGCTCTTGAAGAGTTCAATTAAAAGATGTGGTGATACACCACCGAACTAATGTTTGCTGCCCAATCTATTTTGCATATTATTTGGAATGTGTAATGAAGTCGAGGTGGTTTTGGTGAACCTTATAAGAACCTATATGGTATGTGGGTGTAATTGGAGGATAAAATGGGTTAAAATAACACCCTTGTTTGATAGATTAATAGTTGCTGCCCGGTTATTGTTTTGGGTTAAATTAACTTTCTCAAATGTGTTGATTGGTTACTAATACTAGTTTACCATATATTCTATTGTAGATAAGTAATCTAAAAGGCGGGAAGTCAAGTCGGGATAGTTTCGGGGTCAAATAACCAGGTATGTAAGTCACACTCTATTTCATACTCTTTGGCATGAAATCGTACAATTGTTCCATCAAGCAAGCTTCTGAGGTTATCCTATAACAAAGTGATACATAATGGCAGCACATTACACTCCATGTATCCAATGACCTTGTTCCCACTCTCTAACGCATTAGAACACCTCAATACGTGCTTATTGTTAACTCTGCGTGTCTATCTTCACTACAAAATTTCAGGAGTTCTCCGTTTGTTCAAATAAGACCCATGTGTTATTTCAGCTCTTAAACACTTTATTTGTGTGCCAACAGCTCCCTACCTTATTTTTGTTGCATTAAGTGTCTATTTACATGTCTCTTATTAGCGTATTACTGGTTCAAGGTACCATAATGTGATGACCACCAGTAACAATCTCAAAGGCTAAATAAACTAAGTAATGCAAATCTGTAAAATGACGAGTGGCAGCTCAGGGGCATTTGCCTAGAATGGGCCAATCTCGATACCTTTATTTGTGGGTGGCAGCTCAGGGGCATAAGCCTAGCATGGGCTGATCCTAATCTCTATATGTAGGTGGCAGCTAAGGGGCAAAAGCTTAGCATGGGCCGATCCTAATTTATCTATTTACCACTGATTAGCTGGTCATTTACATTATATGGCTTATAAATATTATGAAGTAAGAGGGTAAAATGAAGAAAAGAATGTAATGTACATTGTCCCACAAGTATTTATAAAGGTGGTCTACTAGTACTACTTATACAGTTGTATCAGATTTCTATTGAGCTTTTGTATCATATGTGTTGTTACCTTCGGCCTTATATATTCAGTACATATTTTTGTACTGATGTCCCTCACGGGGGACCTGTATTTCATGCTGCAGGCACAGGCACTTCAGCTCATACAACTCACTAGTAGGAGAGCAGGTTTTTCAGTGACTGTTGGTGAGCTCCAGATTGATTCGGGGCTTTTCGAGTCTATTCCATATATTTTGGTATTGTACAGTAGGTCAAGAGTAGGGCGAGCGTTTTTCCCGGCCCTAACTAAGTCTATGTATCTTTTAGAGGCTTTGTAGACTAATGTAAAGTTATGGTAGTGTTTGTCTTTAGATGTGGTGGCCCCAACGGCCAAGTATTGTATATATCAGTTTGTGTTTGCATATGTAATTATTTTCATCGATAGATTATCATATTTGTCAGAACCTTTAGTTGTTATTGTTACATGTATGGGAAGTACAAGTTTTTGAATTGGTTCTCTCGGTGTTTTCGGCTACGAGTGCCTGTCCGCCCCAATAGGATTTGAGGCTTGATAGAATGGACCCAACCAAAATTTGGTATTTGACGTCTTGGATTGTACCTTTCTTTGTTCTCTTTTTCAATTTCCAAGGTCGCTTGAAAGACCTCAACCACGGTTTCAAACTTAATAAGAGTCATTTAAGAAGAGATGTCTTTGTTCAACCCCACTTTGAACTGAATGATGTCATGCATGACTTCTTCACCTCTATGATCAAGCTTCAAAATGAGTTGCTGAAATTCATCATAGTATGCCATGACACTCTTGCTTCCTTGCCTCAAGTTGTAGAGCTTGGCCAGGAGGTCATGTCTATATTGTTTCGGTGCATACCTCTCTCTCATTACTCTTTTCAAGTCTTTCCAAGGAGGTGGTTGGCCACCAATCAAGACATTCTCGAACCTCTTAGTGTAATCTTACCAGTGTTGGCATATCCTTCAAAGTGTGCAATGGCATAACAATTTTTCTTCTCCTCGGTCAAGTCATTCACTTGGAATAACTTTTCACAAGAAGATTCCCAAGCTAAGTACACCTCGGGATTACTTTCTCCCTTGAAGATCAGAATGCCAACCTTGATTGAATTAATGTCAATGTCTCAGATTCTTGGTTGATCACCATTCCCATGCCTTGCATCTTGCCCTTGGAATCTACCATAAGGTCCCCTTTGTTCATATCTTCCCCTCTCTCCCTCATCAAACCAATAATCATCATGAGGAACTTTATAGCTTTCTTGCTCTCCTCTACCATAATCCTCAATTTGGATGGGTGGGTTTCGGATTTGAGCCCTTTGGGGAAGTGGGTATGGTCTTTGATTATGTGGTACTTGAACTTGTGGTATTGGAGGTGATGGATGGTAAGGTCTTTGGTCCATGGGATTTGGAATTTGGTAAGTGGTATTTGGTTCAGATTTGGTGGTGGATTTTGAGTTCCAAGTCCCTCTTGTTGGACTTAGTTCATTTGGTGATGTAGTGGCCTTTGTAGGGTCCGGTTAGGAGAGGTTTGGGATTGGTTTAGTGTCTGGTTTTGTAGAACTCTTGGAGGGTTAAGCATTTGGTGGAGGGTTTCGGGTGTTATAGTCATGGAAGAGTTATTGGCTTAGACACTAGAGGATGCATGGTAGGGATTAGGAGTAGAAGGTCGTGAGTTCCTCCTACTTTCAACACAATCAAGTCTTCTACTAAAAGTGGAAATTTCACCCATCATAGTCACCATTTCACTCCTCAAGGCATCATTATCACTCTTCAATTCTCTTCTCATAGTATCCATTTCACCCTTCATATCCCGGGCAAAGGCCTCAAAGTGAGCCTTCATGCCCCCCATAATATCATTTCCCAAGGGTTGGGGTGAAGAACCCTCGGCTTTCATGATCAAATGTACCTAAAAAGATCAAAAAACAGAAAACAAAACAACCTACAAAACTAGCAAACAAGTTAGTTCAAAAGCCTCACTTCACTCACACTTGGCCTCACAAGTGTTGGAGAATCGACAATACTTGGAAAGTTACTTGAAAGGTGAGAAGCTTTGGTCCGGACTCGATCTTTGTTTGAAACGGCTAAAATAAAGTGATGCACGGACTTGAACCAACAAAATATGACTTAAAAATGAGAAAAGCACACAAAAAACTGAAGACACGAAATAAACAAACTCTAGACTAATTACCAACCTAGTAGGTACTTACTAGTTTGCTAATTAGTGATAGAATTAGCTTAAAAGAAACTCATCAAAAATTAGAAACTAGGAAATCTAATTTTAGAGATGAATTTTGGTTGATCACAAGTGATGATGTGGCACTACGTGGTTGGTTGTCACTTTTAGAATTTTTCAATTTTCCAAAACCTTGTTTAGGCCAAATAACACCTTGGGGGTGAAGAGTTTTCAGGTTTGGAGGGGTAAGTAAGCAAATTAGAGTCCTTTCAAGTCTCAAATGTAAATGTAAATGCAATGGTTCCCCCCTTTGTACTTGCAAATGTACTTTGTTGTCTCCTTGTCCCCTCCTTCTTTTGGAAGAATGGAATATTCTTTGAATATGCTTTTGGACTAACAACTTCTTCACTCTCTTTCTTCCCTCTTTTGGATCAAACAATACATTTGAATATTCTTCTTCACTAAGATATGAAGATGATGGATGAACAAGATGAATATTCAAGTGTTAACCAAGTTTTACCAACAAGCAAATGAACTCCAAATCTGGTTTTTTTTGTGGATCTAGGTTCCTTAGGCTAAAACAAACTCAACCAACCAAAAATCGGCCACAAAACACACCTAAATCACTATGCCAAATTTGGATCTAGCTCAAAAAGCTTCAAAACTCCATGGCCATGGTGGACCTTAGCTCAAACTCAACCAAACTTCACTCTAAAAATAGATCTAGACTCACAAGGCACTAGGGAGCAAGGATCTAGTGCAAAAAAGTTCAAAATCAAAGTACAAATGTGTAGATCTAGGATGGTAAGCTCGGATGTATAACAACACAAGACTAGACACCATTTTTTTGTATTTTCAAATTTTTTGACTCTTTTTGTGGAGATTTTCTTAATAAGAACACTAAAACCAAGATTTAGGGATGTTGGAACAACCCTAAATAAGGCTTTGATACCAAATGATAGCCTATAGACTACCAATCACACGAAATTGACACTAGAATGCAAAAATCAGCAAGTAAACAAAGGGAAAATCAACACACTAGAAGGAGATGAAGAAGACAAATTGCATAAACATAAAGATAGTAGAGAAACCCTTACTTCCACTGTGTGATTAACAAATAAGATGTAGCAAATCTTCAATCACACCTCAATAATGAAATATCAAACCACTCTCTTAGGTGACCCAAAGGACTCAGACTTCCTCAAGCACACCTTTCTTGCCAAATAACCCAATACAAGTGAAAAAACTAACTCCAAATGTATTAAGGTCCAAATTTCAGATTCAAACTACCAACTAGAGACTAAAAACTACAAGTTAAGAGTAATGTTCAATATCATCAAAAGTCTAAGGAAAATAGAGGCTATAATTGTCACGTCGCAACTCCTATTGGGTCGGACAGGCACCCATAGCCGTAAAGGCCCGAGAGAACCAATTCATAACCTTGTACTTCTTATGTATGTAGCTATGACAACCAAATTTTCTAACCAACATGATATTATGTATCGATGAGAATAATTACATAGGCAAGCATAAACTTATATATACAACACTTGGCCATTGGGGCCACCACATCTAAAGAAAAGCACTACCATAACTTTACATTAGTCTAAAAAGCCTCTAAAAGATACATAGACTTAGGGTCGGGACAAACCCCCGCCCTACTCTTGACTCAGTGCATAATACCAAAATATATTGAACAGACTCGAAAAGCCTCGAATTAACCTGGAGCTCACCAATAGTCACTGAAAAGCATGTGCTCCTACTAGTGAAGTGTATGAGCTGAAGTACCTGTGCTTGCAGCATGAAATACAGGTCCCCCATGAGGGACGTCAGTACAAAAATATGTACTGAATATGTAAGGCTGAAGGTAACAACACACGATACAAGAGCTCAATAGAAATTAGATACAAGTGTATAAGTAGTACTAGTAGACTACCTTTATATATACTTGTGGGGTTACATACATTACGTTCCTTTCTTTATTTTTTACCTTTCTTACTTCATAATCTTTGTAAGTCATATATAATTCAAACAACCAGCTGATCAGTGGTAAATAGATTCTAGGATCGGCCCATGCTAGGCTTACGCCCCTGAGCTGCCACCTACATTTAAAGATTGGGATCGGCCCATGCTAGGCTTATGCCCCTGAGCTGCCACCCATATATAAAGGTATTGAGATTGGCCCATGCTAGGCTTATGCCCCTGAGCTGCCACTCGTTTTACAGATTTGGGTTACTGAGTTTATTTAGCCTTTGAGATTGTTACTTTGGTGGTGATCACATTATGGTGCCTTAAACCAATAATCTACTAATAAGAGGCATGTAAATGAACACTTAATGTAACAACAATGAGGTAGGGAGCTGTTGGCACACAAAATGAAGTGTTTAGAAGCTGAAAATACTCATGGGTCTTATTTGAGTAAACGGAGAACTTCTGAAATTTTCTAGTGAAAATAGATGTGCAAGTCAAATAATAAGCATGTATAGATGTGTTTTAACACATTAGAGAGTGGGAACAAGCCCATTGGATACATGGAATGTAATGTGCTGATATTACGTATCACTTATTATAGGATAACCTTGGAAGCTTACTTGATGGAACAAATGTTCAATTTCATGCCAAAGAGTACATAATGGAGTACGCCTTACATACCTAGTTGTACAACTCCAATACCAGCCCAACTCGACTTCCCACCCTTTTAGATTACTTATCTACAATGAAATATATGGTAAACTAATATTAGCAACCAACCGTCACATTTTGGCTATTTAACTTCACCAAAACAGCAATTGGGTAGTAAGCCTTTACTCTATCAATCAAGGGTGTTATCTTAACCTTTTTCTCCTCTAATTACACCCACATACCATACATGTTCTTATAAGATTCACGAAAACTACTTCAGCTTCATTACACATTCCAAATAATATGCAAACTAGATTGCATAGTAACAAATACAATAATTCATTTGGTGGTGTACCACCACACCTTTCTTCTATATTTTAATCCGAATTAGTCACACCTTTATCCAACAAAATCCTGGCAGCCCACAACATATACATACAAAACATTCCACAAAACAGCCCCAAATTCCTTTTATTGTAAGCAATCAATTATTGAACTCATCATCTCTTGAGTTATCAATAACAACACATCTATAATTCTCTATCAAATTAATATACACGAAGAACAAAATGGAGCAGTCACCTTACCTCAATTCTGCAACTTGTTCTTTTAAATTTGAGCTCCTTAAGAACTTCAACTTTCACTTTCCTTCACACTTTAAACCAAAGAAGAAAAGAGAAGTTCCTTAATATCAAAGAAAAGTGAGCAGGTTGCTTGTTCTATATTCTGTGATATACTTATAATTAACCACTTCTAACATCTTTTCCTAATCTTCCATGAGATAATTAAACAAAAACTAAAGTGTTTTCACTTACCTTGGGCTACAAAGATTGGGGTTTCTTCAAGAACCCTAGAAAGGAAAATAGGGCTGCTCCTAGTTTCTTAAAAGGAAGTAGAGAGAGTTTGTGAAGTGTAACCCTTTTTTATGACTTAATAATGAGGGAAATGACCAGTAACTTCTTATAAAGCCTCTATTTTTTGCCATCCACCTAGCTGATTTTGGACCACAAATTTAATCAAATTGATCCAAGTAAGTGATGCACCTACTTAAGGAGTTCAAGCAGCTCAAAATGTCAAAGTAGGTGATGCACCTACTTGCTTAATTTCTTAGTTGGGGCTCAATTATATTTTCTTCTTGGCAGATTTGAGTATTGGGCCTTTTTTCCATTTTTCTTCTTCTTTTACTTAATTTGGGATCAAATAAGTATTCTAATAAAGGCCCAAATCTGATTCATGGACTTGGTCCATTAACTTGCATCATATAGCTCAAGTAGGTGACTCACCTGATAGCTTAATTAAGTCAAGCAAGCACCTCAATATTTTATTCCATTTTCAGCTCCTAACCCCTTTAATCTAACCTTAAACTTATACACACTTGATCACTTTAAAATTCTGATTCAAATACAAACTTATGATCCCAAGTTTAAATAGCTGTATCTACGTTAACTTGGTCGAATAACATTAAACTGTACGGGCAGCATCTATAATTCCATCTACACCATTAAATACTTGCATAACAAATCTCATCCGTTACCTATACCACAAAGCTATACCAGGTTCCATGTAATTAGAACAAGTACAAGCAAAATACGGGATGTTACATCCTTCCCCCCTTAGGAACATTCCTCCTCGAATGTTAGCATAACTATTCAACCAAAACAAGTTCAAGCCTAAGTTTAATATCCCTATTATCACATAGTTTCTATATATTACACTTAGTTGTTATTGCTCTAATTCAGCATCTTGGACTTTCTCTCCGTATTTGAACAAATGGGGGTACTTAGATTTCATCGCTTCTTTAGCTTCCCATGTTATCTCTTCTACTTGTTTGTTCCTCCAAAGCACTTTTATAGAAGCTATTTCTTTATTCCTTAACTTCTTAACTTGTCGATCTAGGATAGCAATAGGTATTTCTTCATAGGTAAGATCTTTCGTAACTTGTACATCTTTAGTAGGATTATTACGAGATGGATCTCCCATGCATTTTCAAAGCATTGAGACGTGAAAAACTGGATGGACGGTTGAGAGCTCTTGGGGTAACTCTAATTCATAAGCAACTTGGCCAAACCTCCGAGTAATCTGGTATGGGCCTATATAATGTGGACTTAGTTTTCCTTTTTTACCAAATCCCATAATCCCCTTAATTGGTGATACCTTCAAGAATACCCAATCACCTATAGCAAACTCTAGCCCCCTCCTTCTAACATCTGCATATGACTTATGTTGACTTTGGGCTGTTTCTAGCCGCCGTTGGATCACTTTAACCTTTTCCATAGCTTGATGAACAAGATCTAGCCCGAACAAGGCAGTGTCACCCACTTCAAACCATCCAATTGGTGATCTGCACTTTCTTCCATACAAAGCTTTATATAGTGCCATTTTGATACTTGAATAATAGCTATTGTTGTAGGCAAACTCGATGAGAGGTAAATGATCATTCCAACTACCTTTAAAGTTCAATACACAAGCTCATAGCATATCTTCAAGTATTTGAATGGTATGTTCTGCTTATCCATCTATTTGAGGGTGAAAAGTTGTACTTAGATTCACTTGTGTTCCCAATTTTTTTTGGAAAGACTTCCAAAAATTTGCAATAAATTGAGCTCCTCGATTTGATATAATAGAGATTGGAGCTCCATGCAGCCGAACTATCTCTTTAATTTATAATTTGGCATATTCTTCAACTGTGTAAGTGGTCCTAACCTGTAGAAAATGTGCTGATTTGGTAAGCCTATCAACTATTACCCATATGGAATCAAACCTTCGAGATATATAAGGTAAACCAGTGATAAAATCCATGTTGATCATGTCCCACTTCCAGATTAGAAGATCTATACATTGCATACAATCCCTGGGCTTTTGGTGCTCTACTTTAACTCTTTGACAATTTGGACATTCGGCCACAAAATAAGCAATGTTCTTCTTCATGTCACCCCACCAATACATCCCTTTCAAATCATGGTAAATTTTTGTTGACCCTAGATGGATGGAATGCCTTGAATGATGTGCTTTTGTCATAATCCTCTTTCTTAGCCCATCTACAGTAGGCACACACAATCTGTTTTGGGACCGAAGTACTCCCTCTTTCATAATCTCAAATGCCTTTGTCATACCACATTGTACATTCTCCTTAAGCTGTAATAGAATGGGATCTGCATATTGATTCTCTTTTACTTCAGCTACTAGTGAATATTCTGCAGCATTATGCGTATAAGCCCCTCATCTGGAGTTTCAAGAAGGCAAACCCCCAAATTAGCTAGTTGGTGTAGATCCTTAGTCATCCCTTGTTGTTCTATAGACTTCCCATAAGTGACCACCATAGACTTACAACTTAATACATCAGCTACCATATTTGTTTTTCCCAGATGATACAAAATATCAACATCATAGTCTTTTAATAACTCAAGCCATCTTTACTGCCTCAAATTTAGGTCCTTCTGATTAAAGATATATTGCAAACTGTTGTGGTCAGTATATATGTCAACATGAATCCCATACAAGTAGTGACGCCATGTCTTTAAGGCAAATATAACCGCTGCTAGTTTCAGATCATGCATCGGATAATTCTTCTCAGGTGGCCACAATTGTCTTGAGGCATATGCTATGACTTTACCATGCTGTATCAATACACATCCTAAGCCAATTCTTGAAGCATCACAATACACTGTATACCCCTCTGTACCTTCTGAAATCACTAATACGGGTGTAGAAGTCAACTTATTCTTCAAATCTTGGAAACTTCTTTCACATGCATCATTCCATTGAAACTTGGAAGCTTTGTGTGTTAGCTTTGTTAAAGGTGCAGAAATTGAAGAAAATCCTTCAACAAACCTTTTATAATAACCTACCAACCCAAGGAAGCTACAAACTTCCGTGGGCGTTATAGGTCTTGGCTATTCTTCACGGCTTCTATCTTTTGGGTGTCAACCTTTATCCCTTCATCAAATACAATATGACCTAAGAATGCCATAGATTTTAACCAAACCTTATATTTGGAGAACTTTGCATATAGCTTACAATCACGAAGAATCTGCAACACCTGTCATAAGTGATTGGCATGTGATACGGGTACGATCATGATTGGGGTCTAATATGTTAAGACTCGAGCTCGGGGGGCTGCCCATCCAAGGAACAAGCTTTGAAGTGTAGAGAACAAGTCCCACAAGCTCCAAAATTGTTCATTGTCCATCTGCATTCACTGATACAAGCCTAAAGTGCATAAGGATTGCTAGGATTTCTCAAAGGAACAAGCTTCGGAATTTACAAGTACTAGAAGACCCATTCCTACAACACATAGACGCCAATTTATTAAGGGCATTCTTCTCTTTTAATGACTTGTTTTTACACTCCAAAGAAGCACCCTTCATTAAGGGTATTTTGGTCATTGGTTGTAATAAGTATAAATAGACCCTTTAGCTTGTATTTTCATTAGACTTTGATGAAATTGGATATTATTCTTAGATTGTAGCTTTAGTCTTGTAGTTTTAGATCTCAAACCCGAAATTGGTTCCTTGAATACATTTGAAGTTAGGGTTTCACTTGTATTAGGAAATTTGGCAAGAAAGGTGTTCTTGAGGAAGAGTGTTTTCTTTGGGTCACCTAAGAGAGTGGTTTGATCTTACATTGGTGATGTCTGTTAGAAGGTTTGATACACCTTCTAGTGCTATTCATTGGTGGAAGTGAGGGTCTCTCTATTTATCTTTAATTTCATGCAATTCTTCTTCTTCTTCTCCTTTTAGTGTGTAGTTTTCTCTTTGTGAACTTGCCGATATTTGTTCCTTTAGTATCCATTTCATGTTTGATAGTCCTTTAGGCTATATCAGGTAGGTGGTATTTTGTGGAGGTATTTGGTTCGAATTTGGTGGTGGAGTTTGAGTCCCAAGTCCCTCTTGTTGGACTTGGTTCATTTGGTGAGGTATTGGCCTTTGTAGGGTCCGTTTAGGAGAGGTTTGGGATTGGTTTAGTGGCTGGTTTTATGGAACTCTTGGAGGATTAAGCATTTGATGGAGGGTTTTGGGTTTTATAGTCATGGAAGAGTTATTGTCTTGGACACTAGAAGATGCATGGTAGGGATTAGGAGTAGAAGGTCGTGAGTTCCTCCTACTTTCAACACATCAGGCCTTCCACTAAAAGTGGAAATTTCACCCTTCATTGCCACCATTTCATTCCTCAAGGCATCATGATTTTCTTCTATTTTTCGACCCAAGGCATCAATCCGAGCCATCAAGGCTCCAATAGCATTATTTCCCAAAGGTTGGGAAGTAGTACCTTCGGATTCCATGGAAAATGTACCTAAAAAGTGCAAAAAACAGCAAGCAAACAACCTACAAAACGAGCAAACAAGTTAGTTCAAAAACCTCACCTTCACTCACACTCAACCTCACCTCACACTTGGCTTCACAAGCATTAGAGAATCAGTAATACTTGGCAAGTTACTTGAGAGATGAGAAGCTTTGAATTGGAATGGATCTTTGCTTGAAACGACTCAAAATAAGTGATGTACGAACTTGAACCAACAAAATACTACAACTTGAAAATGAGAAAAGTACACAAAAAACCAGAGACACAAAATAAACGAACTCTAAACTAGTTATCAACCTAGTAGGTACTTACTAGTTTGCTAATAAGTGATAGAATTAACTTAAAATAAACTAGAATAAAAAAAATTAGAAACTAGGAAATCTAATTTTAGATTCAAATTTTGGTTGAGCACAACTGATGATGTGGCACTTCGTGGTTAGTTGTCACTTTTCGAAATTTCAAATTTCCCGAAACCTAATTTCGGCCAAACACTACTTTAGGAAAAGAGAGTTTCAAATTTGGAAGGGTATGCAAGCAATTAAGGGTTCTTTCACGTCTCGAATGGAAATGGAAATGTAATGGTCCCCCCATTTTTTAATACCCCAGGAAATTTTTCATTGAAATTTTGTGCGTAAACGTGTTGGGTTCTATCTTCTAGAATGAATTATAAATTTTTCGTATGTAATTTCTTAGATCATGACCCACTATTGTTTAGAGTATCGAATAATATTTCCAACGATATGTGGATCATCCAAAACGGACACCTGAGCGACGAGTTATGAACATTCCGATCGAACCGTGAATAGTAGTGAAAAGTAAAACATGCAGGAAAAAGTACTAAGGCCTGATGTATTTTTGCTCCAACTTTAAACGATCATAACTCCTTGTACATAATAATCTGGGTGATCTAATATATATCAATGGAAATCTATGTGAGTACTCTTTCCAATGAAATTGGTTTCATCTAATTTGTCTATCGGAGCAAAAAGTTATGATCGATCTACTTCAGCCTATCAAAAACAAATTTTTGGGTCAACTTTAAATGATCATAACTTCTCATACATAATGATCTGGGTGAGATACTATATATCAATGGAAATATATGAGAGTCCTCTTTCTAATGAAATTGGTTTTATCTAATTTCGATATCGGAGTAAAACGTTATGGTTGATCTACTTCAGACTATCAAAATAGTCCACCAAAGGACAAATTCGAGAATTATTTTATTTTTAGGGGCATTTTGTTCATTCCTCAATCCATCCAAACCCTATATTAAAGCTTATTAGAAGCATTATATGTTATATTTCATCAAATTCCCTCAAAAAGAAAATCCTAAGCTCCGACATCCAACTTCAAGAACCTCCAAAGTTCACAATTAATTCTGCAAATTTATTTAAGATTCCAAGTTCCTAGTTCAAGAACTTCAAGAACCTCCAAAGTTCACCATTAATTCTGTAAATTTATTCAAGATTCAAAGTTCCTAGTTCAAGAACTCTAAGAACCATCATTCAAAGGCATGATTAACATCTCAAGAATGAGTATCGATCTAAATTTCATCATTCAAGGTATGTGGGGTTTTTCAACAAGAACTCTCTTTCGTTCTTGTGCCCAAAAGTAATTTTTTTACAAAGGCATGATTTTTATTTGATTTTTATGAATTTGAAGCATGAACCCATATCTTATGATGATTATTATGAAATCTTGATGTTTATGATTTTGAAAGATGAATTTACATGTGTGGAGATATAAAGCATGAATCTTGAATGATATTTATCATGATTTTGATATTTGGGTCGTGAATCCCCATTGGAAATTGTGTTTTTTTGAGAAAGTATGTGTTATAAGCATGTTGATATTGATATTTTGAATGTTTTGACCTTTTGGTCTTAATGGAGTTGTTTTAAACTCGAGTGTGAAAGAAATCCACAACATGGTTGATTATAATAGATGGGAAGCATGATGGCTCCCGATGTATATTTATATATTACTGAAATTGTTTTGTTGTGGATTGTCTTTGAAATGATCTGAGCTAAGTCCGGGAGAAATCTTTAGCACCGAGTGGGAGGTATAAAACGACCTTACTTCCCTAGAACTACGTTCCCCCGTAGGAGTAAGCCTGAGGCTGATTTATATAGTGATCACTAGTTTATGTTAATTTGATATCGATAGTCCTACTCTTAGAGTAAGGATAAGATGGCTCTCCCCAACGTGGGTTGTACGTTGGACTCTATTTAGCTCACATGGTTTATGTCGGTTATAGGATCTCCTAGTGTGTGTGTGTTTCCTTGTGTCTATGGTGAATGGTGAAGTGATTTGAAAGTGGAATTGTGAAAGTTATTCTTTCGAAAGATTTAAGTGATATTTACATTATGAGAATTAATATTCTTGATGAACTAAAAGTGATTGACAAATTATATGATGACTCACATGTGTTATTGTACTTATTTTATCCTCTCATAATTATGATGATTTTCTTCGGGCTATGTGAGTCTTTCATACATCCTGCATATTTCCTATAAATATTTATGATGATAATGTTTATAAAACTGCTTACACCCCCATATACTCGGTTTCTTTCCATGGTACTGACCCACATCTTCGGATGTGGGCTATATTTTCTCAGAATAAAGGTTTAGGTGCTCAGTTTCAGGTTCGACGGTGATTCTTTGGGCACGCTGTTCTACATCCTCTATTGTGGTGAGTCCTCATGTTTCGAGTATGTGATGTCTAATGTTGGTTTCACAAAATATTTAATAACTGAGTATGAGTTAGTTGGGGCATGTCTCAATGGCTCGCTGGTTTTATTGATTTTCTTAGAGGCTTGTTAGACTAGTATAGATGTTGGGAGTTGACTAATAAGTCGTATTTTGTTATCTTTCTAAAATTCTTTTATTCTTGGATAATGATTACTCTGTTGATATTTGAGGGTTATTTATGGAAACCCCGTTGATTTGTGTTGAACTAAATGAAAATGGCTCAAAGGGTTAGCTTGGGGCTACTCGTAGCCTCAAGCACCGTGTGATGCTCCGGGACCCATTTTTTGGGGCGTTACAAACTTGGTATCAGAGCCTAAGGTTTTAAGGTGTCCTAGGGAATCTTATAAGCCGCGTTAAGTAGAGTCTTGATCATCGGTGTGTAGCGCACCACATCTATGAGCAAGAGGCTACAAGATGTTTTAGGAAAAGTGTGATTCTTTCTTTCAGAATTCTATTATGCTTAAAGTGTCTCTCTCTGCTATTGATTCGTACTCTCCTATCTTACGGGTTAACTAATGCCCCAGCAGCTTTCATGGACCTCATGAATCGAGTGTTCAGACCATATCTGGATATGTTTGTCATAGTGTTCATTGATGATATACTGGTGTACTCCCGTAGTGAGGATAAACATTCTGATCATCTTCGAACTGTCTTGCAAACCCTTAGAGATCACAAGTTATTTGCCAAGTTCAGTAAGTGTGAGTTTTGGCTAAGGTCAATTGCTTTTCTGGGTCATATCATTTCTTTCGAGGGTATTAGAGTTGATCCCCAAAAGACCAAAGCTGTTAGAAATTGGCCTAGACCTATTTCTTCGACTGATATCCAAAGTTTCTTGGGTTTAAGCTTGCTATTACTGCCGTTTTATTAAGGGTTTATCCTCTATAGCGTCTCCTATGACTCGGTTGACCAAAAAAAAAGTGAAGTTCTTATTCGAATCTTGTAAGAAGAGTTTTCAGGAGTTGAAGACTTGACTCACTTCAGCCCCTATTTTGACTTTACCTGATGATTTTGATGGTTTTGTGGTGTACTGTGCTGCTTCAAGAGTTGGGTTGGGTTGCATATTGATGCAGAAGGGTAAGGTGATAGCTTATGCTTCTAAACAATTGAAACCCCCATGAGAAAAACTACCCCACCTATGACCTTGAGTTAGCTGCTGTTGTGTTTTCTTTAAAAATCCGGAGACACAATGTATGGTGTCCATGTTGATGTTTTCACTGATCATAAGAGTCTGCAGTATGTGTTTACCCAGAGAGAATTGAATCTTAGGCAGAGACGATGGTTAGAATTGTTAAAGAACTATGATATGAGTGTGCTGTACCATCCGAGCTAGGCCAATATTGTGGAGGATGCCCTAATTAGAGTGTCCATGGGTAGTGTTTCGCATGTGGTAGAAGGTAAGAAAGAGTTGGCTCGTGATATACATTGTTTGGCTAGACTGGGGGTTAAGTTGTTTGACTCTGCTGAAAGTAGTATAGGGGTTCAGAGTAGTTCTGAATCCTCCTTGGTTTCGGAAGTGAAGAAAGAGCAATACTTAGATACTAGTTTAGTCAGACTGAAGGAGTCAGTCAAGGACCAAAAAGTAGAGGTTTTCTCCTAAGAGGGAGATGGTGTGTTGAGATTGTAGGGTAGATTATGTGTCCTGAGTGTTGATGATCTGAGACAGGATTATGGCTGAAGCGCACGGGGTGCGATATTCTATTCATCCTGGTGCCACCAAGATGTATCGAGACTTGCGGGAAATCTATTGGTGGAGTGGCATGAAGAAAGATATATCAGCGTTTGTAGCTAAGTTTGCAATATTCCAACAGGTTAAGGTTGAACACCAAAGACCTGGTAGTATGATGCAAGAGTTTAGTATTCCCACCTACAAGTGGGAAGAGATAAATATGGACTTTGTGATTGGTTTACCTCCTTCCCGACGCCATCATGATTCCATTTAGGTTGTGGTTGATAGGTTGACTAAGTCTGCTCATTTCTTGCCTGTTCATACTTTATATACTGTTGAGGATTACTCTAGATTGTATATCCGAGTGCTAGTCAGAATGCATGGAGTTCCCTTGTCTATCATTTCGGATAGGGGTACTCAGTTCACTTCGCAATTTTGGAAAGCTTTTTAGAAGGGTCTTGGTACCCAAGTGCTTTTTAGTTCTGCTTTTCATCCACAGACCGATGGTCGGGCTGAGCAGACCATCCAGACCTTAGAGGATATGTTGAGAGCTTGTGCACTTGACTTTAAGGGAAGTTGGAATGATCACTTATCATTGATAGAGTTTGCTTACAATAACAGTTTCCACTCTAGTATTGGCATGGCTCCGTTTGAAGCCTTATATGGGAGGAAGTGTAGATCACCTATAGTTGGTTCGAGGTGGGTGAAGCGGCTGTGAGTGGTCCTGATTCGGTGTTGGTCCTTACAAAATTCTTAGCCATGTTGGTAAGGTAGCTTATGAAGTTGATTTGCCTTTCGAGTTGTCCTCTGTTCATCCAATATTCCATGTCTCCATGCTTAGAAAGCATATTAGCGATGCTGGGGTAGTTGATTCCTCTGTGAGTGCTAACATTCAAGAAAATCTTTCTTTTGATGAGATTCTTGATTTCAGTGTCCGAAGACTAAGGAACAAAGAAGTTCCCTTGGTCAAGGTGTTGAGGCGAAACCAATCTGTTAAGGGTGCAACTTGAGAAGCTGAGGCGGATATGCGATCCAAGTACCCGTACCTATTTTCCGCGAACTCCGATCAAGCCGAAGATATCTTTCTTTCCTAAATCATGCACTTTTGTTAAAAGTTGCAGCGGTTCAGCTGTCATTTATTATGTGTTCAGCTGTAGTTTCTTGAATTTATGCATTCTATGTTGCATTCGGAGTGAGAAACGATGTGGTGATGAGTCTAACGAATGGTTTTAGCTGTATGCTCTATTCCCTATCTAATCTTGGCATGTATAGCGTCATTCGAGGATGAATGTTTCCAAAGGGAGATGATGTAATACCCTAGGAAATTTTTCATCGAAATTTTGTGCGTAAACGTATTGGGAATCTTCTAGAATGAATTATAAATTTCCGTGTAGAATGTCTTAGATTATGACCCACCATTCCGAAGAGTATCAAATAATATTTCCAACAATATGTGGATCATTCAAAATGGACACCCGAGCGACGAGTTATGAACATTCCGATCGAACCGTGAATAGTAGTAAACAGTAAAACGTGCAGGAAAAAGTACTGAGGCCTGGCGTATTTTTTCTCCAACTTTAAACAATCATAACTCTTTATACATAATGATCTAGGTGATGTACTATATATCAACGGAAAGCTCTGCGAGTTTTCTTTCCAATGAAATTGGTTTCATCTAATTTGCCTATCGGAGTAAAAAGCTATGGTCAATCTACTTTAGCCTACCAAAAGTGAATTTTTGGATCAATTTCAAACGATCATAACTCCTCGTACACAATGATCTGGGTGAGATACTATATATCAATGTAAATATATAAGAGTCCTCTTTCTAATAATAAGTTTCATCCAATTTCGATATCGGAGTAAAACATTATGGTTGATCTACTTCAGACTATCAAAACAGTCCACCAAAGGATAGATTCAAGAATTATTTGATTTTTAGGGGGGTTTTGGTCATTCTCCCTCACCCAATATCCATCTAAACCATTAAAGCCTATTAGAAGCATTATATGTTATATTTCATCAAATTTCCTCAAAAAGAAAATCCTAAGCTCCGACATCCAACTTCAAGAACCTCCAAAGTTCACCATTAATTCTGCAAATTTATTTAAGATTCCAAGTTCCTAGTTCAAGAACTTCAAGAACCTCCAAAGTTCACCATTAATTCTGCAAATTTATTCAAAATTATAAGTTCCTAGTTCAAGAACTCCAAGAACCATCATTCAAAGGCACGATTAACATCTCAAAAATGAGTATCGATATAAAGTTCATTAATCAAGGAATGTGTGATTTTTCAAAAAGAATTCTCTTTCGTTCTTGTGTCCAAAAGTAATTTTTTTTACAAAGGCATGATTTTTATTTTTACGAATTTGAAGCATGAACCCATATCTTATGATGATTATTATAAAATCTTGATGTTTATGATTTTGAAAGATGAATTTACATGTGTGGAGATATAAAGCATGAATCTTGAATGATATTTATCATGATTTTGATATTTGGGTCGTAAATCCCCATTGAAAATTATGTTTTTTTGAGAAAGTGTGTGTTATAAGCACGTTGATGTTGATATTTTGAATGATTTGACCTTTTGGTATTAA
The DNA here is from genome assembly GCF_002878395.1 of Capsicum annuum. NCBI lineage: Eukaryota > Viridiplantae > Streptophyta > Magnoliopsida > Solanales > Solanaceae > Capsicum > Capsicum annuum. The sequence continues at coordinate 38,118,485 of NC_061112.1, read as the reverse complement.
TAGAGTTGTTTTGAACTCGAGTATGAAAGAAATTCACAACGTGGTTGATTTTGATAGATGGGTAGCATGATGGCTCCCGATGTATATTTATATATTACTGAAATTGTTTTGTTGTGGATTGTCATTGAAATGATCTGAGCTAAGTCCGGGAGAAATCTTTAGCACCGAGTGGGAGGTATAAAGCAACCTTACTTCCCTAGAACTACGTTCCCCCGTAGGAGTGAGCCTGAGGCTGATTTATATAGTGATCACTAGTTTGTGTGGATTTGATATCGATAGTCCTACTCCGATGGCAAGGATAGGCGGGCTCTCCCTAACGTGGGTTATATGTTGGACTCCATTTAGCTCACATGGTTTATGTCGGTTATAGGATCTCCTAGTGTGTGTGTGTGTTTCCTTGTGTCTATGGTGGATGGTGAAGTGATTTGAAAGTGAAATTGTGAAAGTTATTCTTTCAAAAGATTTAAATGATAATTACGTTATGAGAATTGATATTCTTGATGAACTAAAAGTGATTGACAAATTATATGATGACTCACATGTGTTATTGTACTTATTTCATCCTCTCATGATTATGATGATTTTCTTCGGGCTATGTGAGTCTTTCATACATCCTGCATATTTCTTATAAATATTTATGATGATGATGTTTATAAAATTGTATACATCCCCATATACTTGGTTCCTTTCCATGGTACTGACCCACATCTTTGGATGTGGGCCGCATTTTCTCGGAATGTAGGTTCAGGTGCTCAGTTCCACGTTTGACAGTGATTTTTCGGGCACGCTGTTCTACATCCTCTATTGTGGTGAGTCCTCATGTTCCGAGGACATGATGTTTGAAGTTGGCTTCACGGAATTATTTACATTTGATAACTGAGTATGAGTCAGTTGGGGCATGTCTCAATGGCTCGCTGGTTTTATTGATTTTCTTAGAGGCTTGTTAGACTAGTATAGATGTTAGGAGTTGACTAATAAGTCGTATTTTGTTATCTTTCTGAAATTCTTTTATTCTTGGATGATGATTACTCTGTTGATATTTGAGGGTTATTTATGGAAACCCCGTTGATTTGTGTTGAACTGAATGAAAATGGCTCAAAGGGTTATCTTGGGGCTACTCGTAGCCTCAAGCACCGTGTGACGCTCCGGGACCCATTTTCCGGGGCGTTACACCTTTGTACTTGCAAGTGTACTTTGTTGTTCCCTAGTCCCCTCCTCCTTTTGGAAGAATGGAATATTCTTTGAATATGCTTTTGGAATAACAACTTTTCACTCTCTTTCTTCCCTTTTTTGGATGGAACTACACCCTTGAACATTCTTCTTCACTAAGATATGAAGATCATGGATGAACAATATGAATATTCAAGTCTTGATCAAGTTTGACCACCAAGCAAATGAGCTCCAAATCTAAATTTTTTTATAGATCTAGGTTCCTTATGCCAAGACAACCTCAACCAACTAAAATTCAGACACCAAACACGCCTAAATCACAAGGGTAAATTTAGGATCTAGCACAAAAGCTTCAAAAACACCATGTTCATTGAGGTTCTTCGCTCAAACTCAACCAAACTTCAATCTAAAAGTAGATCTAGACTCCCTATGTGCTAGAAACCTTCAAAAGCCAACAAAAAATTGTAGATCTAACTTGGAAAATTCGGATCTACAACAAACACACAAGACAACACACAATTTATTTGGTATTTTCTGATTTTTGACTTTTTTTTAATGAGATTTTCTATATAAGAACACTAAAACCAAGATTTAGGGATGTTGGAACAACCCTAACCAAGGGTTTGATACCAAATGATAGCCTAAAGACTACCAAACACACAAAATTGGATACTAAGATACAAATTCCAACAACCAAACAAAGAGAAAACAACACATAGAATAGAGATGAAGAAGAAGATTACTTGAAATTGAAAGATAGATAGAAAGACCCTTACTCTTATTAAGTGATTAGCACTAGAATATATTTCAAATCTCCAAACACACTTCACAAACAAGAGTTCAAACCTTCCTCTTAGGTGACCCAAAGAAAACACTCTTCCTCAAACCATCTTTCTTGCCAAATTATCCAAAACAAGTGAAACCCTAATTTCAAATGTTCTTGGACCACTTTTGGATTCTAAGAGCTAAAACTAGAGAATAAAAACTACAATATAAGAGTAATATCCAATTTTATCAAAGTCTAATGAAAAGAGAAGTAAAATGGTCTATTTATACTATTACATTTAATAGACAAAAATGCCCTTAATGAGGGAGGGAATTTGGGGCGCCATTTGAGTGTTGTTTTGGAGTGCATAATGACTTCAATGGCCTTCACTTGAGGTGCCTCTTGAGTGTATAAGTTCCCTTCCTTCCTTCTCTTGACCAAGGCTTCAAAATACTTTGAAAAGTCTTCAATTTCTTGCTAATTCCAAACCCTTGACCCGTAGACCATACTTTGTGCTTTTGATGCTCCTTGTGCTTGTATCACTAACCTATTTAAAAATTATCTTCTTATATCACAGTATGTTGATAAAATTCTCTTTCTCGTGAGAGGCAAACAACTAGCATACCCAGATGATTATGATGCTGCCAATAGGATAATAGACCTCAACTTCTACAATAATTTCAAGAATAGATACAATTATCTCAAGGATCTAGCTGAAACTCCCAGTGGTCCGAGATTTGATTGGTTAGTTTCGATGTACAAATGGGAGGAAGATATAATTAACTATGTTAGAAGGAAGAGGCCATATCTACATGACAAGAGCTGGACCAAGGTAAAGAGAATTGTTGCAGCCATGAATGTGGAAGTCAAATATTTTCTCATTGTTGAGATACTTCTTGAGGAGGGAAAGATTAAGGTTTATGACTTCAACAATGGCACCTTTTTTATCCATATGTTGCCACTGTTAGATTTGCTCCCTAGCTTCTTGAGGCAGAGTAAACTAATGGATTATTTGCCAGCGGAAGTCTTGATGAAGAAAGCATGGGATTTTAAAGGTTGAAACAAGGGCATGGACCTTCAAAAAAATAAAACTAGTGATGTGTGCCTGTACGCGCTTGCATACATCGAATGTTTACTGACCGACACAGAATTGTCTGGTCTATGCGACACCATTGTAGAAAGAATGCAAGAGGTCTGGGCTTATGGGGTACTAACTAAATGCTTGGAGCCTGCATATAAAGAAGAAAATGTACAAAGACAAACACCATAACAATTTTTTATATTTGACGAAAGTTGGTTTTTTTATGCAACAGACTGTCTATCTGTTGTAACAGATAGTATATTTATTATGACAGATTGATTATCTATTGTAATAGGTTGGTCATCTATTTCATTATGCAGATGTCTCAGTCTCTGTCGCAACAAATATATAATTTGTTATAACATATAGTCTATCTGTTGCAACTGATAGGTAATCTATTGAAACAAATCAAAAAAGCAGGAAGATCTATTTGATAATTTCCAACAGATGACCTACATGTTGCAACACATGTCTAAATCTGTTTGATAATTTTTAACAGATATGTCGTCTGTTGTAACAGATGTATTATCTATTGCGATATTTGAATCTAGTATTCCATTTCAATTAATAAGTTCAAAACAAAGGATTAAATTATATTCATAGACAACATAAAATAAATCGAAGCCTTCAAAAATTATATGAAATAACTCAACAAATAAATGAAATGTAAAAAAATTATTATAGGTACAAATGATCAACTCTACAAATAAATTAACAATTTAACCTTTGGTGCCAACAATTATAAAGGAGAGGTTATTAGTTTGACAGACTCAAGCTATAAATAATCTACTCAATATGGATAAGTTGTTCTTCATCCAGTGCTATGGAATTCGTCTTTGGTCGTCATGGATCTTTAATGTCGCTTGCATACAATTTCTGAGCTTTTGGTTCTCCGTATTTCCATAAAAAAGTAGCACATCTTTTTCGGAGTAATCTAGCACCAATTTCATCATGTGGTACTTGTAATCCATCGCTTAAATACTCGGTATAAATGGCAATAAAAAGACCACTATCCCCACGTTTACAAAAATAGATAATCCATATCTTGCAGTTCATGTAAGCGTTGTAAAATTTATGAAATGAAACTAAATCATGATACTTATAGGCTACCAATAGGTTGTTGAGCAATTCCTTCAACATATTCTACATCAAATGAATTACCCATTTTATTTTTGTATGCTTCAATAATCGACCAATCAGTATGAACCTTATGGTCCAAAAAGCCACTCATATCAAGTTATATAGGCAATATTTTAGGCAACTTTTGTATCCCAGACAACGGACCAAAACATCTCCTTCACAACATCGAGTCATAAAATCGGATGCGCCTCTTCTTTAGAATGATGACAGCTAACACTCAATGGAATTCATCACCACAATTGATTGGGATGTACACTTCATCGACCAAATGCCAAGTTAAGCCAACTGGAATGTTAAAACCTTTGTTGATGTAGATTAAGCATTCCTCATTTGGGAAAACTTTCGATTGTTTTTGACAAAACCCATCGTAGGTATTAATGATGTAAACTTTGTAGAAACAATTACTGTAATGTATTTGTATTGTTCTTGTGTTTGCAACTTGGCCTTCTTTTGAAGGTAGTAAAAAGTGACATTGATGTGCTGTACATATTATCAAATATTTCAGATTATGTGACAATAAAATTAATACACAGATGCAATTAAATAAAGTATTAATTAATAGTAATATGTGTCGCATTTAAACCTTATCATTCCAGCAAGTTTGCGGTTGTGACATCAAATAGAACCAATCCTTCATTCCAGGATATACAAAAACAAAGTTGAACATATCAAGATCAAGACTCGATTTATTCACTTTGTAGTATTCATCATTTTATTTTCTACATGATTTATATGTGTTAATGCCAATTTTTACAACAAGAATTGTATAAATCAATATCTTTAAAAAGGATTTATGTACCTGTCGGTGTGATGCTTTAATAGCCCATCAACAATCCATTCTGAATAGTCATTGATCAACTTTGTTAGTTTTTTGGAGCCTCATCCGAGATGTTGAACCCTTTAAACGGGTTCTCCCAAACAGACAAGCTCTACTTTTTCTTCTTCTATAAAATTAGTTGATGAATTATCAACTATGATATTATGTTGTTCAGCAGTAGCCTCTACTGTGACATCCACCTGAAAAGTTAAAATTGTCAATGCTAATCATAGATATACAATAGATTGTCTATTTGTTGTATTAGATGGATCATCTATTGGGACAAACTCAAATAGGAAAAATAGAGTTGTATGATAATTTCAAATAGATAACCCATCTGTTACAACATATAACTCAACTGTTGGTATAAATTAAAATAGTACTAAGACCTATTTGATTTGCTGAAATAGATAGATATATTTATTGCAACAGATAACGCATCTGATGCAACAGGTTATACGACAGTTGCAACAAATATATATATCTGTTTGATAATTTCAGCAGATGTATAATCTGTTGAAACAATATGTGTCTATTTATTTATTGGAACAGATGATATATATTCACCTTCTCCAACTCATGTTGATCTCCTGTGGCCCTTGCATATTGATCAAAAGTGCAAGACAAATACAGAGGAGTTGCAATTTTGCCATTTTAATGCTTGATGATGCCTTCAAAATTTCTTTCCTTCTCCTCTTAGCCATCTTGATCTCTAGTGGAGTGTACGGATATGAAATCCTCTTTGATGGAATGACACCCCTCTTAGATGTCATTTCCCTTATAGAAGCAGTCACTCTATCATGGTTTGCCTTGCAGTCTTAACGTTTACATGCAGAACATTTACTAGAAGTGGCAAAATCTGTTTAACCAGTATGATCATAATCATAATGGTTTATTATTTCAAAAACTATAAGAGGAGCACCACTACCACTACCATCATCAACAACAACAAGCCCAGCCTTCAAAATTATTTTTTTGTGATGGTTGTTTCTCCAAACAATTCTTTCTTTATTCTATCAATGACCTTAGGGTCCGATAAAGTTTCACAGACCGTAAAGTAAGAAAAAATGGCACTTCAACTCTCGATTCATCAGAACAAGCCACGGATGGACAATCTAAAATAAATCAGTACATATATTAGAATGATGATGAAATCATCTTAAAAAGTTAATAATTAAAACAAAATTTTAATTAGAATTAGACTTACTACTTCCTTTGGGGGGTTTGAAGAGATCAAGAAATTTTAAATTTTTATCAGTTTTGGCAGACAACCATCTCAGGATTCTTGGATAGGGAACTTTTTCCTGGTATTTCACTTGTTGTCTCAAATAAAGAATGACTTCAAATGCCCAATCCTATAAAATAATGTCAATAAATCAAAAGCAATATTGAATAAAAAAATGAATCATGTCATAATAAAAAAAATATTTACCATGAAAATCCATATAAGTTGACTGTCCTTGGCGTTAACGGAATCAACAAATATTTGACAGTTATTTTGAAGCTTTCATAACCCCTCAAGGATAGCTGGAAAATGCCTCAAGATCCTCGAAGAGCTTTATCAAACCAAGTGGTATGTTTTTGTTAACGTCTCTCGCCCAAAGAACATTATGTACAAACCAAACCAAGCACAATGATTGCTTGTGCTTCTATGAAAGTCTTTTACCTTTTAATGCTTTGATCAAATTTATGTTCTTGAAGCTTGGTCCAACAAGGGACACCAGGTCATCATGATCACTCGACTTGCCTTTGCCTTTTTTGGGTGTGTGGGTTGTTTTTTTGAGTTAGAATAGGTATAACTTGAGAAGGAGATGGACGATAATATTTTAATCTGGTAACTATGACATACTCCTTCCAACCAAAACAATAGGCATCCCATAGTAATTTATCCATACTTCATCCATCTTATCTTTGTTTTCATACATAAACAGACTTGAGAAGATCATATACCATTTTCATTTAAAAATGAGCATTGTTGTCCTCCAATAAATCAAGATATTGCCCAAAGTAGCTGTCCCTAAAATAAGCATCCAATTTTTGTTCTTGAATTATTTTTTTAAAAGCTTTGAAAGATTTTCCCATGGCTGACTTAACCATAAAATTACTTATTAAATCTGTGGCACCATCGCACTGCATTCTCATCGGATAATGATCAATGCTGAAGGTTTTGACCAACTCTTCAATGGAAGGGCTGCTAGCATTTGGATCATCTCTTTTGAAATATTTCTCTTCCCCGTGTTCATCATCTTCTACTCCTGATTGAGATAACACTTGTAAAGCAAGCTCATAGAGTAGTGGATATAGCCTAGCTACTTCACGTATTCCTTTACTCGAACTTAATTCAGTTTCTTTTCTTTTGGGAGCCATATTATCTAAAACTAATAAGAACATAAAAAATATTATAATTGATTAATGCATCATTAAAAAAGGATAACAGTAAATCAAATATGTACAATAATTAAATAACTGTTCCAATAAATCACACATTTGTGGCACCAGGTAGGATATCTGTTGAAATATATAACCAACCTATTGTAGCGGAAAAGCATTCTGTTGGAAATAGTTCCAATAGATTACATATTTGTTGTACCAGGTAGGTTATCTGTTGCAACTTATAACCAACCTGTTGCAGCGGATGAGTAATCCATTGGAAATAATAAAAATAGACACTCATCTATTGCACCAATTAGGTTATATGTTACAGCTTATAACCAACCTGTTGCAGTGGATAAGTAATTCATTAGAAATATTAAAAATAGATCACCCATTTATTGCACCAGGTAGGTTATCTGTTGCAACTTATAGCCAACTTATTGCAGCGGATAAGTAATTCGTTAGAAACAATAAAAATAGATCACTCATCTGTTGCACCAGGTGAATGATCTGTTAGATGTTTCATCTGTTGCATCAAATATTTCATATGTTGCATCAGATGTTTCATCTGTTGCATCAGATATTTTATCTGTTGTATCAGATGGTTCATCTATTATGCCAGATGGTTCATTTATTGCGCCAGATGGTTGGTTTATCTGTTGTGCCAAATGGTTCATCTATTGCGTCAGATGGTTCATCTGTTGCAATGCCATTTTTATCAAGAAAAATAATAAATCAACCCAGCAACACCAACACAACACACACACACTAAGAACATCAACGGTGATAAAAAATTATCAACAAATCAAATCAACAGTTCGAGAATAAGAACTACAACAACAATAAAAAATTATATTTCACACCGGATAGAATAGAGAAGAAATGCCAAAAATTAGGGTTTTATTTAGTCCACATTTTAAATTTAAGCAAGAAATATTGAAATTATTAACCAATACTAGAAGAGAAGTTGGCTCAAATTTCTTCTTTTTTTCATAAATAAAAAGTCATAATTTTTTACCTGTGAAAGAAGAAATGGGATGATGAAAAACTTGAATTTGTTATCGCTGGAGAACACTGCTTATCACGTCTATTGATGGTTGAAAGTCAAAAAGAAAGGTGCCCAGATATTTTTCACCGGAGCTTGAAGTTGCTGGGAATTAAAGGGAGAAATTTTGCAAAACTATTGGTTGGGAGAGAGTTAAGAGAGACTGTCGAGAGAGAGAGGGTAGAGAGATGGTTGATTTGGAAAGGAAAGGTGATATAGAGAGATGGTTGATTTGGAAAGGAAAGGTGATATAAGTGCCAAGCCAAGGGCTTTCACCTGAAGTCAAGCTAAGGAACTTCAACAATTTCAATCATTGTTTATGCACTTGAAGGCGTGTGAGAGTGTGATGCATCCGACTAAGGGAGGGTACTTGATGGTTTGTAAAGAAGAGCTTTGAAAGAACTACTTTCATCTCATGGGCGCCTAAAAGGAGGGGTATTGTGGACTTTTTGCACTCTTAAGTTACACTCAAGAGGCGCCTCTTTTGAGGCTTCATTAAGGGTATTAGAGTCTTTTATTACGTAATAGTATAAATAGACATTTTTGTAACATCCCGTATTTTGCTTGTACTTGTTCTAATTACATGGAACCTGGTGTAGCCTTATGGTATAAGTAACGGATGAGATTTGTTATGCAAGTATTTAATGGTGTAGATGGAATTATAGATGCTGCCCGTACAGTTTAATGTTATTCGACCAAGTTAACGTAGATACAGCTATTTAAACTTGGGATCATAAGTTTGTATTTGAATCAGAATTTTAAAGTGATCAAGTGTGTATAAGTTTAAGGTTAGATTAAAGGGGTTAGGAGCTGAAAATGGAATAAAATATTGAGGTGCTTGCTTGACTTAATTAAGCTATCAGGTGAGTCACCTACTTGAGCTATATGATGCAAGTTAATGGACCAAGTCCATGAATCAGATTTGGGCCTTTATTAGAATACTTATTTGATCCCAAATTAAGTAAAAGAAGAAGAAAAATGAAAAATGGCCCAGTGCTCAAATCTGCCAAGGCCCAAATATAATTGAGCCCAACTAAGAAATTAAGCAAGTAGGTGCATCACCTACTTTGACATTTTGAGCTACTTGAACTCCTTAAGTAGGTGCATCACCTACTTGGATCAATTTGATTAAATTTTTGGTTCAAAATCAGCTAGGTCGATGGCCAAAAATAGAGGCTTTATAAAAAGAAGTTGCTAGTCATTTCCCTCATTATTAAGTCATAAAAAGGGTTACAGGAGCAGCCCTATTTTCCTTTCTAGGGTTCTAGAAGAAACCCCAACCTTTGTAGCCCAAGGTAAATGAAAACACTTTAGTTTTTGTTTAATTATCTCATGGAAAATTAGGAAAAGATGTTAGAAGTGCTTAATTATAAGTATATGGCAGAATATAGAACAAGCAACCTGCTCACTTTTCTTTGATATTAAGGAACTTCTCTTTTCTTTTTTGGCTTAAAGTGTGAAGGAAAGTAAAAGTTGAAGTTCTTAAGGAGCTCAAATTTAAAAGAACAAGTTACAAAACTGAGGCAAGGTGACTGCTCCTTTTTTTTCTCCGTGTATATGAATTTGATAGAGAATTATAGATGTGTTGTTATTGAGAACTCAAAAGATGATGAGTTTAATAATTGATTGCTAAAATAAAAGGAATTTGGGGCTGTTTTATGGAATGTTTTGTATGTATATGTTGTGGGCTGCTAGGTTTTGTTGGAGAAAGGTTTGACTAATTCAGATTGAAATATAGAAGAAAGGTGTGGTGGTACACCACCGAACGAATTATTGCATTTATTACTATGCAATTTGTTTTGCGTATGGTTTGGAATGTGTAATGAAGCTGAAGTGATTTCCATGAATCTTATAAGAACATGTATGGTATGTGGGTGTAATTAGAGGAGAAAAAGGTTAAGATAACACCCTTGATTAATAGAGTAAAGGCTTACTGCCCAATTGCTATTTTGGTGAAGTTAAATAGCCAAAATGTGACGGTTGGTTGCTAATATTAGTTTGCCATATATTTCATTGTAGATAAGTAATCTAAAAGGGCGGGAAGTCGATTTGGGCTGGTATTGGAGTTGTACAACCAGGTATGTAAGGCATACTCTATTTTGCATTCTTTGGCATGAAATCGAACATTTGGTCCATCAAGTAAGCTTCTGAGGTTATCCTTTAACAAGTGATACATAATGGCATTGTTTATATCCCATGAAGCGAATGACCTTGTTCCCACTCTCTAATATGTTAAAACACTTCAATACATTCTTATTATTAAACCTGAATATCTATTTTCACTAGAAAAATTCAGAAGTTCTCCGTTTACTCAAATAAGACCCATGTGTATTTTCAGCTTCTAAACACTTTATTTTGTGTGCTAACAGCTCCCTACCTCATTGTTGTTGCATTAAGTGTTCATTTACATGCCTTTTATTAGTAGATTATTCATTCAAGTCACCATAATGTGATGACCACCAAAGTAACAATCTCAAAGGCTAAATAAACTAAGTAACGCAAATCTGTAAAACGAGTGACAGCTCAGGGGCATAAGCCTAGCATGGGCCGATCTCGATACCTTTATATATGGGTGGCAGCTCAGGGGCATAAGCCTAGCATGGGCCGATCCCAATCTTTATATGTACGTGGCAGCTTAGGGGCGTAAGCCTAGCATGGGCCGATCCTAATTTATCTATTTACCACTGATCAGCTGGTCATTTACATTATATATGGCTTACAAAGATTATGAAGTAAGAAAGGTAAAAATGAAGAAAGGAAAGTAATGCATGTAGCCCCACAAGTATATATAAAGGTGGTCTACTAGTACTACTTATACACTTGTATCTGATTTTTATTGAGCTCTTATATCGTGTGTTGTTACCTTCAGCCTTACATATTCAGTACATATTTTTGTACCGACGTCCCTCACGGCGAACCTGCATTTCATACTGCAAGAACAGGTACTTCAGCTTATACACCTCACTAGTAGGAGCGCAGGCTTTGTAGTGACTATTGGTGAGCTCCAGGTTAATTTGGAACTTTCAAAGTCTGTTCCATATATTTTGGTATTATGCAGCGAGTCAAGAGTAGGGCGGGGGTTTGTCCCGACCCTAACTAAGTCTATGTATCTTTTAGAGGCTTTGTAGACTAATGTAAAGTTATGGTAGTATTTTTTTTTAGACGTGGTGGCCCCAACGATCAAGTGTTGTATATATAAGTTTGTGCTTGCCTATGTAATTATTCTCATCGATACATAATATCATGTTGGTTAGAACCTTTGGTTGTCATAGTTACATGCATGAGAAGTATAAGATTATGAATTAGTTCTCTAGGGCCTTTACGGCTACGGGTGCCTGTCCGCCCTAATAGGAGTTGAGGCATGACAAAAGTGGTATCAGAGCAGGTCATCCTAGGGTGTCTACAAAGCCATGTCTATATAGAGTCTTGTTTATGGGTGTGTTGTGCACCACATCTATAAACAGGAGGCTATGGGACATTTAGGGGTTGTCTCTTTTTCTTCATATCTTAGATCATGCAATAGAGCCCATGTTATAGGTGAAGTCATATTTAACCATTGAAACTATTTTTTTCCTCTTATTATAGTAAAGATACCGGTTACGAGAAGGAGTAAGAATACAGGTAAGCGAATAAACGTGGCTGCCGGGGAAGGGACCAGTAAATCACCATCTAGATGAGCTAATCAAAGTGAGGCTCAAGATGAGTTTGTGTCCCAAACTTCTTCTACTCCTCCATCTCCAGAAGAGCTAAGAAGGAGAAGAACCGCATCCTCAGAACCACCTACCAATGCTACAAACCAAGATCTGAGAAATGCAGTACAATTATTAGCTTGTATAGTTGCTGGACAAGCTCAAAGACAAGCCATTCCAACCACAGGTTCTAGTGGTGCAGATAGGGTAGCGAGCCTACTAACGCAGGATTTTCTTAAATTGGATCCTCCCATATTCACTGGATCAGATCTTAATGAAGACCCACAGGACTTTATTGATCAAATCAAAAGGGCTCTAGATATCATGCATATGTCGGGTAAAGAGACAGTTGAGCTAGCAGCATATAGATTCAAAGGGGAGGCTATATTTTGGTATGAATACTGGAAATAATCTAGGGGTATCGATGCACCTTCAGCTACTTGGAAAGAGTTTAAAGAGGCATTTATTGATCATTACCTTTCATTTAAGATTTGAGAAGCCCGTATGGATCAGTTCCTAAATCTTCGCCAAGGGTATTTGTGAGTGAGTACAACCTCCGGTATAACTCTTTGGTTAGGTATGCTCCTAATGTAGTAGCTATAATGGATGATAGAGTTTATTGATATGTGGATGGATTGGATCCATATCTAGTTATAGATTGTACTATTGCTTCTTTGAACAAAGATATGGACATAGCAAGAATACAAGCATTTGCATAAAAAATGGAGGATCAGAGGCAAAGAAGAAGAACACAAGAATTGGAAAGAGGATATTCCAAGAGGGCCAGATCTACGGGGTAGTTCATGGCATCCCAAGGAGAGTTTAGGCCTCGGTTTTCTAATACCTAGGCCATTATTTTCTTATCCTACAGCTAGTGCTCCATCACAGTTTCAAGGGTCCAAAGGCAACCAGTTTGGACAAAGAAGTGAAAGTCAGAGTTCACGAACAGGGGGGTATCAAGAGCAAGGGAGTACGATCCAATTAAGTCCTCCTCGATAGCCATGTAAATAATGTGGAAATTTTTATTTAGGTGCATGTCGTTTCAGGAAAAATGCTTATTTTTGGTGTGGTACGTCAGGACATATGATGAGAGAATGCCATTAAAGGGGCATAGGTGGTATGGCACGACCTACTGGATCAGTTGTTGCATCATCATCATCGGTGCCTTATTCAGGTAGAGGTGTACATCCTATGGGTCATGGTAGAGGTGCTAAAGGAGGAGCTAGCTCTGGTGCATTTTAGAATTGTACATATGCTTTAGCGGATCGACAAAATTCAAAGCCTTCTCCAGATGTGGTTACGGTACATTGTCTATCTTTTCACATGATGTATATGCATTAGTTGATTTGGGTTCTACATTATCATATGTCACTCCATTGGTTGCTGGAAAGTTAAAAAAATACCAAAATTGCTAGTTAAGCCACTTGAAATATCTACGCCGATTGGTGAATCTATTATAGCTAGGAGAATGCATCAGAATTGTATAATAACTATTTGCGGTCGCGATACAATAGTTGACCTGGTTGAGTTAGAAATAGTAGATTTTGATGCTATAATGGGTATGGATTGGTTGGTTTCTTGTTTACCACAGTAGATTGCTGAACTAAGAAAGTGTATTTCCATTTTCCAAAAGAGGCAATCCTTGAATGAAGAGGTAATATTGGTGCACCAGGAGGTAAAATTTGTTTCTTATTTTAAAGAAAAAGGGATGATTTTCAAGGGTTACATATGTCATCTAGTTAGGGTGAAGAATACAGATGTGAAGACACCAACTCTTCAAACTATTCCAGTGGTAAATGAATTTCATGATGTATTTCCTGAAGATCTTCCGGGTTTGCCTCCAGAATGAAAAGTAGAGTTTGGTATTGATGTGATTCCAGGTACTCAACCAATTTTAATTCCTCCATATAGAATGGCCCCGGAAGAATTACGGGAGTTGAAAGTGCAATTGAAAGACTTGCTATAAAAAGGATTCATAAGGCCTAGTGTGTCCCCTTGGGGCGCACCAGTGTTATTTGTGCGTAAGAAGGATGGTTCATTAAGAATGTGTATTGACTATAGGCAATTGAACAAGGTGACTATTAAGAACAAATATCCCTTCCGAGAATTGATGACTTATTTGATCAGTTGCAAGGCGCCAAGTGGTTTTCAAAGATTGATGTAAGGTCTGGTTACCACCAAATGAGGGTCAAAGAGAAGGAAATATTCAAGACAGGTTTTCGAACATGGTATGGTTATTACAGTTCCTAGTCATGTCCTTTGGGCTAACTAATGCACCTGCAGCTTTTATGGATTTGATGAATAGGGTGTTCAAGCCATTCTTGGATGTGTTTGTGATAGTTTTTATAGATGATATTCTGGTTTATTCGAGATCAAATGAGGACCATGCTGATACCAAACTCTCCCAAGAACACAACAACACAAACACCAAAATCAGTCCACTAGTTCAAGAACTATGGACCCTTTTGATGACCTCTCTCGGATTCGCAAAAAGAACAAGAAGGGAAGTGATATCAAGAGTAAAACACACTAAAACAGCAACAACATTTGATGAACAAGATGCAATAACAACAACACACAGTTACAAGACAAGAACACAAACGGATTACACTAGATATAGACAAACGATTACAAGAAAGTAAAGATAGATAGATAGATAGATAGATAGATAGATAGACAAAGGGATGGTATAATATTAACAACCCAAAAGCTTATTCCACTTTTGGACCTTTAATGTCAAACACAACCTAAACCTATTTGTTACGTGAGACCTCAAGGGAACCAAAATTCCCAAGCAATCTCTGTTTCTAAGCAAATGATCAACACAAGGATTCCACCTTGCTAAAGACTCTCAAAGAGGCTACAAAATATATTCTCCAAAAATCCCCCAAAAATGACCTAATGAGGTTCTATTTATACCTAGGTTAACTTATTACAAATGACTAAAAAACCCTTGCAAAGGGCGGATGAACAGTGAACGTGGATGAACAGTGAACAGTTTTGGAGCTTGTGGGACTTGTTCTCTACACTTCAAAGCTTGTTCCTTGGATGGGAAGCCCCCCGAGCTCGAGTCTTGACGAATTGGACCCGATCATGATCGTACCCGTATCATTCTCCCCTCCTTAGAAAGGATTCTTCCTTGAATCCGAACCTTGCAAAGCAATAGGAAGGACAAGCAAACAAAAGTTCCTTGAGGTATGAGGGTTAGGATTAGTGTAATCAATCATAGCATCTTGCCAAAGTGGCTCAAACTTCACATATACCCAAATATCCCTCTTACCCGAATACCCTACCAAGGGAGAATCAACTAGTTTATCCACATAAGTCTAACAAGAAACAAGGAACAAGCGTTTCTTATCAAATGGAAAACATAGACTCTTCTTGGAACAAAAATTAGACTTGAATGTTGAGAGAGGAAATCCATACATTCCACTCACATTCAAGTCATTCCAAAAGACATCCTCATCGCCACACTTTAAATGATCACCGAAATCAAATGGGTAGAGTGTCCATGGGCACGGGTTGGGAATACACTTCCTTACCCCAATACTACTACAATAATGATCAAATGTCCCCTCTATACTATCATGGTCAATAACAAAAACAACTAGAGGGTCATCCTTAGTCATTCGGCCAACATGTTCAACATCATCATATTCACACACAAGTTGGTCTTCATGACTTCCATAAGACAATGTACTACCACTTTCCACAATGGCTTCAACACTAGGTGAATCAACTAGTGTATACATAATCTCAAGTTGTACATTATCATCACAAAATAAAGGCACATTCGGCTCACTTAAAGACAAAAAATCATTCACACTTAGTTGGATATTATCCTCATTCACTAGAGTGCAAAAGTTAGTTTGATTACCTTGTAGCTCATGTGGAGCATGGCCACTCACGGGAATTTGATTAGAAAGGTTTGGATGCTCCATTAAGTTATCCAACTTCTTGCACAGAGAGCCTTCCGTCCCTTCCAATCTTCCTTCCATTCTGTCCATTATTCGTCTATCTATGACATCAAGCCTTGCCATGATGTATGTAATCCAACTAGGCCTTTCAGCTTCATTCGACATTGTACCCATCAAGAGCTACTAAGCAAACAACACAAAAACATTAAACAAATTTAAGATAAGCAAAAATCAGTCCACAATTCGTCACAAAACAGTCCACAATGCGTCTCAAAATAGTCCACAATCCCTCACTTTCACACTTTGGATTTTGCACTCTATTAGACTTACAAGCGTTGATAACTCGCTTATACTCTAATGAGGTTACTTGGTCCCAATTGTGGCTCGAGGTAGGAGTAGATTCTTGTTTGAAACGACTCAAATAAGTAATGTACGAACTTAAACCAAAAAAGATACTACGACTCAAAACGAGAAAAAGCACACAACAAACAACGTTAACATGAAGAACGTACACAAAACTAACTTACAAGCTAGTAGGGTATTACTAGGTTGTCAATTAGTGTCGAGTAAACAAACGAAACTAGGAAACAATAAAATGAAACTAAGAAATCTAAAATTTGAACTCAAAAATGTTGGGTGAATAGTAATTTAGTGACGTGGCAGTCCACTATTAGCCTCGAGTTTATCAAAATTTTATTTCCCAATTTCAAGTCTTGATCAATATACAATTTGGAATTGGTGGATTTGGTTAGTGGAGGGAAAAGTGGTTTTGGAGCCTTTTTGTTCAATCAAAAGCAAAACTTGACTTTTTTGAACTTTCTCCTTAAAACAAGGTCCTTAAATCAAGGAAAAGTAGATGAAAAGTCTTTGAAGTGATAGGGACAAGTCTTTCACTAACAACTACTACAAGCTTGTCTTTCACCTTTTTAGATCTAGTTTGCACTTTTAGTGATACGGGATAAAACAAGGGAACACGAAATCACACCCCAAAACAGTCCACAAATCATAACAAATCGCGGACCAAATGGGGACCTCTCTAGGATTCGACAAACACAACAAGAAACAAGATATGTAGCTTCATTTGACACCAAAAACAGCAACAACAACAAGAGATAATCAACAATATGGTAGGAAGAAATAACACTATGATAACAAGAACCAACGGTTACAAGATTACAAGAACAACAAGAACCAATGGTTCACTAGACAACACAAACTAAAACATGAAATGTAAAGATAGGAAGTGAGACATACACTATAATAAGATCCAAGAACCCATAGACATATTCCATCTAAGGACCCCTAGAACTTACAATAGCAACACCACACTCTTACGAAGACACGACAGGATTCCACCACTCAAGCACCAACGTTTCCAAGCAATACACATTTACAAGTGTTTCCACACTTGTCATGCCCTAGTTTTCAGCCTAGAGAGCCTTCTCTCAAGTGTTCTTACATCAATATTCAGCAACCAAATGAAATAAATCCTAACATGTTCTATTTATAGACTTATTACAATAATAGCCAAAATAACAAAAGTGCCCCTTAGTATTAAATGAACAAAATGGCTCCCCATGGAGTGCAATACAGTGACGGCTTTTGAGCCCTTTTCACACTCTAACTCATACACTCTGTAGGTTGTATTCAACACACTAAAAAATGTCCATCTTCATGATTGTACCCGTATCATCCTCTCCATCTTGAGAGAAATTTGACCTCAAATTCACGGCACAACCCAAATGAAAATGGTTCCAAAATACCCCAAAAAATAAGACTAAACCGAGAACATAACAACTTTATTTTGAACCTCGACTTTCTCTCCATCTTGATATTTGCCTTCAATCTCATTCGGCTCAATTGAGTTTCATTCCCAACCAAGATAGCATTAGGAACATTTTTATTCATTGTCGCTAAGAAGTTACCTACAAAACACAAACAAATTAGTTGTATAAGAAAGGTCCTCATACTCTCTCTTTATTTCTTTGCCTCTCGGATTCCTCACACTTTAATCTCGCAAGTGTTGTAAGCTTGCTTGTACTCTGTGAAGTGTTGAGAGGTGAACCAAATGTTTACAACGACTCCAAATAATAAGAAAAGAAGCACACAAGGACGTAAACACAAAGAACGATTTTCAAAACCAACTCACAATCTAGTAAATGGTCACTAGTTTGTAAGTTGGTATTGGAATCAACAAACGAAACTAGAAAACAACAAATTGAAACTTAAGAGATCAAAATTTGAGCTTAAAATTATAGTGTGAACAGTAAATAATAACATGGCAGCCACGTATTGGTTGTGGTTTTTAAACAAGTTGTTATTTTTCAATTTGGAAGTCTTGGTCAATTTTCAATTTGAATGATTGAGATTTAGTTAATGGAGGGAAACTACAAGTCTTGAAACTCTTTTCAATTTTCAAACCAAAGTCTTGACTTGTCTAATACTATTCCCACAAAACAAGGTCCTTAAATCATGGAAGGTTGTTCGAAGTGGTTGTAAAATCTTTGTTTTATGTAGGATAAGTCTTGAAAGACCTTAAAACTTGGAAGATTGTTGGAGAAGGCTTAAGGGTGGTTGAAAAAAGTCTTCAATACTAACAACAATACCACTCTCTTTCTTCTTGGTGTAAACATCAAACAACACCTTCTCTTCAACAAGTTATAAAGGTGGTGAAGAACACCAAGAACATAATACTCGGAATTCTAAGGTTTATGTTGGGTTCTCCATCATCAACAAAACATGTTCAACCTCAAATCTCCAACAACAAAAAACAACAACCTAACGTCCAGCTCCAAATCCACAATACAACACACGGCCAAGCTTGAACAACAACAATATCACATGGTCACAACAATGTTCACAACAACAACTTTCAACAAGTTTAAGCTCAAGTGTAGATCTAGAATCAAAAATGCTAGTGAACAAGAAAACTAACACTAGAAACGACAAAACAAAAAAAAACAATACTAGATCTAGACACACAACAAACAAATCTCAGCCAAGACAACAAGAACACAATTTTCGGCCAAGAAACAAAAATGGACAGATTTCAACTTTTCTGGAATTTTTTTTTCAGTTTTCATGCTTTTTTTCGATTTTCAAAGTAACAAAACCAAGATTGACTTCGTAGGAATGAAATCAAACTTGGCTTTGATACCAAATGATATGGGACAAAACAAGGGAACATGAAATCACACCCCAAAACAGTCCACAAATCACAACAAATTGCGGACCAAATGGGGACCTCTCTAGGATTCGACAAACACAACAAGAATACAAGATATGTAGGTTTATTTGACACCAAAAACAGCAACAACAAAAAGAGATAATAAAAAATATGGTAGGAAGAAATAACACTATGATAACAAGAACTAACAGTTACAAGATTACAAGAACAACAAGAACCAATGGTTCACTAGACAACACAAACTAAAACATGAAATGTAAAGATAAGAAGTGAGACATACACTACAATAAGATCCAAGAACCCATAGACATATTCCATCTAAGGACCCCTAGAACTTACAATAGCAACACCACACTCTTACGAAGACACGAGAGGGATTCCACCGTTCAAGCACCAATATTTCCAAGTAATACACATTCACAAGTGTTTCCACACTTGTCATGCCCTAGTTTCGGCCTAGAGAGGCTTCTTTTAAGTGTTCTTACATCAATATTCAGAAATCAAATGAAATAAATCCTAACATGTTCTATTTATAGACTTATTACAATAATAGGCAAAATGACAAAAGTGCCCCTTTGTTAAATGAACAAAATGGCTCCCCATGGAGTGCAATAGAGGGATGGCTTTTGAGCCCCTTTCACACTTCAACTCATACACTCCATAGGTTGCATTCAACATACTAAAAAACTTCCATCTTCACGATTATACCCGTATCATTAAGGATTAACAAGATGATGAAAGGGTGAAGAACCTTAAGAACACAACAGCAACTCCAAGAACAACAACAATTTTAGTTTCCAACTCCACTACAACAAGACCATCAAATCGGCCAAGGTTTAGGTAACAACAACATCCAACTCGGACACACCTTGTTCACATCAACAACCTCAACAAGTTCAACTTCAATCTTAAATTTGGACACTTTTTAGTGTTGATGAGAAAGAAACCAACACTAGAAACACTCTAAACAAACAAAAGACTACAAGTTCTAAACACATAACAAACAAATCTTGGCCGAGATAACAACAACACAATTTTCGACCAAGAACATAAAATGGACAGATTTGCACTTTTCTGGAATTTTTTTCAGTTTTTAGCTTTTTTTTTTGAATTTTCGTCCAAGAGAACCCAAGATTGGTAGTGTAGGAACACAACCAGCCTTACTCTGATACCAAATGATACCAAACTCCCCAAGAACACAACAACAAAAACACCAAAATCAGTCCACTAGTTCAAGAACTATGGACCCTTTTGATGACCTCTCTCAAATTCGCAAGAAGAATAACAAGGGAAGTGATATCAAGAGTAAAACACACTAAAACAGTAACAACACTTGATGAACAAGATGCAATAACAACAACACACGGTTATAAGACAAGAACACAAATGGATTACACTAGATATAGACAAACGATTACAAGAAAGTAAAGATAGATAGATAGACAAAGGGATGGTATAATATTAACAACCCAAAAGCTTATTCCACTTTTGGACCTTTAATATCACACACAACCTAAACCTATCTCTTGCGTGACCTCAAGGGAACTGGAATTCCCAAGCAATCTCCATTTCTAAGCAAATGATCAACACAAGGATTCCACTTTTCTAAAGACTCTCAAAGAGGCTACAAAATATATTCTCAAAAAATCCCCCAAAAATAACCTAATGAGGTTCTATTTATACCTAGGTTAACTTATTACAAATAACTAAAAAACCCTTGCAAAGGGCGGATGAACAGTAAACTGATAGACTAAAGGACTATCAAACACGAAATGGACACTGAAGGAACAAAAATCAGCAACAAAGAGAAAACAATACACTAGAAGGAGATGAAGAAGAAGAACTGCATGAAATTAAAGATAGATAGAGAGACCCTCACTTCCACCAATGAATAGCACTAGAAGGTGTATCAAACCTTCAAACACACATCACCAATGTCAGATCAAACCACTCTCTTAGGTGACCCAAACGAAACATGCCAAATTTCTCAATACCAGTGAAACCCTAACTTCAAATGTATTCAAGGGACCAATTTCGGGTTTGAGAGCTAAAACTACAATACTAAAGCTACAATCTAAGAATAATATCCAATTTCATCAAAGTCTAATGAATTTACAAGCTAAAGAGTCTATTTATACTTATTACAGCCAATGACCAAAATACCCTTAATGAAGGGTACTCCTTTGGAGTGTAAAAACAAGTCATTAAAAGATAAGAATGCCCTTAATGAATAGGTGCCTATGTGTTGTAGGAATCTCTTCTTCTCTTTTCATTTGAACAAGGCTTTGTAATGTCTCCAAAAGGGTCTTCTAGTACTTGTAAATTCCGAAGCTTGTTCCTTTGAGAAGTCCTTGCAATCCTTATGCACTTTAGGCTTGTATCATCCTCTCCATCTTGAAAGGAATTTATCCTCAAATTCTCACCTTGCAAAACCAAAGAGAGGGAAAATAAGCACACAATCCTCAAAGTAGGAGGGTTAGCATTAGTACCACAATTATATCATCACTTTAAGGTGGTTCACACTTAACGTACATCCACTTATCCTTGGTATTTGACATGAAAAGCTTAGCATATAGGATACCAAAGACTTGAATAGCAGCAATACCGAAAGTAAGTGAGCATGACCAGCAACTATAACCTTCACATTTCAAGAGTATTCCGGGGTCAAATAGGAGCAGAAGATAAAAATCTAAGCTGAGATCAGCCATTCCTTTTATTAGAGCATCAAACTCACAATCATCTTCATTTAATAAAGTAAAATAGCTTTAATAAAGTAAAACAGCCACCAAACTTACTACCTCTAATAATATCAATCCAAAATTAACATAGTTATCATCATAGGCGAAGAGGTAGTATAGAAAGGAATCAAGTGTGAAGACATCAACCAAGGTACTATCATATACAAGAGGGTCATGTAGTTCATGAATACTCTTGTCACATGATAATAGAACCTTATTCAAGTTATAAGTGCTAGCACTAGATGGACACAAATCATTCTTACGAAAAGAATTGATTTTGTCATCTACAGGATCAACTAGTGCTTGCGTACTCACAACAAGAGTTTGGTCCTTATACAACCTATCAACACCAAGAGTATCAACAAAGGGAGATTCATACACTTCTTGACTAATCCAATCTGAAGCTACATCACTTTGGCTACTACGAGCCACATCACAATAATTAAAGTTTTTAGGAGTGTAGAAAATAGCTTGGTTACCTTGTAGATTATGAGAAGTGTTTTCTTCACTTTGTTTCGTATCATGGAAGCCCTCATGCTCCACATTACAAGGGAATATGTCAAGGTTTCCCTTTGGATTCACTTATTCCTTGCTTGTCCCACAATGGGGACTTTCGACCAAGGGCTTGAAGAAAACTTCCTTGGGCTTCTCCTCAGGACTTCTAGGGTCTTGAACCTGCACATGAGAAGATAAAATACTAGGCAAAATGCTAGTATTTGGTTTAGTGAATAAAAAGGGTCCTTTGTGGACAAGATCCACAATCAAGCATTTTTTTCCCTTCCAACTTCACTACCCATGGTTTTCCCTTCCTTTTCCCTTCTTTGTTCACATTCTTCTTGTACATCACTAATAATTTTCTCTCCATCTTGAGGCTTGGCCTCACTCTCTTTGGTTTCTAACCCATGGAGAGGAGTCATTGGATTTTGTGAAGTATAGGATCTTTGGACTTGAGGTGTTTGGAATTGGGGAAATTTTGGTGGACATAGTCTATCAACCCTCGCTCTAATTCTAATCATGTTACCCCTCATTGAATCCATATCACTCCTTATATCATTATTTTTGCTCTTCACTTCTCGACTCAAGGCATCTATTTGGGCCATCAAAGCTCCCATAACATCATTTCCCAAAGGTTGGGAAGTAGTACCTTCAATTTTCATGGAAAATGTACCTACGAAGTGCAAAAAACAGCAAGAAAAATAACCTACAAAATGAGCAAATGAGTTAGTTCAAAAGCCTCACTTTACTCACACTCAACCTCACCTCACACTTGCCTTCACAAGTGTTAGAGAACAGGCAATACTTGGCAAGTTACTTGAGAGGTGATAAGCTTTGAATCAGAATGGAACTTCGTTTGAAACAACTCAAAATAAGTGATGCACAAACTTGAACCAACAAAAATACTACGACTTGAAAATGAGAAAAGCACACAAAAATTGAAGACGCGAAACAACGGACTCTAATCTAATTACTTAACTAGTAGGTAATACTAGCTTACTAATTAGGGATAGAATTGACTTATAAGAAACTAGAATAAAAAAAATAGAAACTAGAAAAATCTAATTTTAGGGTCGAACTTTGGTTGAGCACAAGTGATGATATGGCACTACGTGGTTGGTTGTCACTCTTCAAAATGTCAACTTTTCCAAAAATTATTTTCGGCCAAATACCCTTAGGAAAGAAGAGAATTCAATTTTGGGAGGGAAAATGTTCAAGTTTGAAGCCCTCTCAAGCTTCAAAATGTATGAGAAATGAATTGGCCCCACCCTAATAAATGCACTTGTACTTTGTTTGTTCTCTTGTCCCCTCCTCTTTTTGGAAGATTGGAATATTCTTTGAATATGCTTTTGGATAAACAACTTTTTTACACTCTTTCTTCCTTTTTTTGGATCAAACAAAAACCTTGAATACTCTTCTTCACTAAGTTATGAAGATCATGGATGAACAAGATGAATATTCAAGCGTTGACCAAGTTTGACCACCTAGCAAATGAGCTCCAAATCTGATTTTTTTTTGTAGCCCTAGGTTTCTTATGTCAAAACAACTTAAACCAACCAAAAATCAGCCACAAATCAAGCCTAAATCACCAAGACAAAAATGTGTATAGCACAAAAAGCTTCAAAACTCCACAGCCATGGTGGATCTAAGCTCAAACTCAACCAAACTTCAATCTAAAAGTAGATCTAGACTCCCTAGGTGTTAGAGAACAAGAATCTAACACAAGAAACCTTCAAAACAAAGTAAAAATTTGTAGATCTAAGACACTAAATTCGGATCTAACACAAGACAACACAAGACACCTTTTATTTTGGTATTTTCTGATTTTTGACTCTTTTTTTATGAGATTTTCTATATAAGAACACTAAAACCAAGGATTAGAGTTGTGGGAACAACCCTATGAAAGGCTTTGATACCAAATGATAGCCTAAAGGACTATCAAACACGAAATGGACACTAAAGGAACAAATATCGGCAAGTTCACAAAGAGAAAACAACACACTAGAAGGAGAAGAAGAAGAAGAATTGCATAAAATTAAAGATAAATAGAGAGACCCTCACTTCCACCAATGAATAGCACTAGAAGGTGTATCAAACCTTCTAACAGACATCACCAATGTAAGATCAAACCACTCTCTTAGGTGACCCAAAGAAAACACTCTTCCTCAAGAACACCTTTCTTGCCAAATTTCCTAATACAAGTGAAACCCTAACTTCAAATGTATTCAAGGAACCAATTTCGGGTTTGAGATCTAAAACCACAAGACTAAAGCTACAATCTAAGAATAATATCCAATTTCATCAAAGTCTAATGAAAATACAAGCTAAAGGGTCTATTTATACTTATTACAACCAATGACCAAAATACCCTTAATGAAGGGTGCTTCTTTGGAGTGTAAAAACAAGTCATTAAAAGAGAAGAATGCCCTTAATGAATAAGCGCCTATGTTTTGTAGGAATCCCTCCTTCTCTCTTAATTTGAACAAGGCTTTGTAATCTCTCTAAAAGGGTCTTCTAGTACTTGTAAATTCCGAAGCTTGTTCCTTTAAGAAGTTCTTGCAATCCTTATGCACTTTAGGCTTGTATCACTACCAAATTCCAAATCCCATGTACCAAAGATCTTACCATCCACCACCTCCCATGCCACAAGTTCAAGTACCACATAACCAAAGACAAAACTTACTTCCCCAAAGGCCTCAAATCCGAAACCCACCCATCCAAATTGAGGATTATGGTAGAGTGGAGCAAGAAGGTTATGATATTCCTAAAGATGACTATTGGTTTGAAGAAACAATGAGAGCATAACATGATCAAAGAGGGCCTTATGGTATATTCTTGGGGCAAGATACAAGGCATGGGCATAGTGATCAACCAAGAATCTGGGACATTGGCATTAATTCAATCAAGGTTGGCATTCCAATTTTCAAAGGTGAGAGTGATCCGGAAGTGTACTTAGCTTAGGAATCTGCTTGAGAAAAGATTTTTCAAGTGAATGACTTTTCTAAAGAAAAGAAAAGTTGCAATGCTATTGCTCACTTTGAAGGATATGCAAACACTTGGTGGGATTACACCAAAAGATTTGATGATGTGTTGATTGATGGACAACCACCTCCTTGGGAGATGTTTAATAGAATTATGAGAGAAAGATATGTACCGGAGCATTAAAGGCATGAGCTTCTTACCAAGATTTATAATCTAAGGCAAGGAAACAAGAGTGTCATAGCCTATTATGATGAATTTCAGCAACTTGTCTTGAAACTTGACCATAGAGGTGAACAAGTGTAACATGATGTTATTCGCTTCAAGGTTGGGTTGAACAAGGACATCTCTTGATATATATAGTAAACCATGCGCACCTAAGATTAATCCACCACTTGAACATGAGAATAGTGTGATTGGAAACTTCCAAGTTAGTGTTGATGTTAGTAATGATGGTCTTGATATTGAACATGGTCCATTGAACTTGTGTAATAAAAGCCATTATATTAATCTTATTCATAGTGACCTTGTGTTTGTCCTAATGGTAGATAATGTCTTTAATGATTGTGAACTTGGTAACCTAGTGAAAAAAATAGGCCATCTTGACTTAAACCTTTACCATTTGCTCCTATTTGACCCCGGCATACTCTTGAGATGTGAAGGTTATAGTTGCTGGTCGTGTTCACTTATTCTTGACATGTATTTGGTACCCTTTATGCTAAGCTTTTTATGTTAAAAAAACCAAGGATATGTGGATGTATATTCAGTGTGAGCAACCATGGGTTGATGAT
The DNA here is from genome assembly GCF_002878395.1 of Capsicum annuum. Lineage (NCBI taxonomy): Eukaryota > Viridiplantae > Streptophyta > Magnoliopsida > Solanales > Solanaceae > Capsicum > Capsicum annuum. The sequence continues at coordinate 38,092,297 of NC_061112.1, read as the reverse complement.
ATAAGTGTGGTACTGATGCTAACACTCCTACCAAGGGGATTTTGTATTATTTTTTTGCTCTCTCTTTGGTTTTACAAGATCAGAATTTGAGGACAAATTTCTTTCAATATGGAGAGGATGATATAATCACAAGGAGCATCAAAAGCACAAAGTATGGTCTAAGGGTCAAGGCTTTGGAATTAGCAAGCAATTGAAGATTTTTCTAAGTATTTTGAAGGCTTGCTCAAGAGAAGGAAGGAAGGGAACTTATACACTCAAGAGGCACCTCAAGTGAAGGGCATTGAATTCATTATGCACTCTAAAACAACACTCAAATGGCGCCCCAAATTCCCTCCCTCATTAAGGGCACTTTTGTCCATTAAATGTAAAAGTATAAATAGACCATTTTACTTCTCCTTTCATTAAACTTTGATGAAATTGGATATTACTCTTATATTGTAGTTTTTAGTCTCTAGTTTGAGCTCTTAGAATCCGAAAGTGATTCAAGAATATTTGAAGTAAGGGTTTCACTTGTTTTGGATAATTTTACAAGAAAGGTGGTTTGAGGAAGAGTGTTTCATTTGGGTCACCTAAGAGGAAGGTTTGAACTCTTATTTGTGAAGTGTGTTTGAAGATTTGAAACATCTTATAGTGCTAATCACTTAATAAGGGTAAGGGTCTTTCTATCTATCTTTCAATTTCAAGTAATCTTCTTCTTCATCTCCATTTTATATGTTGTTTTCTCTTTGTTTGGTTGCTGGAATTGCATCTTAGTATCCAATTTCATGTGTTTGGTAGTCTTTAGGCTATCAGTTAGTAATTATAAAGAAGAAAAACATAGTGGAAAGATACAATAGATGGTCTATCTGTTGCAGAGGGTTCTCTGAACCTATTCATAGATTACCCAACTAACACAACTTATGCAACAAATTTTTAATTTGTTGCAATATAACAATCACCAGTTGTGCCAGAATACCCAGATATTGCAACAAATGACACGTCTGTTGTGTAGCTTCTTCTTCATGGAGTAGATTATAAGGGGAGGTTAGGAAAAGTAAACTTACCGTATCCATGTACCACTTACGCATAAATTTCATACTTCTAAAGTCATGGTGGTCAAACATATGAATGGTGTATTCTTCTGCAAATTTCTTCTTCTTGGGATTCTTGGCATTTCATAGTTCCACTCTCTCTTGGTCGCCAAGTGTCACATATATGTACACCTTCTTTAGTGGCCCCAAAACTTTAACAGCTTTTAGAGAGGGAGGAGTTGCAATCTTTTTTGTTTTCTTTTCTTCCTCCTAACCACCACTGTAGGAGTGTATGGATCCCTAACCTTCTTGTATAGTATGATACCCCTCTTGGATTTCAATGCCTCAGCATCTTTAGAGATAGCCTCTAGGTTTCCAAGAAGTTTATCCTGGTTGTCCTTGCACACTTTGGATTTGCAATGAGAACATGAGGGTGAAGAAGGGTGAGAAGGACCACTGTAAGGGTGAGAGAGACCTGTGTAAGGGATGATTTCAAATGTATTTATTTTTTATTGAGCATCAAAATGCTCATCATCACGATTGGAAATAGCATCAATATCATGATGGCTGCCACCAACATCAACAACTCCACCAGCAATACCCCCAAAAGAAGCAACTGGATCTATTGTAGTAGATTGGTCATAAAGAGCTTCAACATTAGGTTGACCTTGCCTAACTGTTCTTTTTATGGCTGTTGCTCTAGCCAATTCCTTCTTTATTAACTCCAACATTGGGTCTGCTATTGGATCAAGAAGACCTAGAGTAATAAAAGAAGTATCCACTCACATAATATTTACATTATCTATAAGTGGTGAGGAATCAATATACTCATACGTAGGTAAGTTACTACTCACACTCAACGGCTTATTAGTCACACGTCCATCATCCACATGTACCAAAGTGTAAGTGATAGCTATTTTACATTGATATTCATGAGTATGTTCGTCTTTACCTTGGTGTGAAAGTTCTTCACAAGTTTGGGCAGCAACTTCCTTCGGGAAGATCTCACCGCAAGGTGTTTGGACCTTAGGTTTTGGATTTGTTGGGATAAGTATGGATACCAATTAGCGTAGCCTTTCAACGTGCCATTTCATGTCTTCTATATTATCGGTGATACGGTCAAACGTGGCATCGAGATTAGTGGCAGCCATGGTACCTAAAAGAAAAGACAACAACGAACAACAAAACAAATAAACTTGTTAGCTCAAAAATGCCTCACCATACTCTCACTCTCAATTTTTACCTCACACTTGGTTTCACAAGTGTTGAAAGCTAGCTTGTACTTTATGAGTGATTGAGGGATGAGTCCACCTTGGTCCGGAATAGATTTTTGTTTGAGTTGACTCAAAGAAAATTTGCTTCTGGACTTGAACCAACAAGATACAATGAATTCACAAAAGAGAAAAGCACACAAAAAATGTTAACATGAACAAACGGACACAAAACTAATTTACAATCTAGTAGGAGTTTACTAGCTTGTCAATTAGCATTCGGACCAATCAAATAAAACTACGGAACGATAAAAAGAAAATAAGAAAATCTGAAATTTGAGCCAAAATTGTTGTGTGAACAGTAACAATAATGACATGGCAGCACGTAATTGGTTGCGGTTTCTAATAATTTTTGTTGTCTAATCTCAAGTCTTGGTCAATTTACAATTTAGGAATTAGTGGAATTTGTTTTTAAGAGGGAAATTAAAACAAGTCTTGGAGCCTTCTCAAATTTAAGTTTTTAAGACTTTGACTTTCTTGTACTTCTCCTTATAACATGGACCCTTATTTTATGGGAAGTTGTTGGAAAGTAGTTAAGATGTGATTGACTATTTGATGAGTGATGGTAAGTCTTTCAAGACTAACAAAGCTTCACCCTTTTTTTCCTTCACCTTTATAGATCTAATGTTCACTTTATATTAACAAGATATGGAGGTTGTGAAGAACTTCAAGAACAACATCAACAATCACCAAAAACAACCAACAACAATCTCTAAAAATACCATAATTTTCACACGACCAACTTTTAATTTTCACAATACAATATTTACAACACTTGGCCAAGACAACTACAATTTCAACAAAATGGTTCTTAGACCACCAATGAACAATAATATCACGTGGACAAACTTAGAACAACAACAAGATGAAGACCACAAGGCCAAAACAGTACACCACAACAATGTTTCAACAACAATTTGGCCAAGCCCTATGTTCACGAAAACAACACCAACAATGTAAGACCAAACTTAGATTTAGACTCAAGAGTGTTAGAGATGAAGAAATATAACACTAGAAAAAACAAAACAAGTAAAAATCTCGACCAAGACACAACAATAACACAATTTTGGCCAAGAACACAAAATGGACAGATTTGCTTCTTTTTGATTTTTCAGTTTTCTAACACTTTTTTTTTTTGAATTTTCTATCAAGCAAGCCCAAGATTGATCTTGTAGGAACAAGATCAAGCCATGCGTTGATACCAAATGATACAATAAAGACAAAGAAAACACAAAACAAACACCATATCAGTTCACAAATTTGAAAAACTGAGGACCCCTTTGGTGACCACTCTCGAATTCACTACAACAATAATGAAAACACAATAACAACAAGCTATTGAAGGTGTAAATACACCAAAACAGCAACAATATGGTGATATGGACAACAATAATAATATAGGAACAACACACAGTTTTACTAACAAGAGATAGAAACGGTTACAAGAACACAAACTACTACAAGATTACAATAAAAGTAAAGGGATAGTTAGATAGACTTAATGAAGGTATAATATTAAGAATCCAAGAGCATATTACACTCTTCTACCCTTAACACTACAAACAATGTTTACCTATCTCTTAAGAAGACACAAGGTCAGAATCCACCTCCCAAGCATCACGTTTCCAAGCCATGAGATCAACAAGAGTGATAGCCTAATTTTTGTTTTGGTGCCTCAAGGAGAGAGGACTTGTGTTTCTTTGTATTTCAAGACTTACAACATCATTAATAATCTAATTTTAAAAGTCCTACAATGTTCTATTTATACTAGATTACAAATAAAATACAAAATGTCCAAAATGCCCTTTTAAGAGCTAGACTCCCTTCAAATGTATTTAGGGGCTGCCTTGTTGTGTTCCAAGGCTCCTCTTTACACTCTAAGTGTGATATTAGAGTCGGTTTGGTGTGTTTTAAGTCCTTCACTCGCACACTCCAAGCCCCGGGTTCATTACATTCTCACATGCATCCATCTTCGTGGTCGCACTTGTATCAAGATAGGTAATCTATTGCAGCAGATCTCAATATCTATTTGAAAATTTCTAATAGCTCAATCATCTGTCGCAACAAATGCAAATTTTTATTGAAAATTTTCAACAACTCACTTTGAAAACTTAATTTGGAGAATACAACTTTATAAAAAATACAATATAGTCCCTTTTTATATTTATTGATTTTTCAAACATTTATTAAAATCATTTAATAAATTCAAAAACTTTTCTCTCTCCTTAAATCCTCTTCTTCTTTGAATTTTTCTTCTTAATTTTCAAGAAAAAAAGTTTTGGTTGACTCTTGCTTCCCAAGTCAAATTTTTTCAATTTCTCCTACTCAGGTAAGTTTAATCTTTTTCTCCAATCAGTTTAGATCCATTTTAGTATATTTGTTTTGTTTCTGCTTTGTGTTGAGATTCTTTTAGTCAAAATTTGAGTTTTTTAGTTAACATTGTCGATTTCGCATGTTTAATCGTGTTTTGCTTTGGATAATGATTAGAAAAATTTTGTATTTATATTTTGTATTAATTTTGAATTTGTTGAACTGAATTGGACCCATTTTAATGGTGTTCTTATTATTTTGAATTACACTGCCAATATCTGGAGAAGTTGGAACTTGATTTGCATGTTTGATCCAAGGCATTTTCCCATTTTTCTTAATAGACCAATGGTCAATAGATCGACCACTGCAGATTTATTTTTGCTGCATTTTTCTCTTTTTATTAATAGACCAGTGGTCGATAAATCGATCACTATAAATTCAATTTTAGTTGTAGATCATAAATGGTGAGAGTTCATAGAGCAGTTAAAAGGCCTACTTCCACTGCTTCTAGTAGTAGGAAGCAAAAAACAGAAGAAGTTTCCAGAACTTCTAAGAGGAAAAAAGCTGTAGTCGATGAATCGAGTTGGAAACTGAATAAAAAATCCTTGTCGATATTTTTAAATATGATGAAAGTAGTGCACATGAGAGAGATAATGTTGAGGATAATGAAGAAAAAAATAAAGGGAAAAGTGAAGAAGAAAGTAAAAGTTATAGCGGTGAAGATCCACAAGAGAGATAGTGGAGATGGGGAGAAGGATGATCCCCTATCCTTGCCAATTTATGCAAGAGATATTTCTGTTGAGTCCTACAACCTAACAACTTGGATGGATGAGCTAGGTTCTTTTCCTGCTAAGATTTCTATAAAAGCAATAATGACGGTCTATCGAGAACTTAGAAAGATTCTTATTGAACAAAAGTTGTATGTTGATTTTAAGAAGACTTGTTTAGGATACTTCAGGTATATACCGAAATATTTTAAGTTTAATGGACAGATAGTCCATTATGTGTTGCTACGACATATCAAAAATAATAAAAAATAGCATGAAATTTGGTTCTGTATGAGGGGTAAGCCAACTTGTTTTGGCTTAAAGGAATTTACTCTAATTACGGGGCTGAATTGTTCAGCATATCGCCGTGAACCAAAAATGAACGAATTCCTCCAAAATGGCAAAAGCTTTCATTTTAAGGCGACGAATAACAAGAGCATTACTACCTCAAGGTTGGTTAGCCTGATCAAAGGTAATAGGTTTACTAATCAACAAAAGTTAAAGTGCGCTTTGGTTTAGTTCGTTGATACACGTAGACCATGATGATGCATATTTGTGAGATGTATTGAACCCGAGACTTGGAGTGTGAAAGTGAAGTGCAAATGAGGACTTAGAAAGGGTCCAAAACCGTCCATATAATACTCTCCAAGGGCACCTACTTGAAGACTTGAGACTAAGGGGTCATTTTGGACATTTCACACCTTGTTTGTAAACTACTATATAAGGAACCTTTTAGGTCATTTATTAGGGGATTTTGATGAATATGAATATTGTACAACATAGAAAGACAAAGTCCTCTTTCCTTGAGGCAAATCTGAAACTTGGAACTAGGTAACAACAAGAGGATGGAATCACTTTTGTTGTTTGTTTACTTGGAAACTTAGGTCTTGAGGTTCATGAGTCCATTTTGGTCCAAGTAAGAACTTGATGTTGCTATTCATTTGTCTTAGGGTCCTTTCTCATTGTTAGGGTTCTTAGATTTGTGAATATTGTATGTCAAGTTACTATCTTTTACTTTCTTGCAAATCGTGTATGTGTTGTGTAGTGGACTGTTTTGGGCCCTTCGTTGAATCCAAAACTTGTATTATTGTTGTTCATCTTGTTCATCACATTTTGTACCTATTTTGGTGTTAAAATACACTCTTGTATCTTGTATTCTTATTGTATTTGTTGAATCCGAGAGTTGGTCTTCAAAAGGGTCCTCGGATCTTTGATCTTGTGGACTGATTTTGAAGTGTGTTTTGTGTTGTCCGTGTAATTCTTATATCATTCGTGCACTCGATGGTGTTGGCAAAGTCCCGTCAAAGAAGGTGAATTCAGACCACATCAAGATGGTGGCTGATTTAGATTTCTTTGGGGGGTATCCATGAGGAAAAAAGTCGTTTGGGATGACATTGAGCTAGTTGAAAAAGAAGATTGATTTGACCAAGAAAAAAAAGCATTTGTGAAGAAGAATAATGCACCGTACGCATTATGTGTCTTTCCCTGGGCGTTTTTGGTACTTATAATCTACCATCTTATTGATTTATTATAGGCTCTTGCCTATTTATATAATAATACATAGACCTTGTAGATTTACTTATGCTTATATTGATTGCAGGTTTGGATATATGAGGCCTTTACTCATCTGGGAAGGTACGCCAGTAGTTGTTGGATACTTCTTTGCCTATTTCCTGTCTTCTTAGATGGCACACGTTGAAGTGTGACAACATAATGGAAGGTGACCTATTTAAGTACAAAGGAAACAGTTCCAAGGTAAAATTATATTTTTTATAATATGATAATAATATTATTATATTAGTAAACATCGTGTAATTTATATTTATTTTCCTATAGATTGTGCACCTGTACCTTACCCCTACCATCGGTAAGATGGAGCAGAGATATATGAAAATATTTAAGCCATACACGTACAAAGTTAAGGATTCGTCCATCGATGCTTTGAAGGTAAACATAAGAGGTGTGACTCTCCTAACTTCATCAGCAGAGGTCGCGGATGAAGATAAAGATTTGGGTAGTCACAATTATGTTTCAAGTCCAGCACGTGCTTATGATCATGCTGGTTCAAGTGGACTCAAAAATACACTCAACTCTTTAATGATAATGACCTACGTGAGCATGTTGCTGTGATCGAGAAATATGTTCTGGATATTTCTTATTTTGTTAGAGATGAGAGGTTGAAAAGAATCGAGAAGAATAAGAAGAAGCATCAAGATGAAGGTAAACTAATTTATTTTTTGTTCTTCCTATTTAATTTTCTTGCATAATTTTGTAATCTTTTCAAAACAAAGTAGTGCATCTCGATAGTCCCCCTCATAGCCAGCATCAAGTAAACCTTAAAGAGCTTGTAATCGTAGTGACTGACATTGCTGCAGTAGATGAAAAAGCTAAAGAAGAGAAGAAAGAAGAAGAAACGGAAGAGGAAAAGGTAGCAGATGAAGAAGATGCTAAAGAAGAAGAAAAATAAAAAAATGAGGCAAGGACAGCTGAAGAAGAAGTAAAAAATAAGGAGAAAACAGAAGAAGAAAAGAAAAATTAGAAGATTTGATGAAGGAGTGGCTGAATAGGAGGACAAAAATATTGAAGAAAAGAAGAAATTAGAAGAAGAAGAAGAAGAAGAAGAAGAAGAAGAAGAAGAAGAAGAAGAAAAGAAAGAACATAAGAAGTAAGAAGTAGAAGAAGAGGAGAAAAAACATAAGGAAAATGAAGTAGATGTGATGGGCATTGTTAAGGAACTCAATGATGATAACATGTAGTACGGTGGTTTGGAACAAATAATTTTCTTAATGATTTATTGTTTTTAATGATTTTTTATGTATAATTGAATTACATATATTTGGTATGTCAATGATGACATTTACTGATGAAATTATGTTCAGTTATTTCATTGTCTTGTTAGATTAAACAGTTGATTGTGTTACCAGCTATTGTCCTAAGTTATAAAGGTCGATGGCAAATATTATAGAGTTATTCTCTATAATTTTTAGACTAAACACACGATCGATTGATAAATCATATATTTACAATGATTTCAAACAAGTTTACTGTTATATGTTGCATTGTGTCACCAATTCAGTAACTTTCATGATTTATAGAGGTTCATCGATTGTGTCCAGTGTAAATCATAGACGCAAAGCCTTATCAATAATATACCATATTCGTTTATTGCCCTTAGTAGCATATTAGAAAAAATGAATAATTAATTAATAAAATAATAAATAATTGAATTTTATGCAATCAAATTAGCTTAAACAAGTCATGTGATCGTATGAGAGTCCACGTAAACTATAGAAGGTGATCTAAGATGTGTGAGGATGGGTAGTGGTTGTACAACCAACATCCTCAGGGTAATGTTTACCCAAAGCACAAGTATGTTGTGGGAAATTCATTTGTTCAACCATAACTCATCATTTGTTCAACCACAAGTCATCACCTCACACATCTTTAATAACCGCCTTCAATTTATGTGGACTCTCTCATATGATCACAGGAGTTGTTTAGGCTCATTTAATTGCATAAAATCCAATTTTCTATTATTTTATTAATTTAAATAATCCTTTTCAAAATATGTACTAGTCATAGTCTATAAATAAATATCCTCATCTAGTTATTTAATTATTGAAGTAGTTCCCAGTCTATCCTTGATTATATCAGGTCGAGTAAATAGCTAAGCATAGTCTAGCATAAACTTCAAACTACTCCATTAATAAATGCACTAGACGAGGATACATATTCATAGACCACGACTAGCACATATTTTGAAAAAGATTATTTAATTAATAAAATAATATAACATTGGATTTTATACAATTGAATGAGCCTAAACAAGTCATGTGATCGTATGAGAGTCCACGTAAATTAAAAGTGGTGATCAAAGATGAGTGGTGTGATCACTTATGGTTGAACAACCAACATCCTTAGGGATTGGTTTACCAAAGCACAAGTATGTTGTGAGGAATTCATTTGTTCATCCACTACCCATCCGCACACATCTTTGATCAACTTCTTCAATTTACGTGGACTCTTATATGATCACATGACTTGTTCAAGATCCTTTAATTGCATAAAATCTAATTATTTATTATTTTATTAATTAATTATTCCCCTTTTTCAAAATATGATACTAAGAGCAATAAACCAATGCTGAAGTCTATGATTTACAATGGACACAATATATGGCCCTCAAATCACTTTCACTTATTTAATTATTTATATCTTTGACTATGTACTAATATTTTTTTACCATTGCACTAACCTGTATATACCTTAGCATTGACTGAGTGTGGATCTATACGATTTAGCATCTACCCAACGCATAAGAAGGCATCTATTATATTTACGGTCTATGCAAAAGGTCCAGCAATATGGTATATTAGTGACAAAACTTGTAGTCTATGATTTACAATCGACACAATTATATTTATTTAATTATTTATATTTTATGAACCTACATAATGGAATTCATCGATTACGTAGACAGTCACGCGAAGTAATTGATGTCGGTCAATCATATACTATATCGACCGTGCAATTAATTTTGTAGAAATCCACATAATCATTGATAGACCAGATTCATTATCCATTAGTATATATGAATTTATATATATATATATATAGATATATGATAGACCATTAGCTTTGACATTTGACAACTATTTCATTCATCTTCTAATAGAGAAAATTGCAAAATTTCAACCAAGAACAAAATTGTATAATTAATGTAGAGACAAACAGAAAGGATATTACAACAAAATTTTAAATACTTCATGTCATAATTTCATTGCAGCAATGGTTTAATACCATATTTACAGCAAACTACAAGTAAAAAGTTCAAAAGAAAGAAGCTTTTATCTAACAATTTTTCTATCCATGAATGAAGCTTATTTGCAATGAACTTACAACTACAACTATAGCAGAAATTAAAATCTAAACAAAAAAGATGGTGGGAGATGATGAAATCCTTCGGCTGCATGTTCAGCCTCTCTACGATCGCCCATAAAAATTAGGCGATACACCAGAGTTCATGGTGGAGGTGCTCTCTGTCCTGACCCAGACCATAGAAGAGATGGTTTAGGTCATTTCGGAGGAGGAGAATATCGTGGCTACGCTAGAAACAAACCCTCCTTCGTGGTCTGAGTGGAATGCTTGACATCTGGTCATCTTTATTTATTTTTTGGGTTGAAGAAGATGAATATTGTGTATAGTTGATGGTTGTTTATATAGACCAAAATAGAAGCCTTTGGTCTTCCCGATCAATTGTAGGTAGATGCGTGCCCGGTAGAATTTAAGAAGAAAGTATATACCCAATCGAAGCAGGGTGTGAGTGGATGTGCAACCGCTTTTTTCATGTGTCATAAATGCTCTACTGTTCATCTGTTCATTTGAATGATTAGATTTTTAATAGACTTGGAATAGAATTGATAATAAACTATGTGGTATATAAAGAATAATCCCAATAGACTTAACACACAATATATCCCAATAAACTATGTGTGCGCTAGGGTTGTATATAAGAAGTGATGATGTCGACCTAGTGTCTAAATACTTAATTTTTCAAGACTTGTGTTAGAAAACCTAAAAAAGCTTTCAATGTGTCTATTTTGCAAAATGGAGTTAATCAAGAAATATTTTTTACCACCTTAGTAGTATTTTATCTTTATTCTTTCGGATAAAAGATTGCTTTAATATTTAAAAAAAATTCAAAAAGATATATCATCTGTTGCAATAGATATCAATATCTGTTTGAACATTTCCAACAGCTCAGCCATCTGTTGCAATAGATTTCTTTGCAATTGATTTTAAAAATAATTGACATCAACTCGGACCAAAGTAATAATTTCAAAACTTGTCATTCTTATCCAAAAAATACAAATCAACCCAATATAAATAATCCATTTGTGGGAAAAATATTTCATTATTTCAAATCTTGAGTTCTCGCTCTTTTCTTTCTCTCTCTACAATACAGACTACTCAGCATATTGCTCAACCCTTCAAAACAGATCTATTTTTTTTCCCATTTTCGACCACATAGTTGTTATTTTTGACTTCATTCTCACTTGTATTTGTTGTTTTCTCTATTTTCGCAGGTAACATAGTTGGATAAAAGTTCTACATTTGTTCATTATTATAAAAATTAGGGCTTTTTAGCTAATGATGAAAAAGAAGACTTTTAGTTGTATTACCTTCAAGAATAGGGTAAGAATTTTGAGTTTTGATGCTAAAAATATAGAAAAAACTCGAGAAAACCCAAGTTTTTGTCACAGTGTTTTATTGACTATCGTGGTATTGTTGGATGATATTTATGGTATTGTTGATAGCTGTTGGTGGTAGGGTTGGTATTGGTGGTCAGGGTTGTGGTGTCGGCGGTCTTAGTGTTGGTATTGGTGGTGGTGGTGGCTGTCTTGGTGGTCTTGATATGGGTATTGGTAGAATCGGTGGTCTTGGTGGTAGTGTTGGTGGTCTTGGGCATGGTTTTGGTGCTTTTGGTTGTGGTATTAGTGGTCTTGGTGGCATTGTTGGTGGTCCTAGTGGCATAAGTGGTGGTATTGGTTCCATTAGTGGTGGTCTTGGTGATCCATCTATTGCAATAGGTGGAACATCTGTTGGGAGATATTAAATAGTTCTTCAAATAGATTCCCATCTCTTCCAACTGATGGGTTATCGGTTGGAGTATTTTTTTATAATGTGGCATATAAAAATTTATTGAAATTTGTCTTACCTACAACAACAACATGCCCAGTGTATTCCCAGATAGTGGGGTCTAGGGATGGTATAGTATACGCAGTCCATACCACTACCTCAGATGAAGTAGAGAGGCTGTTTGTGATATACCCCTGGCTTAGGACCGATAGTAGTATAACAAGAAATTTGTCTTACCTTTTTCTTAAAAATCTATGCAGATATCAAATGTAATGTAATTTTTTGTTTTTCAGTTATTTGTAGTTAAAAGATATCACCCAAAAGAACAGAAACTGAAAGTGGATCAACTTCTGACCTCCCAACAAAAAAGGCTAAAGTACAGACTAATTCAGAGGAACTTTCTGAACAATCTCCGTTAGTGAAACATGTTGATAATGCATCACCAATGGGGCATGAATTAAGATCGAAATCCTAGCATGAGTGGTCAAAACTTAATATATTGACAAGTTTCAAATTGCGATGCCGATAGATGACCCTGCAGAACTAATTGGTGATCTTCTACTTAAATGTCCGTTGGGGAAACCTTTTGATGAATTTAGGAATATTATGAAGAATGAAAACATAGACGAACTTTTTAAGAAGAGCTGTTTTGGACACTTTCTTGAGCTGCTTGAGGACCACACTGTACGTTTCCTAATGAGCATGGTATATGGACTTCTTAAGCGCAGGATCAAGTATGTGGAGGATGATAAAGATTCGAAGGAGGGGGAAAAAGATGGATGAAATCTGGATCAACTACTGTGGTATGCCGGTTTGTTTTAGCTTAAAAGAGTTTGCCATAGTGAAGGGCTTGAGATACGATCGTTCAGAAGAATCTCTCACCAAGGAAACACCCGCATAAGGTCCAAGGCAAGCAGGACAGCCAAACCACCACCATCATCAAATAGAAGGCATTATCCAAGCAACTACCCACCAAAACCAACAAACACAATGAAAAAATAGATAGGTTGTTGGACATTGCTGGACGTAGCTACAAAGCGGCAGATTTAATAAAAGATCTCAAGTATAAAACCATACCAAAAAGTACAGGGAGAAATTGTGCTTGGTTTGGTTTGCCCATTCCGTTATATTGGCAAGAGACGTCAACAAAGTCATAGAAGATGATTTGTTGGCGCTTGCTGATGATTTGAGAAATTCAACAATTATCCCTAGGGATATGACAGCTACAACTTGACTGCCAAATATTTACTGACGAAGTTATCCCCAAAGACGACCATATTATACGACATTCCTTGGGATTTCATGGTAAATTTAATCACTATTTGATTACTCATCCATTATTTTATATTATATTGAATAATTACTATGACTTTTTTTGGTTGCTTTTTGTTTACACATCTTAGGCCCACATTTAAAGCCATTCCTTCCCTCCAAAAGCAGGTCAAGGATTACCTGGATAAGGTTTCTCATCCAAGGATCCTTAGGTGGTTGGCTGCAAAGAGTAACATAAGAATTAAGGAGGCTGATCTCTTTAACCCCCAGATGATGTAGTCGTCTTATTTCGAGTAAAATAATTTGACTCAAAGAAAGATATTGAAACAGATGTGACATCTGTTGCAATAAATTACCCGTCTACTATAATTTGTGTAACAGATAAGTAATCTGTTACGACAGACGATCTATATTTCATAACAGATTAACCATTTATTGCTCTGGTTCTCTGAACTTGACTCAATAGATTACCCATCTACTACAAATTATTCAACAACTGGGTAATCTGATACAACATATTACCTATATGTTGTGATATACAGATCAGCTGTTACGATAGAGATCATCTATTGCATAAGTTGACTGTGTAAATATGTAACCCAATTAACTGTAAATTATTATTATATGATTTAAATGTATTTGTCTTTTTTATAGGTTGTGCATCCTTAGACCGTTGATCCTATAGATGACCGAATTGACTCTTCTAGTAAGACTGATTTGTGTCCACCTAGTGTTGAAGCTATTGTGTTGAATAAAAGTACATCGTCATATGAAAATTGTGTTGACCAACATGTTTGTAAAACTTGCCCACCACTTGAGAATATTTGTGATGTGATTAATGAGTCTCAAGTGAGTGAAGAATTTAAAAATGTTGGTCAAGAAAAAATGAGTGAACCCATGAGCCTATGTTGTTGTAAAGATTCTAATGGTTGCTTGGCTCATAGGGTTAATCGTGTGCTTGACATATCTTTGGAACTTGATCATGATTCCTTAGAGAGTGAAAGTTCCAAATCTGTCCGTGTAACACCCCGATTTACTGAACCAGAATGCTACACAGTGCTCATTACCCCGAGGGACCACAAGCTAACCCATGACTGATATCTGTACCTGTATACTGAAAATCATAATATAATAATGTGGAATACATGGAATTGTAAGGCCATAAGGTTCAACTGAATACTATCATGTGGGCGAAAATACCCAAAACAACTAAATCTGAACATAAATCTGAAAGTAAATCCAAAAGCCTCTAAACTGTCTGAATAAGAAGTTGAGGAACATGTCTCCAACTAACTCTGTAAGACTGAATTGAAGAAATAAATAAATGAATCAAATCATATTGTCCTCGAATCAATGAGGACTCACTGTGTCTCTGCGACTGCAATGCTACCGCTACTGTTGGGCTGGAGCTCATGTCTCGGAACCTATGGTGTAACATGAAAAAAAAGCACCATAGCGCAAATACGTCAGTACAACTAGAGTACTGAGTATACGAGGAAGGTAGGCTGAACATAAAGGGTTTCATGCATGAACAACACTGACTGACTTATATGAACGTGGGAGTGTAAACACACATATATAGAAACTGAGACAGTGAATACGTGATAGCATAACTTGTAAGCTAATACATGGTTTACTGATAACAGTCCTGACTGATACTGAAATTGATAACATGGACGACTGTATCTGACAGTCCTATATATACTGAAATCTGAAGAACGCTCTGAGTTCTTTTACTGAGATTGATGTTGAAACTGTTAACATGGATGACTGTATCTGACAGTTCTGTATATACTGAAATCAGAAAAAAAAGCCCTAAGTTCTTTTACCGAGACTGTTATTGAAACTGTGGGAGGTAGTGTTTAACCGACATGCCTCGTGTATACTGTTATGGATAAGCTGGGGTCTAATCTCTGCCCCGACTGGAGGGGTGTCAATACCGCACCACTGGTAAGGACAGCTGTGAGTGACCCTTATCTGGCGGGTACTCAATGAGAACGGTGGGAACCCTAAACTGACGGGTTAAGCCACCTCATCAACCCTAATCTGATGGGTTAATATGTCTCAACCTACGCTAACTACGTAGTTCTGGAACACAAGAATTACTACTAAGAATCACACCCTAAACTGGCGGGTGAGTTCCCATCCTTGGGTTCACTCGGTGCTAACCTCTACTCCCATCTGGAGGGACTGGACATGAATAACTGACTATACATGACTTGATCTTACTGAATTCCGTTGACTGGTGGAATGTTACTGATATCTGAAAACAGAATAAGATCATGAGGTTTTCCTGAGTCATATGACTAGCTGAAGTCTATGGAATCATAGCTTGAGTTCGAATATCATGAAACATGACATGGATCTAGGCACACAGCTATAGTTTTCAGGTACAAGTACCTCCAGGACTCGATGGAAAGAAACTAACACACATGACCGACTTGATCATAAGAGTAGAGTCCATAATATATAATATCATAAGTAGGGATCTCATACTATGCATGGTTATCAACAATGTATTGCATGGAAAGGATTTCATATCACATGGAAGTACTTGCACAATCTTAATATCATGTTCATTGCATAATCATATTAGCAACACGTACTAATAGCATGGAAGTTCATGTGGATTGCATGGTTATCATGCATCTTGTTCATAAGTAGGATTTGCAAGTAAACATAGCATAATCTCATAAGAATAGTTCATGAGTATTCCAACAACATTTACAAGGCACATTATCAATCATAGAAGTCATTGGAACGTAAGGGCATATCATGAATCCTTCACTTAGTCACAACTTAGCTATATTGCATGATTTCTAGTTCCTTAGGAATTTTATCAAACACCTTACATGTACATCTTAAACATAGGTGAATTCATCAAATTATACATCAAGAACAACCAAATTTACATGTTTCCAACTCATATGATATCATGAATTCACAAAAACATATAAAGATTCCATCTTGGGAATTACCCAATATCAACAACATGATCATCAACACCCAACAATATAGAAATCATACTTTATAATGAAAAAAAAAAGGGAAAACAAATAAGCATCAACATGGGTATGATTATATCACCACAATCAACCAAGCTTTTGTATTTTAAAGATTGATTCTTGAACTTTATGAACGAATTGAATCTATAGATGAACACTACGCATACCTTAGAAGGAAGATTCTTGATGATTGACGGAGGAATTTCCTTGAAATCGGATCTTCAAGCTTACTTATGCAACCATAGTTTTTTTTCTCCTGTAGGGCTCTTGGATGATGAGCTTTGAGATGAAAATAGGGTTCCAGTATGTTTAGAAGATATAAATTTCATAGGGTTAAGTTTAGGGATGTGTAAGGAGTATTTAAAGACTTAATTACCTTTAAAATAACTCAAGACGGAGTGTTTTTGACACCTGGAATTGGCTTAGGCGGCACCCAAGTATTCGCCTAAGCTTGGGTTGGGCGGCGCCTAACCATCGCCTATGCTCGGGTTAGGCGGCGCCTAACCAATCGCCTATACTTACTGTCTCTCACGAAAATGAGCATAACTTTTCGCTCGGGTATTGGATTAAGGCGAAATTGGTATCATTGGAAAGCTAATTCGATTCTATACAATTTGATGGATCTAAATCAGCTCAAATACCACATTAACATTAAGTTATACTCATTAAAATATGACCCTTGCAAAATCGAACACTAAAACTTGATGGATTCAAAAACTCTTAGCTTGTATTACCTTAAGTGACTCATATGAACATGCTTAATGCATCATAAGCTATTCTATCACTAGCATATTTATGGTAAGTCATGTACTCAAGTATGAATCACAGGATTAGAAATATTCGGGGTATTATAATATCTCCCTCTTGGTAATATTCATCCTCGAATGAGAATTTACTGAGAAGGGATACCAGACAATAGAACCTGAACTGAACATGAAGAACTGCAACTTGATCTCATGACCGATATGCTAAACATACTGAACTCGTGCATATCTGATGCACGAAAAACTGATATATGAATACATGACTGATTATGAAACGGTTAATAGGTACCAAGTTTATACTGGAAACATAAACATGAAACTTAATAAGCTTAAGGAGAACTGTTACCTTGAGCTTGATCTGAATTGGTGGGGAAGAGGTGAGGATACTTGGTATACATATCTGCTTCTGCTTTCCAAGTAGCTCCCTTATGAGACTGATTTCGCCAAAGAACCTTGACTAGAGGGACTTCTTTGTTCCTCAATCTACGAGACTGAAAATCTATTATTTTGACTGGAATCTCTTCATAAGAGAGGCTGTTCTGAATGTCGATGCTCTGATAGGGACAACAACTGCTGGGTCACCTATACACTTCTTTAGCAAAGAGACATAGAAGACTGGATGGACTGAGTCTACATCTGAAGGCAACTCAATCTCATAAGCTACCTTACCAGAGCGACAAAGAATTCTGAAGGGACCGACATACCGGGGACTGAGTTTCCCTTTCTTACCGAACCTCTTCACTCCTTCATGGGAGAGATCTTAAGATAGAAATAGTCATTGACCTCAAACTCGAGATCCTTTCTACGAACATCTGCATAGGACTTCTGTCGGCTCTGAGCAGCCCGGAGTCTCTCTCTGATCAACTGAACTTTCTTTAAGGCGTCGAATACTAAGTCAGGACCTATGACTAAGGCCTCACTAACTTTGAACCAACCAATCAAAGATCTACATCTCCTACCATAGAGAGCTTCAAATTAATCCATCTGAATACTAGAATGATAGCTATTGTTGTATGCAAACTCAATCAAAGACAAGTGGTCGTCCCAACTTCCCTTGAAGTCAATTACACACGCCCTTGGTATATCTTCAAGAGTCTGAATAGTTCTCTCTGCTTGACCATCTGTCTGAGGATGAAATGCTATGCTGAGATGGACTTGGGTACCAAGACCCTTTTGGAATGCTTTCCAAAAGTGAGAAGTGAACTGGGTACCTATGTCTGAGATGATAGACAGTGGAACACCGTGTAATCTGACTAAATCCTTGATATAGAGTTTGGCATAATCCTCGAAGAAATAAGAAGTACGAACAGAAAGGAAATGAGCTGACTTGGTCATTCTATCTATAATGACCCAGACTGAATCATGTTGTTGACAAGTTCTAGGCAAACCCGTCACGAAGTCCATGTTAACTTCTTCCCACTTCCAAGTAGGAATGGTGAACTCTTGCATGGAACCACTAGGTTTCTGATGCTCTATCTTAACCTACTGACATGTAGAGTACTTAGCCACAAACTCTACAATATCTCTCTTCATCCTACACCACCAATAGATCTCCCGCATGTCGTGGTATATCTTAGTGTCCCCTGGATAAATAGAGTATCGCGCACCATGCGCTTCTGCAAGAATTTGCTGCCTCAATTCATCTAAACTTGGAGCACATAGACAACCCTAACAACAAAAACACCATCTCCCCCTTGGGAGAAAATCGCGACTTTTTGATTTTGAACTGACTCTTTGAGCTTGACAAGGCTAGGATCCTTGTCTTGTTTCTCTTTCACCTCGGAAACTAGAGATGACTCTGAACTACTATGAACACTACACCCCCCTCTGAAGAATCGACTAAGCGAACGCCTAGTCTTGCAAGCTAATGGATCTCCTGAGCCATCTTTTTCTTAGTATCCAACGTGAGAAATACTACCCATGGAGAGTCGACTGAGAGCGTCGGCCACAACATTGGCCTTGCTCAGATGATAAAGAACACTCATGTCGTAATCCTTCAAAAGCTCTAACTACCTTCTCTAGCGATGATTGAGATCTTTCTGGGAAAAGACATACTGGAGGCTCTTATGGTTTATAAAGACATCTACATAAACTCCATAGAGATAATGCCTCCAAATCTTCAAGGCAAAAACTACCGCTACTAACTCAAGATCATGAGTAGGATAATTCTTCTCATATGGATTTAACTGTCTGGAGGCGTAGGCTATGACCTTACCATACTACATAAGGACACAACCTAAACCTACTCTAGATGCATCACAATAGACTACAAAACTGTTTGAACCATCTGGAATAGCTAGAACTAGAACAAAAGTGAGTTGAGTCTTCAACTCGTGAAAGCTCTTCTCGCATGAATCTGACTACTGAAACTTTATCTTCTTCTGAGTCAATCTGGACATGGGAGATGCAATAAAAGAAAATCCCTTGACAAACCGTCTGTAATAGCCAGCCAAACCTAAGAAACTCCAAATATCTGATGAAGATACGGGTCTAGGCCAGTTTCTTACTAACTCAGTTTTTTGAGGATCTACTCTAATTCCATCACCAGAAACAATATGACCAAGGAATGCTACTGATTTTAGACAAAATTCGCACTTGCTGAACTTAGAAAATAATTGGTGATCCCTGAGAGTCTGAAGAACAATCCTGAGATGGTCTGCATGATCACGCTCTGTGCGAGAATAGACCAGAATATCATCTATAAAAACTATGATAAACATGTCCAAGTACTGCTTGAACACACGGTTCATCAAATACATAAAAGCTGCAGGGGCATTGGTAAGACCAAATGACATGACTAAAAATTCGAAGTGACCATACCGAGTACGAAAAGCTGTCTTCAGAATGTCACATTCTCTAACTCTGAGCTGATGATAGCCAGATCTGAGGTCTATCTTGGAGAAGTAACTGGCACCCTGAAGTTGGTCGAATAGATCATCAATCCTGGGAAGAGGATATCTGTTCTTGACCGTGACCTTGTTGAGTTGACGATAATCAATACACATCCTGAGAGAACCATCTTTCTTACGCACGAATAATACTGGCGCACCCCATGGGGAAATACTGGGTCTGATGAATCCCTTATCTAAGAGATCCTTCAACTGATCTTTCAGTTCCTTAAGTTTTGTTGGTGCCATTCTGTAGGGCGGAATAGAAATAGGTTGAGTATCCAAAAGAAGGTCTATGCCGAAGTCTATTTCCCTTTCGGGAGGAATGCCTGGAAGATCTTCGGGAAAGACATCTGAGTATTCATTAACAATAGGGACTATTTCAAGGCTGGGATATTAAGAACTAGAATCTTTAACATGCACGAGATGATACACACATCCCTTAGAAATTATTTTCCTTGCCCGAAGGTAGGAAATAAGTTAACCCCTGAACGCTGAAATGCTACCCTTCCACTCTAGGACGGGCTCATTCGGGAACTGAAACTGAACTATCCTATTTTTGCAGTCGACTGTGGCATAGCCGAAATGAAGCCAATCCATGCTGAGAATGACATCAAAATCAGTCATCTTTAACTTCATTAAATCTGCTGACGTGGATTTCTGAGATATCATAATCGGGCAGTTCCTGTATACCCATCGGGCTATGATGGTTTTACCCACTGGGGTAGAGACTAAGAAGGGCTCGGCTAGGACTTTGGGACTGATTCCAAAATTGCTTGCTACGTATGGAGTAACAAAAGGCAAAGATGCACCTGGGTCTAGCAAAGCATAAACATGAACAAAGAAAATATGTAACATACCAGTAATGACATCAGGAGCATTTTCCTGATCCTACCAGGACTGAAGAGCATAGAGTTTGTTTGGGCTTTGCCCACTGGAATTGGCACCCTGCTGGTTCGGGCGACTGGACTGAGTTGTAGAATAATTTTGCTAACCCTGAAGACTTGACTGTAGAAACTCCCTAATCCTATGGCCTGTCTTGCCACAACCAAACCAGACATCACTACCGGCTCCCCTTGTGGTTCTTACCACAAGTCTGACAAAGGGTATTCGTTTGGGCACTGTTAATACTGTCCTGAGATTTAGAGCCTGGCACTTTATTTCTATTGCTATCTCTGAACTTCGGCACTGGAGTGCTGGCAGAGGAAGGAGATAGAATAGCTGACTTGGAGCAAAACTGTGAAGGTTTCCTCCATCTGACTTGGGGTGAGCAAAGTTGAAATTACCTGACCTTGCTCTCTTGTTCCACCTCTCCCTAGTCTTGAACTTCTGCTCTTCTACTTGCTGGGCATGGGTCATGAGTCTTGCTAAGGTTATATCACCAATCAGCATCGCAGACCTACACTCATTCACCACGCTATTGTTGACCCCTGACACAAACTTGCTCATCTTAGCTCTATTGTCTACAACCACATGAGGAGCATACCTGGCTAGCTGAGTAAATCTGAGAGAATACTCCCTAACCATCATATTCCCCTGCCTGAGGTTGATGAACTCAAGAAATTTGGCTTCCCTCAGCTCTAGGGGAAAGAATCTATTTAAGAAGGCCGAGACAAATTCCTCCCACTCGATAGGGCCTATATCATCTAACCTCTCAAACTTCTACTATTTGTACCAATCATGGGCAACATCCTATAACTGATAGGCGGCTAACTCAGTATTCTCAATAGAAGTAACAACCATGATGTCAATGACCTTCTGGACTTTGTCAATGAACTCCTGAGGGTCCTCATCAGACTTAGACCTATGGAAAGATGGAGGGTTCATCCGGGTGAAGTCCCAAACCCTAGCTGCCTTGAGAGTGGCCACTGAATTGGCCAGAATAAATGGTGGCCATTCATTTTTTGCAGCCATGGACTGAGCAAGTGTGGTAAATGCGGCTCTAAACTCCGCATGGGAAGCATGTTCGCCCAAAGAATCTTCGAGCTAATGAGCTAGCTGTTTTCTTCTCTTTGGGGCCATGGTCTGGAATAAGAGAAGAATGGATTAGACTGAGAGTTTAACTTGTGATTATGCTCACTAACATGACATGAATAATGAAAAAAGGGGACTGTTCCTAAAACATCTTATAGCCTCCTGCACATAAATATGGCATGCAACACACCCATGTATAAGACTCTACTAGATACGGCTTTCAGACTTTCTAGGACTCTATTGAAACTTAGGCTCTGATACCAAGTTTGTAACACCCCGATTTACTAAACCGAAATGCTACACGGTGCTCATGACCCCGAGGGACCACAAGCTAACCCATGACTGATATCTATACCTGTATACTGTAAATCATAATATAATAATGCAGAATACATGGAACTATAAGGCCATAAGGTTCAACTGACTACTATCATGTGGCGAAAATACCCAAAACAATTGAATCTGAACGTAAATCTGAAAGTAAATCCAAAAACCTCTAAACTGTCTGAATGGGGAGTTGAAGGAACATGTCTCCAACTAACTCCGTAAGACTGAACTGAAGAAATAAATAAATGAATCAAATCATATTGTCCTCGAATCAATGAGGACTCACTGTGTCTCTGCGACTGCAATGCTACCGCTACTGCTGGGCTGGAGCTCGTGTCTCGAAACCTATGGTGTAACATGAAAAGAAAGCACCATAGCGCAAATTCGTTAGTACAACTGGAGTACTAAGTATATGAGGAAGGTAGGATGAACATAAAGGGTTTCATGCATGAATAACACTGACTAACTAATATGAACGTAGGAGTGCAAACACATATATATAGAAACTGAGATCGTGAATACGTGATAACATGAATTGTAAGCTAATACATGGTTTACTAATAACTGTCTTGACTGATACTAAAACTGATAACATAGACGACTGTATCTGACAGTCCTGTATATACTGAAATCTGAAGAATGCTCTTAGTTCTTTTACAGAGACTGATGCTGAAACTGTTAACATGGATGACTGTATCTGACAGTCCTGTATATACTGAAATCTGAAGAACGCCCTAAGTTCTTTTACCGAGACTATTATTGAAACTGTGGGAGGTAGTGTTTAACCGACATGCCCTGCGTATACCATTATGGCTAAGTTGGGGTCCAATCTCTTCCCCGACTGGAGGGGTATCAATACCGCGCCACTAGTAAGGACAGCTGTGAGTGACCCTTATCTGGCGGGTACTCAATGAGAACGGTGGGAACCCTAAACTGACAGGTTAAGCCACCTCATCAACCCTAATCTGACGGGTTAATATGTCTCAACCTACGCTAGCTACGTAGTTCTGGAACTCAAGGATTGCTACTAAGAATCACGCCCTAAATTGCCGGGTGAGTTCCCATCCTTAAGTTCACTCGGTGCTAACCTCTACTCGCATCTGGAGGGACTGGACATGAATAAATGATTGTACATGACTTTATCTTATTGAATTCTATTGACTGGCAGAATATTACTGATATCTGACAATTGACTAAGATCATAAGGTTTTCCTGAGTCACATGACTGACTGAAGTCTATGGAATCATAGCTTGAGTTTGGATATCATGAAACATGACATGGATCTAGGCACACAACTATAGTTTTCAGGTACAAGTACCCCCAGGACTCGATCGAAGGAAACTGGCACACATGACTGACTTGATCATAACAGTAGAGTCCATAATATATAATATCATAAGTAGGGATCTCATACTATGCATGGTTATCAACAATGTATTGCATGGAAAGGATTTCATATCACATGGAAGTACGTGCACAATCTTAATATCATGTTCATTTTATAATCACATTGGCAACACGTACTAATAGCATGGAAGTTTATGTGGATTGCATGGTTATCATGCATCTTGTTCATAAGTAGGATTTGCATGTAAACATAGCATAATCTCTTTCCCTCGTAATTATTCTCCTACGGCTCTTTCTGGCATATAATTATTTTCTCGAACAACCCTTCCATATAAATTTGGACGAGGGGAATTTCTATTGGTATTTCGTTCTTGTTTGATGTAATGTGATTCTTCGAAGGCCTTCTCAGAGTCCAGTGCATACTTAAAGTTAAGTCTAATCGCTATTGGATCTCTACAATTATACCAAATATTGATCCCTTTTTCAAAACTTGACACGCATAAACATGAGCAACAACCATCATTAATTCATAACAGGGTATCGATACCATCTTTATGGGCCCCTTGACCTCATTAATTCGAACCTATCAAACTAAATTATATAATACAAGATCTTGTTTGAATAATCAATGCCTAATCGATTAAAAATTGCATTCATAAAATCATTGTACTTTATGTGTGTTGTCCCGATGACCTTATCAGTAATACATTACTCCCATACATGAAAGTGGATCTATCCATCTGCATGCACCTTATTCTTCCTAACCCATCTATGGCTTGATTTGAATAAACAGATGACTAACCTGTTCAACAGATGACACATCTGTTAAAATTATCAAACAATTATAGACATCTGTTACGACAGATGATAAATCTATTGCTACATATAACTTATCTGTTGGAAAAATCAGACAAATATATTCATCTATTGTAACAGATTGTCAATATATTGTTAATTTTTAAACAGATATAATATATTTTGCAACTGATCACCCATTTGTTAGATTTATTTTAAAGTAATTTTGTTTTCTTTCTGAAATACAATAAAAGATAAAATGTTGTATTTAGATCAATTTTTTTAATTTACATATTCAAAAAGTCACCAGTTTTATTTAATTAAGGGATGTATTTATACATAACTTCACTTCTAGATATGGCTGATCCAGATTTGGACAAGGTGATTTTGCACGACTCCTTGCGGAAACTTGAAAGGCAGATTCATTAACTCCGGTGGGAGTTAGGAGACATAAGAGCAAGACTGAGGAGGGCCCTGCTGCTGTCGGATGACGATGGGCCAATTGACAATAATGATAATAATAATAATAATAATAATAATAATAGTAATTAGGTTATATTGTTTCTTTTATTATATTGGATCTACCCAAGGGTATTTTTATCTATAGTATATATGTATATATAATGGATTTAAAAATCTAAGCTTGGTTGACTTTGGATTTATGATTCTTATTTAATATTTACTTTTCATTCTATCTATTCCTTATTCTCAATATGTCAATTGTTGGAGGTAGGGATTGAGCGTTTGTGGCAACGGATGAACCATATGTTGCAACAGATAGTTAATCTGTTGTAATAGATGGATTATATGTTGCAACATGTTGTTATTAATAAAAAAAAAGGTTATTGTTGTAATTGAGGGTGAACGTCATGAATTTTTGATTATTTAATATAAAAAATGGCTCGTAAATAAATAATAAGAAAATAAATGATAAACACAATTTATAACCATAAAAGAACGGTTATTTAATTTTAATAACTGATCATGACTTTTCACCATTTTTTTTTAAATTATTTATTTATAATATAATAAAAAAAGTCACAACATTGGATTAAGGTATATGATGATTGTTAAAAAAGGTTAACAGTCATGACTTTTTGTAAAAACTCACCAACTTGATTTAATTAAGTCATTTTATTTCATAGAAAACAATACAAAAATAAATGATAAACATAATTTATAATCATAAAAAAATAGTTATTTAATTTGAATAATTGATGTTAATATAAAATAGGTGACAAGTAGTGACTTTTCACCATTTTTGTTTTTAAATTTATATAATAAAAAAATTAGATTAATGATATGGTGATTATTAAAAAAGATAGACTATGTGTTGCAATAAATAGATTATTTGATGCAACAGGTTGTCGATTTGTTGCAACAGATGGTATATCTGTTGTCGCAGATGTGTTATCTGATGCAACAGATATAGAATTTATTGTCACAACTCAATAAAAACGGTTACTGAAAAGAACTAATTACTAATAATAAGCTGAAAAGTCATGACTTATCACAATAATCAAAAATTCAGTCAGCAACTTCATTTAATTAAGTCATAACTTTTCAAAGTGATCAAAAAGTCACCCGTTTATATGTAATTAATAAATGAGGGTGAACAGTCACACCTTTTTGCCTAACTAATTCAAATTCAATCCTCTATAAATAGGTCTTTCCTTACCGTTCATTGTACTAAATTTATTTTTTGCATCTTGTCTTTCATATTACACCTTCAACCACTTTCTCTTCCCTGACTTAGGTAAATTTGTTTCTTGTTTTTTGTGTAAATATACCCAATTGATAGTGTACATTGTATTACATTCGGATTCATTTTTTAACTTTTGTTTTAACATTTTTGTGTCAATTCATTCGTGTTCTAGATATGGTCGATCCAGTGTGGAACCTATTTTACAAGACACCATTTAGGAGCTTCAAACTCAGGTTCATGACCTTTGATGGGAGTTGTCTGCAATGAGAGTCAGGATGCTCCGGGAGATCCAGAGGATGAGAAGGGCACTGTTGATACCGGTTAAAGATTGGTCAGCTGACGATAATGATGATAATAATAATTAGATTGTTTTTTCTTTTATCCTATGTATTTTTATTTGTTTTTGTTTAATAAAAAATTATTTTTGATCAAATTTGACATTTTAATTCTTATTTATTTTTCATTCTGTCTATTTCTTCTTCTCAAAGAATATGTCGATGATTAAGGAATAATTTGAATCCAGTAGCAATAGCAAGAGTTGAAACTTAAAACTTGACCCAATGCATACATTAATACTCAAGTATAGACCTCTCTATTAGATCATATTAATTAAGCACTTAGTAAATTATTAAAGTTGATCAAATAAAAATACGAAAATAAAAACTACAACATACCTAGTATAATCCCACAAGTGGGATCTGGGGAGGGTGGTGTATCCCCAGACCTTAACCCCTACCTCGTGAAGGAAAATTATTTTTTTAGCCTATGTATTTTTATTTGTTTTTGTTTATTAAAAAATTTATGTTTGATCGACTTTGACGTTTTAATTCTTATTTATTTTTTATTCTGTCTATCTCTTCTTCTCAACAAACATGTCAATGATTAAGATATAATTTGAATCTAGTATCAATAGCAAGAGTTGAAACATATGGGTGAGTTGAAACATATGGGTTATCTGTTGGGTTTGTAGCAGGAGTTGTATTGTGTTGTTCCAAATAGATTACTCATTTGTTGCAACAGAATAAAGATCTGTTGCACCAGATAAATAGTCTATTACAATAGATAAATATTCTGTTGCAACAGAATAATTATCTGTTGCAACAGATAACATGTCTGTTGCAACAGATTAACCATCTGTTTGATTCATGTTATGGGTACTAAAGAACCATAAACATGAATCCAACATATGAGTCTTCTGTTGCAACATAATATGTATCTGTTGCAACAGGCTGAGTTATCTGTTTAAATTATGGGCTCTTATGCTGTATTCATGAACGGGTTCTATCCATTATTGAATAAACAACAGTAGTAGTGTACCCAGATGACAAATTCAACTAAAAATCATAATTTTACTTACCAAAGTCACCTATGAAGTAACGCCAAAGTGCAAAGTGATGTACGAAATAAAATTTCACCTAAAAAATTGGTCAAGTAAAGTAGCAGCAATAGTGGTAAAAACAACAATAATGGCTGATAAGAAGAACATGATCATGATAATAAAGTAGAAGATAATGATAATGAAGCAGAAGATGATGAATAAAGCAGTAGCAATAATGAACAACAAAAACCTCAAAGAGAAAGAAAATAACAACGGACGAGAAGAGAGAGAAACGTGCTTTTTTTCCTTAGTTTCCCGTTATATTAACTAACATTTGGATCAAAGTATAAATTTAAAAACTTGTGGGTTATTTTTAAATTTTTCAACTTTCTTAATCCACAATAAAAATTAATTGTCACCTCCAGAGTCACCTACACCTCATTTTCAAACTCTTTTGTCACTTTTAGCTCAAAGCCCCAAGCAAGAGGGTTCTATGGATTGTAATTAATTAAAACTTAGGCTAAATAGGATAATTAGGAGTCTATATTTTCTAAGCTGTGTAGTTATCCAATAAATTATTTGTCCTATATATAAAAAAAAGTTAGTGTTGTTATATTTTTCTTAGAAGATGTCGACGGGCGTGCTAGCATCGGCCCAATATATATTATTTTTAATCTCAATTTATGTGACACAAATAGAATTTAGACAATCAATCATTAAAATAATTTATATTTTTAATTATTGTGATTTATAATATATTTTCTTCTATCTAATTTAAGTGAAAATTGATATAATTTCGAAAGTCGGACAAATATTTTATATCTTTTAAATTTTGTAAGTTATAAATTATGTAATTTATAATGTTTTTTACATAATTTTTTAATAAGATATGAATATTTTCTCCGTCCCAATTTATGTGCCGCAGATAAAATTTCAACAATCAATCATTTTATATATATATATATATATATATATATATATATATATATATAGTATATTAAGTTCATAATTATTGTGATTTACAATACATTTATCTCATTTTCAAATAATATATGTTACTTTATGTCTTTCTTTGTCCCATCCCAATATACATGCGCTAATATAATTTTGATAGTCAACTAAATCTTTTATGTTGACATATCATTTTGTGTTTATTTTACTTTTTTACAAAATATTATTAATTTTTAATGCTTAAATGACCATAATAATTAATTATGAGTGATATAGTAAAATCACGATTGAAGTTGTGAAGCAGACATGTGTTAAATGACGTATAATAACTAATTAGAAGTGATATAGCAGAATTACTATAAAAAAATACTTGTGAAAAAAAAAAATCTAAGTAGGTCTCATATAGGTCCTCAAGTTAATTTAAAACATCATATTTAATTTACCATTTTATGTCTATTTTACCTTTTTTATTAAATATTATTAATTTTTTAATACTTAGATGACTTATAGTAATTAATTAGAAGTGATATAGTAAAACTACCGTCGAAGTAACTTAAGCAAACATGTCAGAAATGTCTATTTTACTTGTTTATATTAAATATTTTGATTTTCTAATACGTAAATGACTTATAATAATTAATTAGGAGTGATACAGTAAAATCACAATTGAAGCAGCTAAAGCAGACAGCACAAGCAGGCATGTCGACCTGTTGCCTGCTTCAGCATGAAACTCCCTCTCATGTATAAGTAATAATTAGGAGTGATACAGTAAAACCACGGTTGAAGCAGCTGAAGCAAGCATGTCGACCTGTTGCCTACTTCAGCATGAAACCCTCTCTTATATATAAGTAATAATTAGGAGTGATATGGTAAAATCAGGGTTGAAGCAGCAGAAGCAAGCAGCACAAGCAGGCATGTTGACATGCTGCCTGCTTCAGCTTGAAACTCCCTCTTATATATACTAGAGGGTGTATGGCCACTATTAGCACAGGCCCAATGTTAAGAACATTTTTAGTTATGTTATTGTAATTTATAATATTTTTATGTAATCTATAATATATTAAAAGTATGAAGACCCTTAGAAAAGTGATTCAAACTTTTTGCTCTTTATTAAAAGACTCTACAATAGATAAAATCATCTTTTCTATATTTTTGGTTATATTTAAAACTTTTAAATTAACTAAATTTTATACAATAAATCCTTCCTTTTTTGATTTATGTAATAATTAAATTTCTAAGAAAAACTAACTTTAGAAAAAATAAAAACTTTAGCCACTTTTGAATTCTTTTAAATATAAGAGTGTCATTTCAAATGTGTATTCCAATTTAAATTGCAAAAAAAAAAAAAAAAATACCTTATCAATATTTTACAGTGATATGATAAATAAAAGTGAACTATAAATTAATGAAATTTATTATTATTAAATCTATCCTTTTTTAGTTACGTAAGAAGTACTAATATTTTACACTTCTAAATCACTTAAAATATTACCTTATATAAACTACATTCTATTTAAATAATCTTGGTGGAAGAGATATTCTTATAACTACTTTTTTTATGAGCTTTGAATGAGGCGTCTAATAATCACAAAAGGTTAGATTTAATGATTTTAATATCTCAATTGTCATATTATTTTGTTATAGTTTCTATTCTATTCAAGTCTATATTGTAAATAGAAGTTTGGTCGGACTTTGAAGATTTTTTTTTTATCAAGGTTAGGTTTAATCGTATTGTTTTATCTTGATTATCGTAGTTTTTATAATGGAATTATCTGTTATAATTCTACTTAATACAGGTGGTAAATGAATGGTTAGTCAATCTTTGAAAAATTTTTACTGCAAAGGTTGGAGTTTAATCATATCGTTCTAATATCTCGATTATCATATTATTTTGTTGTAGTTTACAGGCGATGGATGAGTGTTTGGTCAGACTTTGATGAATTTTTATTTAAAGACTATGTTTAATCATATTGTTTTGTTGTAGTTTCCTATCTATTACTATAGACATATATATACATATATATATATATATATATATATATATATATATATATATAATCTGTTATGTGATAGTTCATGTCGTAGTAGACGATCAAGATACTGATATTTCACGTATGTGCTAATAGTCCATGTCGTAGGAAACGATCAAGATACCGATACTTCACGTATACTTGGATGCATAAAGTTGTCTTTCTTCGATTTTTAAAATCAATTGCTATTTTTTAATAAATTATTTTTCTTTTATATATTTTATATCGATTGATGGTTCGACATGAAACACACGTGCAATGCACGTTACACTACTAGTTTTTTAAATAATATATGTTATATATACCCTCGTCTCAATTTATGTAGTATTAATACAATTTTCGAGAGTTAACTAAATTTTTTACATATTTTAAAAATATTTTAAGTTATTAATTATTGTGATTTATAGGACTTTTTCTTCTGTCCTAATTTCTAATAGTAATAAAATTTAGAGAGCCAACCAAAATTTTTTTACGACTTTTTAATTATTTTAAGTTGTTAATTATTATGATTTATAATACTTTTACGTAATTTTCAAATATATAATAGATTAAAATGGAAAGTAAAATAAACAAATATAAAAGAAAATAGCTAAGTAGCAACACAAGCAAACATGTCGAGCTGTTGCATGCTTATCATTCTTTATAAGTGAGGTAATGAATCACAAATATCAATTTAACTGATATAATGATTATATGACCATAATAACTAATTAGGGGTGATATAGTAAAGTCATGATCAAAGAAGCAAAGTAGACATGTCTTAAATGACTTACAACGACAAATTGGAAGTGATATAGCAAAATTACTATAAAATATATTTGTAAAAAAAAATTAAGTGGGCCTCATATAATACGTCAACTTAATTTAAAATATCAAGAGTTAATTTATTATTTTATATCTATTCTATTATTTTATTAAATGTTGTTAAATTTTTAATACTTAGCTGACTCATAATAATCAATTACGAGTGATATTTAGTAAAATTACGATTGAAGAAGCTGAAGCAGACATATTCTAAATGTCTGTTTTTCATTTTTAATTAAATATTATTAATTTTTTAATATATAAATGACTTATAATAATTAATTAGGGTGATATAGTAAAAATCACGGTTGAAGTACGTCAACTTATTTTAAAACATCAAGAGTTAATTTATCATCTTATGTATATTTATCTTTTTATCAAATATTATTAATCTTTTAATACTTAGATGACTCATAGTAATTAATTAGGAACGATATTTAGTAAAATTACGATTGAATCAGCTGCAGCAGACATGTTATAAATATCTATTTTTTAATTAAATATTATTAATTTTTTAATATATAAATGACTTATAATAATTAATTAGAGGTGATATAGTGAAATCACGGTTGAAGCAACTAAATTAGACATGTCATAAATGTCCATTATCTTTTTTAATTAAATATTATTTTATAATACATAAATGACTTATAATAATTAATTAAAGATGATATAGTACGACAAAAATGCTCTGTTGGGCTAACACCGACACTTAGAGATGAAAGCTAGGGGAGTGAATGGAATTAGATACCCCAGTAGTCCTTACCGTAAATGAAATTAAAATTATCAATATATTTTTGTGAAAATAACAATTATGATAAATGTATAGAAAATGTATATTAATCTATTTCTTATACAAATACAAGATATCGAAACCCGTGCCAGCACGGGCTCAATATGTGTTACTCGTTTTATCTTAATTTATATGACACAAATAGATTTTAAAAGTCAATCAATTTTTTATTGTTATTTAATAAATTTAAAAGTATTTTAAGTAGTAGTTACTGTAATTTATAGTATTTTCTTAATGTAATATAAAATATATAAATTATTTAAAATGCATTTACTCCCCTGTCCAAATTTCTATGACATCGATGAAATTTGAAAAGGAAACCAAATTTTTGTTTAACCGTAACATTTTAATTTTTTTAAAAATATTTTAAGTTATTAAGTATAGTGATTTATCGTACTATTTACGTAATTTCTAAATATATAAGATATCAAGATTTTTTGTTTAATAATGTCATACTTATCTTATTTTAAAAAAAAAATCAAAGGCTATATGAGAGCACTTCATTAATTAATTGCAAACACACTAAATCAATTTGATCTCAAAATTATTTATATGCTCCAATTTATACACCGTTCTTTACTTTTTGAAACTCAAATTATGTGAATTTTGCAATATTTTAAAAACTTTTTTAAAGTTATGATTCATGGAAAGAATTGCAACTTATAATATTTTTCATACAATTTTTGAAATCTAAATTTTACTATTAAAAATATTAAATTTTATTTAATAAATAGGTAAAGTAAGATAAAGTAAAAATATTTATGTCCCAGTGAAATTCTATCAATCCAAAATGTTTTCTAAGTTACGCTAACTAATGGAACAAAATTTTCAGATTAATTGAGTATTAAGGCATCTAAGAAGCATGTAATCAATAGTTTCATTTTCTATTCCACAGCTCTTTTTTTTCCGCTTCCCACACAGTGTCCGGTACCTGCATTGGAGCCCGACTAATTTGGATTCGTGCCGAGTAAGGCTCCATTCTTGTTCTTTTAGAGATAACATGGTTCATCGGCAATACATTCAAAATACATTTTCGAATAATATTTTCAAAAAAATGTAGCTTTTTAATAGTTCTTTGGCTATGCCCTTTTTATTTAATAAGAGTAAATTTTAAAAATATCATTAATTTCCACTCATTTTTATTTAGAAATAAATTGAAATATAAAAAATATCACTTATTTTTAAAATAGAGGAAGTAACAATTTATAATGTACTGTGGGAAGGATAAAATGTTCGAATAAACAAAATATAATTCATAGCTACAGTAACAAAATATATCAACCAATCAAAAATAAAAAATCAAACATTCAATTACCAAAACGTTCCTAGAGCCTACATAAAATGAGATTCTGCAACAATTTAATCAAAAAGTGGTGCATAATCAATTTACCATAAAGGGCATAAAGTAAGATTCGCAGAAAACTATGTAAAGCAGTAAAGTAACAATTGGACAAAGTAAGGGCAAAGAAAGATATAATAAGGATAGGTTGTAACTGACATTTTCATCCATCATAGTGAACTGCACATAAACTATACAATAGCTTAAGCAGAGGGTACAAATGATAAAGTAACATGGAACAAACTGAAATGACAAAAATGCCCTTGGGTGCCAAAGCAGGCATGTTGACCTCCTGCTTTGGCACCAAAACTCCCTCTTATAATATAGGTAATATGCATAGTATATTCATGTTCTAATTAAAAAATTTAAATTTCCAATATTATAATGTTATTTTTCAACATTAAAGGTGACTTTGTGGGTGCCAGTAGACTTTTAGAAATCGGCATTGCGGATCGAATTTAACTACGTCAGATCAATTATTAGGTTTCTTTAATTAAAATTGTAAATTAGACAAATTTTTAATAAAATGAAAAAATATTGAAGCGGCTTGATAAATTTATATGACTAAAATATGCTTTAAATAACGTTAAAATTTTCACTTTAGTCTGGAATGATGTAAATGATTACAAGCCGACAGATTATTACCGCCTAGAGTTTAAATTTCAAAATTGATTATGCTATTCCTATAAAAATTAACATAATTTTATCATATCCAATAGTAATCATCGATAACTCACCGGAGTATTAATCAAACGGGATGCTATATTTTGCATATACAAAATATGATATTATTAAATGTTATTTAATAGTGCATACGTTTATCTCTCACAATAATAAAATTTTATTATATATTTTACTTTATTTTCTTTTTACTTGATACATATTGACTCAACAAAAATCTTAAGAAATATTCATTAGAAGTTTATTTTATAAAATTTAATTTATTAATTTTATACTTTAAGAATTTAAAGTTATGTTTAAATATTAGTATTTCTATATAAGATAAAAATATTTTTAAAATTTAAATTTACTAAAATAAATAAGTAAAAAAATTAATTTTGAATATAAAAGTCAATTAAAATAAAAAAATTTATTTACTTTAAATGTTTAGTTATAACTAATTAAGATAAAATTATCATCTTATTAAATTACTTTAAATTTAAACAATTTAAATTAAACATATGCAAAGTTGAAAAGTACTATTGGACGCACACATCATTATATTTAAGCATATTTTAATGTAGCTTGCAGGGTAATGTTGTGATTAAATGGAAAAAGCTGGGCCTTTTTTAAGGGCATGATTTGTAATTAAATGAAAAATAACAGACTTTTTTTAAAGCTATTCATAGGATTCAAATAATATAGCGCAAAAGACAAAATCTTTAAGTAGATTCATCTTGTAAAAAGACTAAAATACCCTCAACTTTTTATTCAATTCAAAGAAGCTGACATGTTGAAGGTAGTTTTTATAATATATAGAAATTTTTAATTTTTTAATACGTAAATGACTTATAATAATTAATTAGGATTGATACAGTAAAATAAAATTGAAGAAGTTGAAGCAGATAACAGAAGCAGGCATATCGACATGCTGCCTGCTTCAGCATGAAACTCCCTCTTATATATAAGTAATAATTATGAGTGATACAGTAATATCACGGTTGAAGCAGCTAAAGTAGGTAACATAAGCAGGCATGTCGACTTGTTTCCTACTTCAGCATGAAACTCCCTCTTAGATATAAGTAATAAAAATAAATTAGGAGTACAGTAAAATTAGGGTTGAAGCAGCAGAAGCAGGCATGTTGACAAGTTTCCTGCTTCAGCATGAAACTTCCTCTTATATATACTAGTGGGTATATGGCACGTGTTAGCATGAGCCCAATGTGAAGAACATTTTTAGATAAGTTATTTGAATTTATAATATTTTTATGTAATTTTTAAATAATATATGTTATATCATCTCAACTTATGTGGTATTGATACAATTTTTAAAAGTTAACTATATTTTTAAATATTTTAAATCATTAAT
The DNA here is from genome assembly GCF_002878395.1 of Capsicum annuum. Classification (NCBI taxonomy): domain Eukaryota; kingdom Viridiplantae; phylum Streptophyta; class Magnoliopsida; order Solanales; family Solanaceae; genus Capsicum; species Capsicum annuum. Next base: position 38,056,958 of record NC_061112.1, on the reverse strand, counting down.
TGTTGTAATTTATAGTAGTTTTTCTTCTGTCCTAATTTCTATGACGGTAATAAAACTTAGAGAGCGAACCAAAAAAATTTACATCTCTTTAATTATTTTAAGTCGTTAATTATTATGATTTATAATACTTCTACTGTCATGAACCGAACCAAGGTTTGGCCGTGACGGGTATCTCAAGTCTCATGTGGACCGAATACCACCCCCTACACCTAACCAAACCAAACACACCACACCCCAAGATCGGATGAATTCCGAATATCTAACAAGATAGCGTATAATAGTCTAAGAAAGTTTTAAATGCATGTACGTAAGCAACGATCTACAACCGGCTAAACGACAGATCGACACCACCTAATAGCCACAGTAGTCAAACAAAGCCTTCTAACTATGATCCAAACTGAATATAAATAAAGTATCAATACATGCCCCCAACAATAGCCAAAAACTAAATTCAAAGAAATAGTTAAAATATAAAGGAAACCATAATCATGAAACAGGGTATTCCAAAGTTTGGAAGTGAAACACCCTGGGTTTTGGCCCTTTGAAATTTCCTGAGCTTTGAGCTCACTATTCTGTTGACGACTTAACCATATCACTCATATGGTGTAGGTATAGGTCAGGTGACCCTAGTTGTAAGGTGTCTAGTAAATGATGATTGGGGTTCTGTTATGGTAACGACTTAGTGGTACGAGTCGTTAGGGTGGTGATGAGTTTTTAGATGATCCTTAATCAAATCAGTGGCTTGAATTAGCTCTGAGTATGAGTGCCTCACTAAGATCCACGAGGATAGGTTACGAGTGGTAAGGTTGAGTCATATGTTGTCTAGTGTCTAACCTCATAGGTTTTGTCTTGCATACGCTTGAGCATCGAATCGTATGGAAAGGTCACAATTGGGAATCATAGAGTCGTAGGGTGGACAGTGTATGGGTGTCCAACTCACTGTCTTGATGACGACTCAAGGGTACGAGTCGTATGTTGTGGTCATGAGTCAAGGGGTTGACTCGTAACCACCTGCATTTTCTTACAGCTTTAAGCTGGGGGCACATTGGATATTTCTCACTTAAAACCCTTAAGACCCCGCGTCTCTATAACACTTTTTGGTCATTCATTCCACACTTTACAAGATTAAAATCATCTTTATTCTCTCAAGATCCTCTCACGCAAAATTGGCTAGGGTTTCTCCAAAGTGGTCATCTAAGGTCTTAAGGATCAATTTCTCTTCGTGAATATTTGTGATTTAGGAATGTGACTCTTCCCTCATTGTTACTTTACTAAAAGCATATATTTAAAGCATTGTTCATGAATCATTAATGGTGGTTTTGAACCAAGGTTGGGGGTTTGAATGCATATCATTGAATATTGTTTTCTATGGTTTAAATTGTGATTATGCATGTTTTAATTTTGTTTTTGCACATGTGGATTCATGAGAATGGTGATTTAATTGAAGGATCATGGTTGAACCCCAAAATTTGATAAGTTTGGCTTTGATAATGACATGACCTCAACCTATTTGTGAAATTATCAATGAGAAACATATTGTCACAAGTTAAATTGTGTTTTTGAACTAAGGCTTTGGCATAACCATGAAAATAATTGATGAAGGACTTTATAAAGGCTTTAATGACTATAAATTGAATTTAATTGAAAACCTTGTGGGGTACGATAATCCCCTAGTGATTTTAACAATGGAGTCGGCAGTGTACATGAGAATCCCCTAAGTATTGGCTAATGATATTTTTTGCGAGTTGTAGTTGTTATGATGATACCACTCTATAATGCCTTTATAATTGACTCCTGGAATTGGTGGTTTAGTTATGTGCTAAATTTTTTAATTGGAAAATAACGGGGGTTGTGATAACTAGCTGTGAAGGTGTGAGTCCGATGGACAAATACTGGAAACTCATATTTGCCGACATGAGGGTTGGTCTTAGTGACCTAATGCTTATGGGGTACATGGGAATCCCCCAAGTCTATACTTGTAAATATGTATCATAGAGGGCGAAGGGTATACGGGAATCCTCGGCACCAATGATATCTCCGGTTTGTGTAACTACACACATAGGGCCCATTCAGGGGTTAACACTGGACCCATATAACCCATGGGTAGATTATCATAGTAAAGCTACACAGCCTAGGTTAAGGTTTCAAATGCATGCTAAACCTTGTTCCCTACCCAACATGATATATATATAATGTGACTGTGTATGGTTATTTGATTTGGTTTTGAATGATGGTATTATTTTACCTTTGTTCCTGAGTTACATGCTAGCGTTCACTCCGCTAACCGTCTTTGTGTGTCATATTTCTATGTGATGTAGGAATTGACTATACTACCATTCCTCCTGCTCAGTGGCTTGGATTTGGGGACAGCTTTGAGTCAAATTGAAGTGGTGAGCTTCCATACTCCGGAAGACTCCATTTCACGCTATGAAATTCTTTTCATTATTATTATTTCTTTGGTTTTGGCTATGGTCAGGGGTATGTCCCAACCGAATATTTTTTTATTCTGGTTAGAGACTTTGTTAGACTTCTATGGGCATGGACGGTATCGGTATTAGTGATAGCATTGGTATTGGTATTGGCATTGGATGGATACTTAGTTGTAACTGTTTTAGTTATGGTTATAGACTTACTCTAATATCTTTAAATTATTATTTTTTTAATCTTATTATATGTTCAAAATTCATCTGACAGGAGGTGTAGGGTGGTTAATGGTTGGGGTATTGCGGGTGGTCTACGGTCTTTATTGGACGTGAGACACCCGACACGACTAGGCCCTGGATTGGGTTGTGTCAGTTTGGTATCTGAGCTCTAGGTTCATGGTCAATTGGATATCCATAAACCTGTGTCGAGTAAAGTCTCTTTTAAGGGTATGTAGCGTGACACACTTATAAGAGAGAGACTACGAAACATTTACGAATATTTCTCTTTCTTGTGTTCTGTTTTCTGGCTGTAGAGTCTAAGGTCCTGAAATCTTCTCTAATTCCTTCTTGTTCACTTTTTATATCATGCCTCCTAGATGGTCCAAAGCTCACAAAAACTCCTCTATCCCACCCAATGACAACGTTAATAGGACACATCCTACTTATAGGGTCCAGACCGGGTCTAGGGGTCCAATTCCTGATTGCCCTCTTGGAGTTCCACCAGTCCCCTCCAGTCCTTCTCGAGCTCCTTCTACTAATATGACGAATGCTTAGTTTCGTTAGTATATCTATATGTTGGCTCCATTGGTAGCTTCTCAGTTCGAGCGTGGTGCTTCTGTTACTCCATCTTTTGAGGCCATAAGGGTTGGCCAGTTTATAAGGTTGAACCCTCATGTGTTCACTAGTAATAGGGTTAAGGAAGATCCTCAAGTTTATTAATGAGATGAGAAGGTCTTTCGCGTAATGCATGCTACTAACATGGAGGGTGTGAAATTTATTGCCTAACAACTGAAAGATGTAGCCTACCAATAGTATGAGGAATAGGAACAGACTAGAGGGGATGATGCTGAGTCAGCACTGTGGGATGATTTCTCTAGTATATTTCTGGACCGCTTCATTCCTCAGGAGTTAAAGGATACAAACCGGAAGAGTTTGTTAACTTGAAGAAAGGCAAGATGTCAGTCAAAGAGTATGCCTTTAAGTTTCACCAGTTATCATGGTATGCTCCGAATTTGGTTTCTAGCATGAGGTTAGAATAAGGAAGTTCACTTTTGGGTTGTCCCGAGACTTGATTTTGGAGAGTAAGACTGCCTTGTTGAATAAGGACATAGACATATCCAGGTTTGATGCGAGAAAAAACAAGAGAAACACGAAACAAATCCAAAATAGTCCACTAATCTGAAGGATTTGAGGACTAAGATGGAGACCACTCTCGGATTCGCTACAACAATAACAAGATAAAGAGGTGTGTTTTCAACACCAAAACAGCCAAAATACACAATGAACAAGATGAACACAATGATTACAAAATTCAGATTCAACAAAGACATAAAATAGTCCACTACAAATCTAAAATGTAAAGATAGATAGATAGACCAAATAAGGCAATAATACTAACAAGCCAAGAATTGTTACACTCTTGGACCTTTAATACTACACACAACACTAACCTATATCCTACGTAGGAACAATAGAGACCTTGATCTCTTAATGCACCCAACGTTTCCAAGCATGAATCCAACATGAGAGATTTCACCCTCAAGTTGAAAATCCTAGTTACATGGATTTCGTCTATGGGATCCTTTCTCATAAGAGAGAAATGTTTCTAAGTGTGATACAACATCAATATTCAGCCAAGTCTAATGAATGAAACCCTAGGACATTGTATTTATAGTGTATTACAAGAATAGTGTGAAATGTCCAAAATGACCCCTTAGTCAAAGTCTTCAAGTGGGCTCCCTTGGAGTGCATTGTATGGACTGATTTTGGAGCCTATTTATGCCTTCCTTTTCACTTCACGTGTACACTCCAAGTCTTGGGTCAATTCACTCTCGCACTCACCCACCTTCGTGGTCGTACCCGTATCATCCTCCCCTTCTTGAAAAGGATTCGACCTTGAATCCGTACCTTGCAAAATCAAAAGAGAAGACAAACAAGCACACATTCTCATGGCATGAGGGTTAAGGTTAGTGCAACAAAAATCAATCTAACAAATAACATCATCATGCCAAGGTGGTACACACTTGAAGTACAACCAAGAATCCTTTGGGTTGATCGTGGAAAGCTTAGTACAAATGTCACAAAGGAAGTGGCTATGACGAACATCAATAAATAATGAGCATGGGCCGAGATAACTCCTATCATACCCTAAGATGGTACCGAGATAAAATGGGAGAAGTAGCCATGGACATGGGTTTCAGCCACTCTCACTTTCCCCTAAGGTGTCGTCCTCAAAATTAGGCATACCCTCTAGATCATTAGTGGAAATATCATAAGCACAAAGAGGGTAGGGAAAGGTGTCACACAAGCTAACTTCAGTTATGGTGTCCTTATGCATGTACTCATTAGCTTCAAGTCCATCGCCACTAGTATGCTCAATATAGGGAACACATAAATAAGAAGTAGATGGAATTTCTAAGTATGCACCACCTTTTATTTCAAGAGAATAATCCCCACATAGATATAAATCACCATGGGCAGCAAAGGAATCATTCACAAAAACATTTTTATAAGAACAATCACATTTCGGGTTTCCCAAGTAATCAAGCAAATCATGGTCATCTTCACCCGATTGACTATTCCTTTTCAAGACTACACATTCCCTACCCTTGAGAGTACTCTCATCTTCCAAGAAGAGATTCCCATCTTGAGGAGGAATGTTGTCATACCATAGTGGGTTAGCATATAGGCTATAGCTTCCAAGACAAGCCATGCCTTCAACATCACTTGCACCACTAGGTTCATTAGGAGTAAATAAACTATCTTCAAACAAGACATTGTGCCTAAAGAGTGAATGATCTAACCCGCGGAGAGATTTGGAACTTTCACTCTCTAAGAAATCATTATCAAGTTTCAAAGATATGTCAAGCACATGATTAACCCTATGAGCCAAACAAACATTAGCATATTTACAACAACATAGGCTCATAGGTTCACTCTTTTTTCCTTGACCAACATCTTTAAATCCTTTACTCACTTGAGATTCATTAATCACATCTCACATATTCTCAAGTGGTGGGCAAGTTTTACTCACAAGTTGGGCAGCAACTTCCTCTAGGAAGCTCTCAACGCAAAGTGCTTTGGATAATTGGATTTTATGGGTAGAGTTTGGGTAGTAATTGGTGTATAATTTCAATGTGCCATTTCATATCTTCAATATTGTCATTGATACGATCATATGTGGCATTGAAATTATGGGCAGCCATTGTACCTAATAAAAAGACACAATAAACAAAGAAAACAAACAAACTTCTTAGATCAAAAATGCCTCACCACACTCTCACTCTCAGTTTCACCTCACACTTTGATACAATAAAGACAACGGTAGGACGAAACACACCCTAAAACAGTCCATAAATCACAAGTCCAAGGACCTATTAGAGACCAACTCTCAGATTCAAGAAATACAACAAGAATACAAGATACAAGAGTGTATTTTAACACCAAAATAGTTACAAAAAGTGATGAACAAGATGAACAACAATAATACAAGTTTTGGATTCAATGAAGGGCCCAAAACAGTCCACTACACAACACATACACGATTTGCAAGAAAGTAAAGGATAGATAGTGAGACCAAGATTATTACAAGCTTAAAAACCAAGTATATTTCAACATTAACCCCTAATGAATGTAATAATCAAAACCACACTCTTACGATGACCACCAAGGGAATCAACTCACCTCAAGATCCACGTTTCCAAGCAAAGAACAATATTAGCTTTTTCAAGCCCTAAACTAAGACTAAGTGTTCTACTCTCAAGAGAGAGGATTTTTTAATGTTTCAATCTTTCATCTTTTTCCAAAACTAATGAAAATAAAACTAAAGGGGCGTATTTATAATATATTACAAATGAAGATAAAAAGACCACTTTGCCCTTAATGAGATGGGCTACCATGGTGTGTAAATACACCATATGTAATGTATAAAATACCCTTAATGAAGGGGCAGCCAAGGTATGTTATAACTTGAATGAATGGCGCCTTTTCAATGCTCTCAAAAATCAAATATGGTTCATACTTCAAGGCTTGTGGTACTCGGGTTAGCATCAATGTAAGAAACCTTCCACACACGAGATTGCTTTAAGTCATGAGCAAAGTAATCCTTTCTTGCATATCCTTGTGCTCTTGGGATGACCAAGTCTTGAGCCTTTACGTATTGGCCTTCAAAGATGTCATCAAAAGCTAAGGTGGCCATTTGAATCGTATCACACTTGGTTTCACAAGTGTTGAAAGCCTGCTTATACTTCGTGAGTAATTGAGTGTCGAGTCTACTCTTGTCCCAGAATAGATTTTTGTTTGAAACTCAAACGAAATCTTGTAGGACTTGAGTCAAGAACTAACAATGAATTCAAAAAGATAAAAGTACACAACAAATGTAAACACAAACAAACGAACACAAAACTAACTTACAAGCTAGTAGGAGATTACTAGGTTGTCAATTAGTGTTCGACCCAACAAACGAACGAAGAGACAATAAAATGAAACTAAGAAATCTAAAATTTAAGCCAAAATTGTTACATGAACAGTAAAAATGATGATGTGGCAGTCGCTATTGGTTGTGGTTTCTCTATTTTATATTTCAATTTCAAGTCTTGGTCCCATTGTAATTTGGGAAGGATGACAATTAGTTTTGGAGGGAAAACACAAGTCTTGAATCTCTACAAGTCCACTCTTAAAAGGATGACTTTTGTCTTGTACTAGTCCCACAAGACAAGCTTCTTGAAACAAGAAAAAGTAGTTTGTCCCAAAATACAAGGTTCTTGAAATAAGAAAAAGCTAAAAAGTAGAAGTCTAGTCTAGGGAGTGTTGGGAAATGGTTGATAGTCTTTGGTGGTTGTAGCAAAAGTCTTTGAGCCACAAGTCTTACACCTTAAATCTTGGACTTATGCCTTGCAAGACTAACACAACAACCACCTTTTCTTTAACAACATATAGAGATGGTGAAGAACACCAAGAATACAAACTTTGAGTCTTGAAGATCTAATGTTCAAGTTGGACCCCAAACATCAAAAACACTTTTCCAAGCTTAAAATCCATGACACAATCTCCACAATACACGTTCAAACCTTGAACCAACAACACACCACACATCCAAAACAGTCCAAACTTTAAATCCGCAACAATAATCCAACAACAATCTGTAAAGTCCAAGTTCACAATAACAAAATAGTCCACTACATGAAATGTAAAGATAGATAGATAGACCAAATGAGGCAATAATATTAATAACCCAAGAATTGTTACACTCTTGGACCTTTAATACTACACACAACACTAACCTATATCCTACGTAGGAACAAGAGGGACCTTGATCTCTCAGTGCACCCAACGTTTCCAAGCATGAATCCAACACGAGAGATTCCAACCTCAAGTTGAAAATCCTAGTTACATGGATTTTGACTATGGGAGCCTTTCTCATAAGAGAGAAATATTTCTAAGTGTGATACAACATCAATATTCAGCCAAGTCTAATGAATGAAACCCTAGAAGATTATATTTATAGCGTATTACAAGAATAGTGTGAAATATCCAAAATGACCCCTTAGTCAAAGTCTTCAAGTGGGCTCCCTTGGAGTGCATTGCATGGACTGATTTTGAAGCCTATTTAGGCCTTCCTTTGCACTTCACGTGTACACTCTAAGTCTTGGATCAGTTCACTCTCACACTCACCTACCTTTGTGGTCGTACCCGTATCATCCTTCCATTCTTGAAAAGGATTCGACCTCAAATCTGTACCTTGTAAAATCAAAAGAGAAGACAAACAAGCACACACCTTATGGCATGAGGGTTAGGGTTAGTGCAACAAAAATCAATCTAACAAATAACATCATCATGCCAAGGTGGAATACAATTGAAGTACAACCAAGAATCTTTTGGGTTGATCGTGAAAAGCTTAGTACAAATGTCACAAAGGAAGTGCCTATGCAGAACATCAATAAATAATGAGCATGGACCGTGGAAACTCCTACCATACCCTAAGATAGTACCGGGATCAAATGGGAGAAGTAGCCATGGACATAGGTTTCAGCCACTCTCACTTTCCCCGAAGGTGTCGTCCTCAAAATTAGGCATACCCTCTAGATCATTAGTGAAAATATCATGAGAACAAAGAGGGTAGGGAAAGGTGTCACACAATCTAACTTCAGCTATGGTGTCCTTATGCATCTACTCACTAAATCACCACTAGTATGCTCAACATAGGGAACATATAAAGAAGAAGTAGATAGAATTTCTAAGCATGCACCACCTTTTATTTCAAGAGAATAATCCCCACATTGATTTAAATCACCATGGGCTGCAAAGGAATCATTCACAAAATCATTTTTACAAGAACAATCACATTTTGGGTTTCCCAAGTAATCAAGCAAATCATGGTCATCTTCACCCGATTGACTATTCCTTTTCAAGACTACACATTCCTTACCCTTAAGAGTACTCATCTTCCAAGAAGAGATTTTTATCTTGAGGAGCAATGTTGTCACACTATAGTGGGTTAGCATATAGGCTATAGCTTCCAAGCCATGCCATTCCATCAACGTCACTTGCATCACTAGGTTGAGTTTGTGTTGTAATCTTGTGTTCTTCTTCTTGTTGTTGAATTTGAATCTTGTGACTTTGTGTTCAACTTGTTCTTCATGTTTTGTTGCTATTTTTAGTGTCAAAACACCTCATTATCTTATTTTTTCTTGTTGTTCTTGAATCCGAGAGTGGTTACCAAGATTCCTCGGTTCCTTTGAACTTGTGGATTGATTTTGGTGTATGTTTTCTTGTGTTCTTGGTCATTTTTGTATCATTTGGTATCAGAGCCATCTTTGATTTTTTTCTAACAAGATCAATCTTTGGCTTGAGACTTGAAAACTACAAAAAAAAAAAACTGAAAATTTCCAGAAACACAGATTTTATGTTCTTGAGTTGTTCTTGGTTGGAAAGTGTTGTTCTTGTTGTTCATCTTGGCCTAGGTTGCTTGTAGTGTCTATATCTAGTAGTCCTTTGGCGTGTATTGTTGTTTCTTGTGTTAGTTTCGTGATTCACTAACATTAAAAGGTGTATAGATCTATATTTGCGCTTAAACTTGTTAAAATTGTGTTGTGAACAAAAATGTAGGCAAAAATTTGGTGGTTTATTGTGGCGGGTTGGCTATTGGATGTGTGGAACTTGTTGATGTTCTTGGGAGATTATTGTTCGTTGTCCTTGTTGTGGTTGTGTTATTAAAGTTCTTCACACCTTCATACCTTGTTAAAAAGAAAGTGTTTATTTGATCCAAAAGGGTGAAAGAAAAGGTGTAGAAATTTGTTTGTCTTGCAAAACCCCAACCACCAAAGACTTTTCATCATATCTCAACCATTCTCCATAAAATAAGGGTCCATGTTTTAAAGGATGTAAAAGTCTAGTCAAGGACTTTTTGAATCTTGAGATTTGAAATTGAAAAAGAGTTCCATGACTTGTAGTCTTCCCTCCATTAACCAAGGTTCACCTTTTCAATTTGTAAAGTGATCAAGACTTTAAATTGGTGAAAAATGGCGCCAAAACCGTGACCTATAGTGGGATGCCACATCATCACTATTACTGTTCACGCAACATATTTTAAGCTCAAACTTTAGATTTCTTAGTTTTATTTTATTGTTTCTTTAGTTTCCTTTATTGATTCCATTACTAACTTACAAGCTAGTACTAGATTGTAAATTAGTTTTGAACCCGTTCTTCGTGTTAACTTTTCTTTGTGAGTCGTAATTATTTCTAGTCATTTAATACATCCTTGTGTTTTCCTTACTCCTTGAGTCCTTTTCAACATTGGATTCACCTCTCAACACCACTCGGAGTACAAGCAAGCTTGCAACACTTGTGAGATTGAGTGTGAGGATCCGAGAGTCAAGTAATAAAAAGAGAGACTGGGGATGTTTTTGTACAACTAATGTGTTTTCTGTTTTTGTAGGTATCTCCTTTTCCATAATGGACACCATTTTGGCCCTCCTTAATGCTATGTCCCGAGACCTTGCTAGGGCGAATGCGGGTCTTGAAAAAATTGGCTCGTATGTGGTAACTATGAGTGAGAGGTTGGATCGAATAGAGATTCGAATGAACTCTCGTGCTTTTACTCTCAACACTTTACTTCCAATGACCAATCCTCCAAGATCATCACCTAATGCCGCAAGCCAAGCTCCAAATAGCCCTCAAAACCAAGACATAACTAGGCCCATTTCCCCACAATTCAATCAAGTCCAACAAGGACTTGGACGCCAAATGCCTACACTAAAATTGAACCCTCCCATCTAAGATCTACTTAACCAAAGGCATCAACTTTCACCAATTCAAATTCCTTCCGTCCAAGCTCCAAAACCAAAGCTCCGCTTCACTAAACCAACCCTCTAGACCAAAGCTTCACTTTACCAAAATTGATATGTCCATGTAGAGGAGAAGCAAAGAAAGGGACATGAAGTATATGGAGTCTACAATGATGCATGTATGATGGAAGAGAAGTTGAGGGGAAGACGTAGGGAACCACAAGGAACCCACTACCAAGAAAAGAGGTGGGATGTGTTTAGTGTTTCTTTTGTCTTTCACTATGTGTTTCGGATGAGGATGAAGACAAGGCTCAAGATGGAGAGGAAGCCGAGGTTCAACATGAAAAAGTTGGCCAAGACTTGTGTTAATGAGCTCTCGGATTCCTCATGTTCTTTGCGGACTATTTTGTGCCTTCTCATGTTTTGCGGGCTGTTTTGAATGGTTTCTTTTGAAGTGATTAAGTGAACGAGGTGAATCCGTGAATTTGTGGGCAAATTCCTCTCAAGATGGAGAGGATGATACGGGAATAATCATGGATATGGGCTTACAAGGGTGCGTGTTGGTCCCGAGACTTGGTATGTGTAATTGAAGTGCAAAAGAGGACTTAATTTCACACCAAAAAAGCCCACTACATACACTAGATGGGAGCCTCTTCATTAAAGGGCCTTTTGGTCATTTTAACTTCCATTTTGTAATTGCTATTTAAGAAACATGTTAGGGTTCCATTCAGCAGATTTTTGATGATATTTGTGGGAGTAGAACACTTGTAACAAGCTCTCTCTAGATGGAGGAGTGACCAAACCGAAACTAGGGCACTATACAAGGGTGGAATCACTTGTATGTTGCATTTGCTTGGAAACATTGATGCTTGGGAGGTGGAATCTGAACTTGTATCTTTGTAAGAGATAGGCTTATTATTGTGGGTAGCCTTAAGGGTCCAAGATTGTTCATTCTTGGGTTCTTAATATTATTCCTTCATGTGGTATATCTATCTATCCTTTTTACTTTTATTGTAATCTTGTTTAGAGTTTGTGTTGTAATCTTGTGTTCTTCTTCTTGTTGTTGAATCTGAATCTTATGACTTTGTGTTCAACTTGTTCTTCATGTTTTGTTGCTGTTTTAGTGTCAAAACACCTCATTATCTTGTTGTTTCTTGTTGTTCTTGAATCCAAGAGTGGTCACCAAGATAGGCCTCAGTTCCTTTGAACTTGTGGACTGATTTCGGTGTATGTTTTCTTGTGTTCTTGGTCATTCTTGTATCAACTCCGGTAGTCAATAGGATGTCAATTCAACTTGGCAGCCGGAATAGATTCTTGTTTGATCGACTCAAGACACAAAAACAAAATTTACTTACGAACTTGAAACAAAGAAGTTACTACGAGTTAAAAATGAGAAAAAACACACAAATAACGAAAACACGAAAGGAACGGATTCAACAATTAATCTACAACTAAGTAGGCGATTACTAGTTGTTAATTAATTCTAGAATCAAGACAGAAAACTAAGGAAACAATAAAGTGAAACTAATAATCTAAAATTTGAGCCAAAATTTGATGCATGAACAGTAACTTTATGATGTGGCAGCCATGTATTGATTGCGGTTTCTACAATTTTTATTTTCCAAAGCCCAAGTCTTGACCAATTTTAATTCGGATTGGTAGAATTTGTTTTAAGGAGGGAAGAACAAGTCTTGGAGCCTTTTTTCAAGTTTCAAATTTCAAGACTTGACTTTTGTAGTACTTTTCCTTAAAACATGGACCCTTGTTTCAAGGAAAAGTGACCCTTGTTTCATGGGAAAGTGGTTTAGAAGTGATGCAAAATCTTTTGGTGGTTGGGGGTCTTTCAAGACTAACAATTACTTACACCTCTTTCCGTCACCTTTTAGGATCTATCATTCACTTTATGAAAGAAGGTGAAGAACTTAAAGAACAACAACAACCACACCAAGAACAATAACAATAATCTTCAAGAACAACAACAATTCCAACGGCCAACTCCAATCCACAACAACAATATTCACAAAGAACAACAACAACAACACTCCTTTCAACAACAACCAAACACATGGCCAATCAAGTTTCTCAACAACAATGTCTACCACAATAATGTTCAACAACAATGGGCCAAACTTATGTTCACAACAACATCAAAATACAAGCCCAAATCAAGATGTAGAATCAATGTGTTAGAGAGGAACAAAACTAAAACTTAGACAACAAATGTAAGTAAAAATCTCAGTCAAGACACAACAAAAAACATAATTTTTGGCCAAGAACAAAAAATGGACAGATTGTTCTTTTTCTGGAATTTTTAGATTTTAATTTTTTTTTTTTGAATTTTCAAGCAAGCAAGCCTAAGATTGATCTTGTGGGAACAAAATCAAGCCATGCTTTGATACCAAATGTAATGGGAATGACAATGGAAACATGAAATCACACTCCAAATCAGTCCACTAATCTAAAGGATTCAAGGACCAAGATGGAGACCACACTCGGATAAGCTACCAACAACAAGAATACAAGATACAAGGGTGTATTTTAACACCAAAATAACTATAAAATGTGTTGAACAATATCAACAACAATAACACAAGTTTCGGGTTTAATAAATGACCCAAAATAGTCCACTACACAAGATAACAACAACAAAAGTAACGGATAGATAGTGAGACCAAGATTATTACAAGATTAAGAACTAAGAGTGTATTGAACTCAAAAATCCCAAATGAATGTAATAATCAAAACCACACTCTTACGGTGACCGCTAAGGGAATCAACTCACCTCAAGATCCACCGTTTCCAAGCAAAGAACAATGTTAGCTTTTCCAAGCCCTATACTAGAACTACACTAAGTTGGACTACTCTCAAGAGAGAGGATTTTAAGTGTTTCAATATTTCATCTTTCATAAACTAAAGAGAAAAGACCTAAAATGCACTACTTATACTATGCCCTTAAAGCTAAGTGACCAAAATGCCCTTAGTAAAGGGAACCAAAACCATGAACCAACAAAGGTGGTCCAAACCCGAGAGTCCTTAAGTTTTCAAGGCTCCAAGAAATCTTTCACACTTGGGTTTGATCAATGATAGGCTAAAAACGTCCCCTCCAAGTATGATCCCACGCCCTCTATGCGACCAAAGCTTGATTCTTCACATAGTGACTTTGAATGATGTCATCCAAGCTAAGGCGGCCATTATTCTTGTATCAGAGTGTGTGGTTCCAAACTTTGTAGTTAGGCGTGTTATGATTAGTAAGGAAATATATGACCCGAGTCAAAGGGAAAATCTATTCCATACTAAATGTCTTGTAAAGGGGAGTGTGTGCACTTTGGTGATCGATAGTGGTGTGAAAATATTATTAGTGTTGTTATGGTAAACTTCTTAAAGTTGGAAACTACACCGCACACTAGTCCATACAAGTTGCAATGGTTGAATGAATATGGTGAATTGAAGGTCACAAGGCAATGCGTGATACGGTTTAAGGTGGGAAACTACTACGATGAAGTGCTTTGTGACGTGATACCGATGCAAGTGTGTCACTTATTGTTAGGTAAACCTGGCAATATGATAGGTCTACCAAACACGATGGGAGGTCCAATTGATATACACTTGAGAATAATGGCCGAAAGGTTACACTTCATCCTTTTTTGCCTTCCCAAGTAAATAAGTGGCATCAAAAGATGAGAGAATTGAAGAAAGAGGGAAAGAAATCTGAAAAGGAAGAAAAAAGAGGGGAACCCATAGGTGGGGAAGTAGGGGTTTCCGAGGCTGCCTCAACATCAAAAGGGAAAGAAAACATGGTGATGTTGGTTAGAAAGAAGGAACTCTTCATGGATCATGATGAGGACACGCCTATGTTACTTTTAGCTCATTGTTTTAACACTAACCCCACTAATTCTTCCATTTCTCCTTTGATTTCTTGTGTGTTGCAAGATTATGAAGATGTATTTCCCAAAGAACTTCCACAAAGATTGCCCTCGCTTCAAAGAATTGAGAACCAAATTGACTTTGTGCCGGGCTCACAATTGCCAAACAAGACGGCTTATAGAAGCAACCCTACGGACACTAGGGAATTGAAATGTCAAGTTGAGGAACTCCTCAACAAAGGGTATATCAAGAAAAGCATGAGTCCGTGCGTAGTTCCGGTGCTACTAGTGCCTAAGAAAGACGGAATGTGGCGTATGTGTGTGGACTGCCGAGCCATCAATAAGATTAGGATAAAATATCATCACCCTATCCCTAGGTTAGATGACATGCTTAATGAATTGAATGGTTCGTATTTATTTTCCAAGATTGATTTAAGGAACGGCTATCACCAAATAAGAATGTAACCCGGTGATGAATGGAAAACCTCCTTCAAGACCAAGTTTGGTCTCTATGAATAGATGGTTATGCCATTCGGCCTAACAAACGCTCCAAGTACTTTTATGAGGCTAATGAATCATGTGATGAAGCCATTTATTGGAAAGTTTATTGTTGCCTACTTTGATGATGTCTTGGTTTATAGCAAGTCTTTAGATGAGCATGTGATGCATTTACAATGAGTGTTTGATGTCCTTAGAAAGGAAAAATTGTATCCAAATTGGGAAAAATGCTCCTTTGGTGTTAATGAAGTTGTTTTCTTGGGTTTTGTTGTTAGTTCAAGAGGGGTTGAAGTGGATGAATCCAAGATAAATGCTATAAAAAATTGGCCAATCCCATAAACCGTTGGAGAAGTAAAAGCTTCAATGGGTTGGCTAGTTTTTATAGAAGGTCTGTCAAAGGATTTAACACCATAGCTGCCCACTTGACCGAGGTCATTCAGAAAGATCAACCCTTTAAGTAGGGTGACGAGCAAGCTAAGGCATTTGAAGCTTTGAAAGCTAAGCTCATCTTCGTGCCTTTATTACAATTGCCCAACTTTGATAAGACATTCGAAGTCGAGTGTGATGCGAGTAAAGTAGGCATAGGGGCGGTTTTGATGGAAGATTTAAAACCCATTACTTACTTTAGCAAAAAGCTCAAAGGAGCAACTCTAAACTACTCCACGTATGATTTAGAGTTGTATGCCTAGATTAAAGCCTTGGCCACTTGGCAACACTATTTATGGCCTAAGGAGTTCGTGATCCGAATGGAACACGAATCCTTAAAGCATGTTCAGGCACAAGACAAGCCTAACAAAATGGCATGCTTAATGGATTGAGTTTCTTGAGACCTTCTCTTATGTTATTCAATACAAGAAGGGTAAGGACAATGTAGTAGCCGATGCTTTGTCTAGAAAACATGTTCTTGTGACTACTTTGTCATTAAAATTGATGGGTTTTGAGAATTTAAGAGGATTATATCCTGAGGACCCTCACTTTGCTCCTATCATTAGGGAATGCGAAGAATTAGGTAGGGATAAGTGGGATCTGGCTAGGGGTTCAAATCCCTATGCCAAGTTTGATGGTTACTTATTTAAAGTTAGATGACTGTGTGTACCCTCTAGCTCTTGGAGAGAGTTATTTGTGAAGAAAACACATGATGGCGGTCTAATGGGTCATTTTGGGGTCGAAAAGACCCTCGAAATATTGGAGGAGCAATTCTATTGGCCAAGAATGCATAAGGACGTGGTTAGGATTTACGGCCAATGTATAGAACGCAAAGGATCCAAATCTAGGCTCCTACTCCACGGGTTGTACACCCCACTTCCCACCCCTCTATATTCTTGGCTTGATATATCTATGGATTTCATGTTGGGACTACCAAGGACTAGACGAGGCCGAGATAGTATCTTTTTTATAGTCGATCGGTTTTCTATGATGGCACACTTTACTCCTTACCTTAAATGTGCCGATGCACCTAGCGTGGCCTCTTTGTTTATTGATAATGTTGTCAAATTGCTCGGTGTTTCAAGGACCATTGTGAGTGATAGGGACTCTTAAGTTCCTAAGTCACTTTTGGAAGTCCATGTGGGGTAGGATTGGTACCAAGTAGTTGTTCTCTACGTCTTGACACCCACAAATCGATGGCCAAAAGGAAGTAGTAAATAGGACTTTGGGTGCTATGCTACGTTCCAGGGTTAAGGGAAAAATGACTTCTTGGGAGGAGCACTTACCATTGATTGAGTTTGCCTATAACCGTGTCATACACTCAAGTACGAGAATGACTCCCTTTGAGTGTGTCTACGGCCTCAACCCCCTTACCCCTTTAGATTTAATGCCTTTGCCAAGTTATCTCATGATTAGCTTAGATGGAAGAAAGCAAGAAGATTCTATGAAGAAGTTATATGAGAAGGTGCGGCTTCGACTTGAGAAGAAAAACTAAGAAATTGCAAGGAGGGCCAACAAGGGGAGAAAAAACATCGTTCTTGAACCGGGAGATTGGGTGTGGGTGCATCTTTGGAAGGATCGATTTCCATCTCAAAGAAAGTCCAAATTGATGCCGAGGGGTGATGGTCCATTCCAAGTACTTGAGAAAATCAATGACAACGCCTACAAGATTGACCTTCCACCGGAATATCAAGTGCACAACACCTTCAATGTGTGTGATCTTTCTCTTATGGATGCGGTTGAAGATGATACGGGTGCAGCAAGCTGTTCAATAATTTCACGACCATTCACACGTAGCCAAGCTCGAGAGTTACAAAAACTCCAAGCCTTGTTCATGCAAATGGTCGTGTCTGAGTTGGTGATTATCCACCTAATGGTCTAAATGTTTTTAAGTGTGAAGATAAACCTTGAAGTGTAATAAACTTACACTCCAAGGCCACCCCATGGCAAGGGCAATCTGGTCATTTTTTTCTTTATTTATGGTGTAATATAAATAGATGATATTAGGGTTATTTGGCAGCTAGTTCTGTCATAATATTTTGAGACATATACACTTGTAATATTGAGGAACTTCTCCCCTATTCCATTGGAGAAGCTCCAAATCTGAAAACTCACAAGTCTACTTGTGTTGTATCTTGGTTAAAAACAAGGATCTTGAGGTCATAGAGTTTCTCTTGGTCCAAGTAAGAACTTAGTGTTCATATTCTTTAGTCTTAGGGTCCTCTCTTGTTGTTAGGGTTCTTAGACTCTTGACTATTACATGTCAAGTTACTATCTTCTTGTAATCTTGTTAAGATTGTGTTTTGTAATCTTGAAGTCTAGTGAAGCCGTGTGGGGCTCTTTCGATTCACTAGCACCTTGTTAACTTGCTGGTTCTTATTGAAAAATTCATCATCTTATTCTAAAAATATGATTCTTAAAAGCCTAGTGAAGTCGTGTGTGGCCTATTTTGATTCATTAGCACTTGTTCATCCAGGAACAACAACAAGATGAACAAAATAACACAAGAACAACAAAGTTGTTATTGAGACATAAACACTTGTAATATTGAGGAACTTCTCCCTCTTCCATTGGAGAAGCCCCAAATCTAAAAACTCATAAGTAGAGTGATACTTGTGTTGTATCTTGGCTAGAAACAAGGATCTTGAGGTAATAGAGTTCCTCTTGGTCCAAGTAAGAACTTTGATACAAGTCAAATGGCCACCTTATCTTTTGAAGACATCCTGCGAGGCCAGCACAAGAAGAACCCAATTGTGGTCACACTGAGGGCATAGGAGAATGCATGGGGGGGGCCCATTTTAAGCCCACAATAAACAATCCCATGTATGGAAGGTTGCTTGGAAGCTTGCCTTGATAAGATGCCCGAGAGATCCAATTGTTGAAGAATAATTGTGAAGACCAAAAAGACTCAAGGAAAGTCATATGTTGAAGTGTGAAGAAGACCACATCAAAACACCACATGATCATCCATTCATTAAGGGTGTAATGGTCTTTTTATGCTTTTTTTTTACACTATATAGGAGCCCCTTTTCATTAAGGGTATTTTGATCTTTAATATTATAAGTATAAATAGAATCCTTAGGCTTATTTTTCATTAGACTTTGATGAAATTGGATATTATTCTTAGATTGTAGCTTTAGTCTTGTAGTTTTAGCTCTCAAACCCGAAATTGGTTCCTTGAATACATTTGAAGTTAGGGTTTCACTTGTATTGGGAAATTTGGAAAGAAAGGTGTGCTTGAGGAAGAGTGTTTCCTTTGGGTCACCTATGATAGCCTAACACTAAGAAATCACGAAATTTGGGGTTCAACAAACAATTTCCAGCAAACACAACTAAAGAAAACAACACACAAAGAAAGGGGGAGAAGGTGAAGATTGCATAAGATGAAAAGATAGTAAAGTGACCCTTACTTCCACAAGTGAATAGCACTAGAAGGTGCATCAAACCTTCAAACACACATCACCATGTAAATTCAAACCACTCTCTTAGGTGACCCAAAGGAAACACTCTTCCCCAAGCACACCTTTCTTGCCAATTATCCAACACAAATGAAAACCCTAACTTTCAAGTGTTCAAGGACTAATTTTCAGATTCTACTCTCTCTCTACAAAGCTAAATCTGCAATATAGAAGTAGGTTCAATGTCATCAAAAGTCTAATTAAAAGAGAAGTAAAATGCCTATTTATACTATTAGATGAATAAAGACTCAAATGCCCTTAATGAGGCCCTAAAAGAGGCACCTCTTGAGTGTGGACTTTAAGTGTGAAAAGTCCACCAAACCCCTCCCAATAAACGCCCATGAGGTGTAGAAGAGTTGTTCTTTCAATGCACTTCTTCAAAAATCAGCAAGTAACCTCCTTTGGTCGGATGCATTACATCTTCACACGTCTTCAATTGTATGAACAATGATTGAAGTTGTTGCAATTCCTTGGCTTGGCTACGTGTAAAAGTTCTTGAGGACTTAGCACTTGCATCATCCTCTCCATCTTGAAGAGGGTTTGTCCTTAAACTTGTGGCTTCATCAACATCAAGAATTCCCACGGGTGAAAGATCACAAATATTGAAAGTGGAATGTACTTGATAATCCGAAGGTAGATCTATTTGGTAAGCATTGTCGTTGATCCTTTTAAGAACTTGGAAGGGTCCATCTCCCCGGGGAATAAGCTTAGCTTTCCTTTGATTCGGGAACCGCTCCTTCCTTAAGTGTACCCATACCCAATCTCCGGGTTCAAGCACAAGCTTTCTTCTACCTTTGTTCACCCTTTTTGCAACCTCTTGGTTTTTCTTTTCAAACTTGATCCATACCTCCTCATGCATTTTCTTCATTGCCTCGGCTCTTTTGCATCCATCTAAACTTTTCATAAGATCACTAAACAAAGGAGTGAGATCCAAAGGGGTAAGGGCATTTATGCCATAAACACACTCAAAGGGAGTCATTCCCGTACTTGAATGTATTACCCGATTGTATGCAAATTCCACCAAGGGTAGGTGATCTTCCCATGAAGTCATTTTACCTTTAACCATAGAACGTAGAATACACCCTAAGGTTCTATTTACTACCTCCGTTTGGCCATCAGTTTGTGGGTGGCAAGACGTGGAGAAAAACAACTTCGTTCTAAGCCTACCCCACATAGACTTCCAAAAGAGACTTAGGAACTTTGAGTCCATATCACTCACAATAGTTTTGGGATCCCATGAATCTTTACAACATGTTCAACAAATAATGAAGCTACACTAGGAGCATCCTCGGTTTTGGCACATGGAATGAAATGAGCCGTTTTGGAGAATCTATCAATCACAACAAAAATACTATCTCAACCCTTTCTAGTCCTTGGCATCCTCAAAACAAAGTCCATGGATATATCTAACCAATGCCTAATGGGAGTGGGAAGTGGGGTGTACAATCCTTGAAGTAGGAGGTGAGATCTCGCACTCCGACAATCCATACATTGGCCACAAACTTTAGCAACATCCTTGCGCATTTTGGGCCACTAGAATTGCTTCTCTAAGATACCGAGGGTCTTGTCAACCCCAAAATGCCCCATAAGGCCACCATCATGTGCCTCTCTCAGAAACAACTCCCTCCATAAACTAGAAGGAACACACAACCTCCTCTCTTTGAACAAATAACCATCAAACCGAGAGTACGAGGAATGGTCATTCTCTTTAAGCCATCGGTCCCTTCTCCACTCTTCACATTCCCTAAAAATAGGAGCAAAGGTAGGATCCTCGGGATACAACATCTACAAGCTCTCAAATCCCATCAACTTCAAAGACAAGGTAGCAATAAGAACATATTTTCTATACAATGCATTGGCAATAATATTTTCCTCCCCTTCTTGTAATGAATTACATAAGGGAAAGTCTCAATAAACTCAATCCACTTAGCATGACGCCTATTCAACTTGTCTTGGCTCTTAAGTTGTTTCAACAATTCATGATCCGTTCGTATCACAAACTCCTTAGGCCACAAATAATGTTGCCAATTACCCAAAGCTCTAACAAGGGCGTACAACGCCAAATCATAAGTCGAATAATTAAGAGTTGCCCCTTTGAGCTTTTCACTAAAGTAAGCAACGGACTTCCCTTCTTGCATCAAAACAGCCCCAATACTAACCTTACTAGCACCACACTCAACTTCAAATATCTTATCAAAATCAGGCAATTGCAACAAAGGTGCCGAGATGAGCGTAGCTTTCAAGGCTTCAAAAGCCTTAGCTTGCTCATCACCCCACTTAAAGGGTTGGTCCTTTCTAATAACCTCGATCAAGGGGGTTTATATGGAGATAAAACCCTTGACAAACCTCCTATAAAAGCTCGCCAACCCATGAAAACTTTGGATTTCTATAATAGTCTTAGGGGTCGGCCAATTTCGTATAGAGTCTATCTTGGATTCATCCACTTCCACACCCCTTGAGCTCACAACAAAACCCAAGAAAACCACGTTATCAACATTAAAAGAACACTTCTGTATGTTGGCATACAACTTCTCCTTTTGGAGCACATCAAACACACACCCCAAATGAATCACATGATCATCAATAGATTTACTATATACCAACACGTCATCAAAGTAAACCACCATAAACTTTCCAATATAAGGTTTCATTACATGATTCATTAGCCTCATAAAGGGGCTAGGAGCATTGGTAAGGCCAAAAGGCATGACCAGCCACTCATATAGACCGAATTTGGTCTTGAATGCGGTCTTCCACTCATCACCAGGTTGCATGCAAATCTGGTGGTAGCCGCTCCTAAGATCACTTTAGAAAACACACAAGCACTATGGATCTCATCTAACATATCATCTAGCCTAGGGATATGATGACGATACCTTATAGTGATTTTGTTAATGGCTCTATAATCGACGCACATGCGCCAAGTTCTGTTTTTCTTTGGCACCAAAAGCACCGGGACAGCACGCGGACTCAAACTTTATTAATGTAGACTTTGTAGAGAATCTCCTCAACTAGTCTTTCAATCTCCTTAGTGTCCATGGGATTTCTCCTATAAGCCGATTTGTTTGAAAGTTGTGAACCCGGCACCAAATCAATTTGGTGCTCAATTCCCCGAATCGGGGTCAATCCTTGTGGTAATTCTTGTGGGAATACATCATCAAACTCCTGTAAAACAAGTGAAATAGAAGGAGGAATAGAAAAAGAAAAAGTAGAAAAAGAAGAAGAAGAAGAAGAAGAGAAGTTAGTTTAATAGCATGAGCTAGGAGGAGCATAGGAGTGTTCATGTCTTGTTCCATGAACAAATCCTTCCTCCTAGCCAACATAACCAGGGGTCCTTGACCCTTTTGATCCTTAGGATCAGCAACTTCTCCCTTAGAAGTGGTAGAACCCGAAACTACCTCTTTTTGGAAGAATGGAATTTTCTTTGAATATGCTTTTGGACAAACAACTTTTTCACACTCTTTCTTCCCTTTTTTGGATCAAACAAGAACCTTGAATACTCTTCTTCACTAAGTTATGAAGATCATGGATGAACAAGATGAATATATTCAAGTGTTGACCAAGTTTGGCCACCTAGCAAATGAGCTCCAAATCTGATTTTTTTTGTAGCCCTAGGTTCCTTATGTCAAAACAACTTAAACCAACCAAAAATCAGCCACAAATAAAGCCTAAATCAACCAATACAAAAAGCTGTATAAGCACAAAAAGCTTCAAAACTCCATAGACATGGTGGATCTAAGCTCAAACTCAACCAAACTTCAATCTAAAAGTAGATCTAGACTCCCTAGGTGTCAGAGAACAAGAATCTAACACAAGAAACCTTCAAAACAAATTAAAAATTTGTATATCTAAGACACTAAATTTGGATCTAACATAAGACAACACAAGTCACCATTTTTTTTTGTATTTTCTGATTTTTAACTCTTTTTTTATGAGATTTTCTATATAAGAACACTAAAATCAAGATTTAGGGATGTTGGAACAACCCTAAACAAGGCTTTGATACCAAATGATAGCCTAAAACTAAGAAATCACGAAAGTTAGGGTTTAACAAACAATTTCCAGCAAACACAACTAAAGAAAACAACACACAAAGAAAGGGGGAGAAGGTGAAGATTGCATAAGATGAAAAGATAGTAAAGTGACCCTTACTTCCACAAGTGAATAGCACTAGAAGGTGTATCAAACCTTCAAACACATATCACCGTGTAAGTTCAAACCACTCTCTTAGGTGACCCAAAGGAAACACTCTTCCCCAAGCACACCTTTCTTGCCAATTATCAAAGACAAATGAAAACCCTAAATTTCAAGTGTTCAAGGACCAATTTTCAGATTCTACTCTCTCTCTACAAAGCTAAAACTACAAGATACAAGTAGGTTCAATGTCATCAAAAGTATAATGAAAAGAGAAGCAAAATGCCTATTTATACTATTACATGAATAAAGACTCAAATGCCCTTAATGAAAACCTAAAAGAGGCGCCACTTGAGTGTGGACTTTAAGTGTGAAAAGTCCACCAAACCCCTCCCAATAAACGCCCATGAGGTGTAGAAGAGTAATTCTTTCAATGCACTTTTTCAAAAATCAGCAAGTAACCTCCTTTGGTCGGATGCATTACACCTTCACACGCCTTCAATTGTATGAACAATGATTGAAGTAGTTGCAATTCCTTGGCTTGGCTACGTGTAAAAGGTCTTGAGGACTTAGCACTTGCATCAACCTAAGAGAGTGGTTTGATCTTACATTGGTGATGTGTGTTTGAAGGTTTGATACACCTTCTAGTGCAATTCATTGGTGGAAGTGAGGGTCTCTCTATCTATCTATCTTTAATTTCATGCAATTCTTCTTCTTCATCTCCTTCTAGTGTGTTGTTTTCTCTTTGTGAACTTGCTGATTTTTGTTCCTTTAGTGTCCATTTCGTGTTTGATAGTCCTTTAGACTATCATTTGGTATCAAAGACTTGTTTAGGGTTGTTCCAATATCCCTAAATCTCGGTTTTAGTGTTCTTATATAGAAAATCTCATTAAAAAAGAGTCAAAAATCAGAAATACAAAAAAAA
This sequence comes from Capsicum annuum, assembly GCF_002878395.1. Lineage (NCBI taxonomy): Eukaryota > Viridiplantae > Streptophyta > Magnoliopsida > Solanales > Solanaceae > Capsicum > Capsicum annuum. Next base: position 38,032,727 of record NC_061112.1, on the reverse strand, counting down.
ATGGTGTCTAGTATTTTCTTGTGTTAGATCCAAATTTAGTGTCTTAGATCTACAAATTTTTACTTTGTTTTGAAGGTTTCTTGGGTTTAATTCTTGTTCTCTAACACCTAGGGAGTCTAGATCTACTTTTAGATTGAAGTTTGGTTGAGTTTGAGCTTAGATCCACCATGGCTATGGAGTTTTGAAGCTTTTTGTGCTATACAAGTTTTTGTCTTGGTGATTTAGGCTTTATTTGTGGATGATTTTTGGTTGGTTTAAGTTGTTTTGACATAAGGAACCTAGGGCTACAAAAAAATCAGATTTGGAGCTCATTTGCTAGGTGGTCAAACTTGGTCAACGCTTGAATATTCATTTTGGTCATCCATGATCCTTATAACTTAGTGAAGAAGAGTATTCAAGGTTCTTGTTTGATCCAAAAAAGGGAAGAAAGAGTGTGAAAAATTTGTTTGTCCAAAAGCATATTCAAAGAATATTCCATTCTTCCAAAAAGAGGAGGGGACAAGAGGACAAACAAAGTACATGTGCATTTATAAGGGGGGGACCAATTTATTTCTCATCCATTTTGAAGCTTGAAAGGGCTTCAAAATTGAACATTTTCCCTCCCAAAACTGAATTCTCTTCTTTCCTAAGGGTGTTTGGCCGAAAATAATTTTTGGAAAAATTGAAATTTCGAAAGGTGACAACCAACCACGTAGTGCCACGTCATGGTGCTCAACCAAAGTTTGACCCTAAAATTAGATTTTTCTAGTTTCTAGTTTTTTTAATTCTAGTTTCTTATAAGTCAATTCTTTCCCTAATTAGTAAGATAGTAATTACCTACTAGTTTGGTTAGATTAGAGTCCGTTGTTTTGCGTCTTTGATTTTTGTGTACTTTTCTCATTTTCAAGTCATAGTATTTTTGTTGGTTCAAGTTCGTGCATCACTTATTTTGAGTCATTTTAAATGAAGATCCATTCCGATTCAAAGCTTCTCACCTCTCAAGTAACTTGTCAAGTATTGCCGGTTCTCCAACACTTGTGAAGCCAAGTGTGAAGTGAGGTTGAGTGTGAGTGAAGTGAGGCTTTTGAACTAACTCATTTGCTTGTTTTGTGGGTTATTTTGCTTGCTAGTTTTTGCACTTTGTAGGTACATTTTCCATGGAAACCGAAGGTACTACTTCCCAACCTTTGGGAAATGATGTTATGGGAGCTTTGATGGCCCAAATGGAGGCCTTGAGTCGAGAAATGAAGAGCGGAAATAATTCTATAAGGAGTGATATGGATTCAATGAGGGGTGACATAATTAGAATTAGAGCGAGGGTTGATAGACTATGTCCATCAAAATCTCCACAATTCCAAACACCTCAAGTCCAAAGATCCTATACTTCACAAAACCAGCCACTAAACCCAGATGAAGAGGTGAAATAAGTGAGAAGACTTGATAAACTCCCTTGTGATGTGAGATTCTCAAAGGAGAAAGTGGGCTGCCATGATTCGAACCAAGTCAAAGAAGAATGTACTCAAGAACATAAAGGTAAAATAGCAAACTCATACACTTTTATACATGTGGACGATGATTGTGTGGCTAGTAGCCCATTGATCATGAGTGGTAGCTTATCTATTTGTGAGTCTATTGATTCTTTGCCTCTTGTTGATGATGTACTTGTTATGAATGTGGATACACTAGTTGATCCTATTGATGACATAATTGACTCTTCTTGTAAGATCAATTTAAGTCCACCTAGTATTGAAACCATTGTGTTGAATGATAATACATCATCTATTGATTCTTTGCCCCTTGATGATGATGTACATATTGTGAATGTGGATACACTAGTTGATCGTATTGATGACCGAATTGACTCTTCTTGTAAGATTAATTTATGTCCACCTAGTGTTGAAGCTAATGTGTTGAATGATAGTACTTTATCTTGTGGGAATTGTGTTGATCAACTTATGTGCGAAATTTGTCCACCACTTGAGGATGTATGTGATATGTTTAATGGATCTCAAGTGAGTGATGATGTTGAAAATGTTGATCAAATAAATAGGAGTAACCCCTTTAGCATAACCTCTAGTGAATGTTCTACTCTCGGTTTTGCTCATAGGGATAATCATGTGCTTGAAATATCTTTGATGCTTGATAACGATCTTTTAGAGAATGGATTTGCATATTCTATATCCTCTTCATGGATAGATCCTTCTCTCTTTAAGGATAATATCTTGTTTGAAGATAATAAGTTCACTCTTCATGAACCTAGTGGTGAGAATGAAGTTGAAGGTATAGCTTGTCTTGAAAGCTATAACCTATATGCCAACCTCTATGGTATGACAACATTCCTCCTAAAGATGAAAATCTCTTCTTGGAAGATGAGAGTACTCTTAAGGGAAGGGAATGTGAGGTCTTGGAAAGGAATGATCAATTGGGTGATGATAATTTTGACTTTCTTGAATTCTTAAGAAACCCAATAAGTGATTGTTCCTTGAAAATTGATTGTGGTCGTGATCCTTTGTATGGCACCCCACCCATGTTTGGTGATTATGAGGATGAATTACTTACTTCTTGTGAAGACTTAAGTAATAATTTCTTTGACTTTGGTGGTGGTATGTGTATACTTGAGGGTAATTCTATAGAGATGGAAGGTGTCCATTACTTTGAAATTACTTCTTCTCTGCTACATGCGATTTTATTGTTGAGATTACTTATGATGATGATGTTGAAACTAGTGGTGAGTACACACATGAAGATACCTTAGTAGAAGTTGACTTGAGTGATACCTTTCTTTACTCTCTACTTGTTTTTGATGACATATATGCCATTGTAGAGAGTATGTCGTGTAGTTTGAGTAAAGCCTATGGGAAATGGGAGTGTTGTCTAGACCCGTGTCTATGGCCACTCTTCCCGTTTGACCCCGGTGCTAAATATAGAATTGATGATGTTGATACGCCCAACTTATTGCTTGGTCTACATGACAAGCAAAGTATCAGTTTTGGCAAATTCCATAACCAAATCCTTTGTGCATCTTTCATTGAACTTTTAATATTTAATTTAAAGAATTATTGGTTATATTGCAAATATGTGCAACCTTGGCATATTGAGATAATTTGTTGTGCTAAACCTAACCCTCATGCCATGAGGAGTTTGTATTTGTTTGTCCTCTCTTTGGTTTTGCTAGGTTTGGATTCGAGGTTGAATCCTTTGCAAGAAGAGGAGGATGATACAAGTTAAATGACCACCTTAACTTTTGAAGACATCCTGCGAGGCCAACACAAGAAGAACCCAATTGTGGTCACATTGAGGTCACGGGAGCACGCATGGGGGACCCATTTTAAGCCCATAATAGAACAATCCCATGTATGGAAGGTTGCTTGAAAGCTTGCCTTGATCAGATGCCCGAGAAGTCCAAGTGTTGAAGAATAATTGTGAAGACCAAAAAGATTCAAGGAAAGTCATATGTTGAAGTGTGAAGAAGACCACATCAAAACACTACATGATCACCCATTCATTAAGGGTGTAATGGACTTTTTATACTTTTTCTTTACACTCCATAGGAGCCCCTTTTATTAAGGGTATTTTGGTCTTTAATGTAATAAGTATAAATAGACTCCTTAGGCTTATTTTTCATTAGACTTTGATGAAATTGGATATTATTCTTAGATTGTAACTCTAGTCTTGTAGTTTTAGCTCTCAAACCCGAAATTAGTTGCTTGAATACATTTGAAGTTAGGGTTTCACTTATATTAGCAAGAAAGGTGTGCTTGAGGAAGAGTGTTTCCTTTGGGTCACCTAAGAGAGTGGTTTGATCTTACATTGGTGATGTGTGTTTGAAGGTTTAATACACCTTCTAGTGCTATTCATTGGTGAAAGTGAGGGTCTCTCTATCTATCTTTAATTTCATGCAACTCTTCTTCTTCATCTCCTCCTACTGTGTTGTTTTCTCTTTGTGAACTTGCTGATTTTTGTTCCTTTAGTGTCCATTTCGTGTTTGATAGTCCTTTAGGCTATCAAACTTGGTGTTAATATTCTTTCGTCTTAGGGTCCTCTCTTGTTGTTAGGGTTCTTAGACTCTTGAATATTACATTTCAAGTTACTATCTTCTTGTAATCTTGTTAAGATTGTGTTTTGTAATCTTGAAGTCTAGTGAAGTCGTGCGGGGATCTTTCGATTCAATAGCACCTTGTTTACTTGCTGGTTCTTATTGAAAACTTCATCATCTTATTCTAAAAAACGTGATTCTTAAAGCCTAGTAAAGCCGTGTGTGGCCTATTTTGATTCACTAGGACTTGTTGTTCAACTCGTTGTTCTTTTGTTAGTTTTTTCATCTTGTTGTTGTTGCAGGATTCTTGGATTGTGGACTTGATAGTGTATCACTTCCCAATCCACCAAACTTTCGAGCTTCCTTGAGTGGACATGCTCCATAAAACTTCAAGGTAACCAAGCTAACTCTTGCACTCTAGTAAATGAGTTTATTAGCCAACTAAGCATGAAAGATAGCTTATCTTTAGATGAGCCTAATGTCTCTTTACTTCGTGATGATATGTATAACTTGAGAGCATAGATACACTAGTTGATCTTAATGATGACTAAATTGACTCTTCTAGTAAAATTAATTTAAGTCCACCTAGTGTTGAAGCCAAAGTAATGAGTGACAATACATTGTCTTGTGTAAATTATGAGAACCAACTTATGTGTGAACCTAGTACACCACTTGAGGATGTTGATGATGTGGTTAATGAACCTCAAGTGAGTGATGACGTTGAAAATGTTGGTTGATTGAATAGGAGTGACCCTATATTTGCCTTTGATGATGTTCATGCTAGTTTAGAGGGTATAACTCTTTGTATTGGTAGAACTCTTGGGGGAGGAGAGTGTTACCTAAACCCATGTCTATGAACACTCTACCCATTTGGACCTGGTGACTATTTGAATTGTGGTAGTTATTCTTCACACCACTTGGTGCTTGGTCAAGATGACAAGCAGTCCATGGTAGAGGTTGTTGGAATTCATCCCTATAATAAAAAGCCTTTATTGAAGACTTCTAATCTACTTGAGGGATCAAAGTTGTGTAAGGGGAGGATTTCCTACAAGGATGAGTGCTATATAGGGGTTATGTGCTTATTAAGACTTGGAATCCATGTGAACCTTCATGATCGGTTGATTGATTACCATGGTTCCTTTAGCCTTCCCCATTAATCTCTTGAATGGCCAAGTATCTTCTATAATATGGGGTTACATACCCTTGATTGATCATTTTGATGCTTAGTTATATCTTAAGTGTGAGAAACCTTGGCATGATGATATTTTTTTCACATTGAGGTTGTTTGGAAATCTTATTGATGGAACTAACTTAGGAGAGTTTCTTGATGCTTATCATAGCCAGCTCCTTTGCACTTTAAATGTTGACTTTTTTTTTATTGTCTTGAAGGATGTCTGGTTATATATGAGATGGGTGTCTCCTTGGCATGGATGTTTTGATTTTAACCCTTCTACTAACCCTCGTACCTTAAGAAAACATTAGTTGTGTTTTCTTCTCTTGTGTTTAAAGGTTATAGATTCGAGGATGAATCTTCTTTAAGAAAGAGAGGATGATACAATCTAAATGGCCTCCAAATTGCTAGAGAGTATGCTTATGGGTCAACAGACACTTGATGACTTCTTAATGGCTATAAAAAGGCATCCATTGGATGATTATGATGATCAAGGAGGCTCAAGGGATGTTACAGAGTCCAATGGAAGACAAAACAGGGCTAGAACACCCTCGAAAGAGGACATGTGCCCAATCCGCTTTGGAGGTGCACCCAACGCGCTCTAGATCCATTAGAATGGGTCAAAATAGCCCAATATACCCTTGGTATGCGCCCCATGTGCACCCCATGTTCTTTACAAATGCTTAAGCATGTGCTTAATGAGCTTTTATGTTTAGTCTTTCATAAATGGGTCACTTTTAGGCCCATATGATGTAATAACTTATTCTAGACAATAAATATGACTTCTTTTTCATTTAGTAAGTAGTTATTGATGAATTATGAATGGAAACACTTTTGAAAGTTTGGGGCAATCTTGTATTAGCATGTAGCAAACGTGGAATCGCTTGTGTGGACTTTTCATTTAAAACATGGATTACTCGGGTATCCAATTTCCTTGAGGTCTACGTAGGAGATTAGGTGATTTGTTTGACATTGAATAGAGGGTTTAGGGTTTTATACACCCTTTAATTGATATTCATTTATCCATTGTGTCTATCTATTATTTGTTCTCTATCTATCTTTAGCTTTCATATTTGTATCGTAGTTGTAGTTTTTGATTTTGTTCTTTGTTCATAGATCATTGGGGGTAGTGACGATTTGTTAGGACGATCCTTAATCAAATTAGTAACTTAGTGGCTTGACTTGGCTCTGAGTACGAGTGGCTCACTAAGAGCTGTGAGGATAGGTTACGAGGGTAGGGTTGAGTCGTATGTTGTCTAGCATTAACCTCATAGGTTTTGTCTTGCATACGACTAGACCATACGACTCGTATGGTCAGGTCCCGATTAGGAATCATGGAGTCGTATGGTAGACAATGTATGGGTATCCAACTCATTATCTTGGTGATGACTCAAGGGTACGAGTCGTATGTTGTGGTCATGAGTCAAGGGGGTCGACTCATAACCACCTGCGGTTTTTCTTACAGTTTTAAGTTGGGGGCACTTTGGACATGTCTCACTTGAAACCCTTAAGACCCCACGTCCCTAAAACACTTTTTGGTCATTCATTCCACACTTTACTAGATTAAACATCCTCTTTACTCTCTCAAAATCCTCTCAAGCAAAATTGGCTAGGGTTTTTTCAAAGTGGTCATCTAAGGGCTTAAGGATCAATTTCTCTCCATGAATCTTTGTAATTCATGCATGTGACTCTTCCCTCATTGTTAGTTTACGAAAAGCATATGTTTAAAGCATTGTTCAAGAATCATTAATGGTGGTTTTGAAACCAATTTTGGGGGGTTTGAATGCATATCATTGAATATTATTTTCTATAATCTAAATTGTGATTATGCATGTTCTAATTTTTGCTTTGCACATGTGGGTGCATGGTAATGGTGATTTAATTGAGGGGTCATGGTTGAACCCCAAATTTGATAGTTTGGCTTTGATAATGGCATGCCCTCAACCTGTTTGTGAAATTGTCAATAAGAAACATATTACCACAAGTTGAATTGTGTTTTTGAAATAAGGCTTTGGCATAACTAAGAAAATAATTGATGAAGAACTTTATAAAGGCTTTGATGACTATAAATTGAATTGAATTGAATTGAAAACCTTGTGGGGTACACGGGAATACCCCAAGTGATTTTAACAATGGAGTCGGCGGGGTACATGGGAATCCCCTAAGTGTTGTGATAGCCTAAATGGCTATGAACACACAAAATTGACACAAGAATGCAAAAATCATCAAGTAAACAAAGGGAAAATCAACACACTGGAAGGAGATAAAGAATAAGAATGCTTGAAATTAAAGGATAGATAGAAAGACCCTTACTCCTATTCAATGATTAGAACTAAAAGATATTTCAAATCTTCAAACACACCTCACAAATAAGAGTTCAAACCTTCCTCTTAGGTGACCCAAAGGACTCACACTTCCTCAAGTACACCTTTCTTGCCAAATCATCCAAGACAAGTGAAAACCCTAACTTTCAAATGTTCATGGACCAAGTTTTGGTTCTAAGAGCTACAACTACAAGACTAAAGCTACAAAATATGAGTAATACTCAATTTCGATTCATCAAAGTCTAAGGAAAATAGAAGATAATAGGTCTATTTATACTATTACATAACAATGATGAAAATGCCCTTAATGAAGGGTGCTCCTTTAGAGTGTAAAAGAGAGCCATGGTTCCAAAACGCCTTCAAGCATTTTCAAATCCGAGGCTTGAACCTTCGACAATCCTAAGCGTGAAGCTTTGATAAGACCTTGTAATACTTGTGATCTTTATGCTTGTATCATGTTGGCTAATAATATTACTTACAAGTTGTAGTTGGTACGACGATACCACTTTATAATGCCTTGATAATTGACTCCTGGAATTGGTGGTTTGGTTTTGTGCTAAGTGTTTTAATTTGGTAATAACGGGGGGTGTGATAGCTAGCTGTGAAGGTGTGAGTCTGATGGACAGACACTGGAAACTCATGTTTGCCAACATTAGGGTTAGTCTTGGTGACCTTATACTTGTGGGGTACACGAGAATCCCCCAAGTCTATACTTGTATATATGTATCATAGAGGGCGAAGGGTACACGAAAATCCCCGGCCCCTATGATATCTCCGATTCGTGTGGCTACATGCACTAGGGCCTATTCAGGGGGTAACACTGGGACCATATAGCTCATGTGATAGCCAAGTGACTACCAAAACCGAAAATGGAAGCAAATAACAAGACAACACAAGATAAATCAACACACACTAGAAAAGAGATGAAGAAGAATGCAAAAATGTAAAGATAGTAGAGAGACCCTCACTTCCACCAAGTGATTAACAAAATAAAATGTATCAAATTTCCAATCACACCTCACCAATGAAAGCTCAAACCACTCTCTTAGGTGACCCAAAGGACTCACAATTCCTCAAGCATACCTTTCTTGCCAAATATCCAATACAAGTGAAATCCTATTTCAATTGCATTCAATGTTCAATTTTGGTTTTCCCTATCTTAAGGAGAAGAGAAAGACTACAATCTAACACTAAGATTACAATCTAAAAGTCACTCAATTCATTATCTCAAAACTAATGAAAATAGAAGGCTACTTGTCTATTTATACTTATTACAAACAAAGACTAAAATACCCTTAATGAAGGGTGCTCCTTTGGAGTGTAAAAAGAAAGTCTTAAAGGACCATAATAGCCCTAACTTAGGGCGCCTCTTGGGTGTTGAAATATAAGGTAAAAAGTCCTTCTTGCCCTTCAAGTGAGGTGCCTCTTGAGTGTATTGATTCCCTTCTTCTCCTTCAACTTGACATGACTTTAAAAAGGCTCCAAACACTTGCCAATTTCGAAACTTGAGCCTTTGATCATGCCTTGTATTATTTGGTGCTCTTCATGCTTGTATCATCCTCTCCATCTTGAAAGGAATTTGTCCTAAAATTCACACCTTGCAAAACAAAAGGAAGGGAAAAAAAACACGCAATCCTCATGATAGGAGGGTTAGCATTAGTACCATAAGTGAGGTAAATATTTCAAGGGGGTACACTCTTAGACTACAACCAACCATCCTTTATGAGGAGTAAGAAAATCCAACCAATAATATCACAAAGGACACACTTAAAGCAAACATCAATGAGTGGAGGATACAATATGAAATCAATACATAGGCCACTTGTTTTCAAGGGAAGACAAACACTCAAAATTGGACATCTATAGCTTAGAGAGGTTCCCTTAACAACACATATCCTATCACTCACTACGTTTCTATGAACATGATTACTATGAAGCATACTACTATCAAGCTCTTCATCAAACAAATTCAAAGAACAATATTCATCATCAAGACCTACATTATAAGCATCTACACTAACTTGAAAGTCTTCAATCACACTATCTTCATGATCAAATACTGAGCTAGCCTTAGGAGCACATGATTTATTATACACATCAAGAGAGCTAACAATGGGAGAGACATGCACATCTATAACAAGAAAAACTGAGATCATTTCACTAGGAATCACCATTAGTAATACACTCATATCATCAATCCTTGGTTGTTAACACTTGACATACACCCACATATCCATGGTATTCAGCATAAAAGACTTGGCATAGAGGATATAAAGAAGGGGATAGTATCAACTGATACAAGCACAAGGAGCATCAAAAGCACAAAGTATGGTCTAAGGGTTGAGGCTTCGAAATTAGCAAGCAATTGAAGACTTTTTAAAGTATTTTGAAGCCTTGATAAAGAGACAGAAGGAAGGTAACTTATACACTCAAGAGGCACCTCAAGTGAAGGGCATTGAAGTCATTATGCACTATAAAACAACACTCAAGAGGTGCCCCAAATTCCCTCCCTCATTAAGGGCATTTTTATCCATTAAATATAATAATATAAATAGACCATTTTACTTCTCTTTTCATTAGAATTTTGATGATATTGAACTTACTCCTATATTGTAGTTTTTAGTCTTGTAGTGAGAGATAAAATCCAAAATAGGTGTGCTTGAGGAAGAGTGTTTCCTTTGGGTCATCTAAGAGGGTGGTTTGCACTTACATGGTGATGTGTGTTTGATGGTTTGATATACCTTCTAGTGCTATTCATTAGTGGAAGTAAGGGTCACTCTACTATCTTTACTTTTATGCATGCTTCTCCTTCATCTACTTTCTTTGTGTGTTATTTTTCTTTGATGTGCTTGCTAGAAATTGCATCTTTTGAGTCCATTTTTGTTATTTCATAGCCCTTAGGCTATTATTTGGTATTAGAGACTTGGGCAGGGTTGTTCCAACATCCCTAAATCTTGGTTTTAGTGTTCTTATTTAGAAAATCTCAACAAAAAAAAAGTCAAAAAATCAAAAAATACAAAAAAAAAATAGTGTCTAGTGTTGTCTTGTGTTAGATCCAATTTAGAGTCTTAGACCTACAAGATTTTACTTTGTTTTTTATACGGGTGTACAAAGCTGTCCAATACATTCTCGGCCATTCACACGAAGTCAAGCTCGGGAGTTACAAAAACTACAAGCCATGTTCATGCAAATAGCTGCGTGTGAGTTGGTACTTGATCCGCCAAAGAGCTTCAACATTTTTAAGTGTGAAAATAAGCCTTGAAGTGTAATAAATTACACTCTAAGGGCACCCCATGACTGAAGGGTAGAAAGGTTATCCTTCATTTTGTGTGTAATATAAATAGATGTTATTAGGGTTATTTTCAGCACTTAGTTTATTCTTCATATTTCACAACAACAAGTCTTGTAACATTAAATATTTCTCTCTCTCTTGTTCTTGAGAGTAGAACCTAAAATCCATCCAACAAGTGTAGTTACACTTTTGATATTTCTTGGCTAGAAACTTGAGATCTTGAGGTTCATGTGTTCCTCTTGGTCTAAGTAAGAACTTGGTGCTAAAGTCTTTTGGTCTTAAGGTCCTTTCTACAAGTTAGGGTTCATAGATTCTAAGATATCTTTGTGTCAAGTTACTATCTTTCATTTTGTACTCTTGAAACTTTGCAGTAACTTAGTGAAGCCTTGTGGGGCTGATTTTTGATTCACTATAGTTACTGCCATTTTTTGTTCTTGTTGTTAACATTGTACTCTTTGTAATCTATCATCTTGTGTTGTTGAACCATTGTTTAATGTTATTGTTATCTTCTTGTTCTCCTTGTGTAGCTACTATTTTGGTGTTGGTATTCCTTCAAAATTTTGTGATTGTTGTTGTCTTCACATATTGGAGTTGTTATCTTCAAGCTCTCAGAATTGTAGTGTGTTTGGACTGATTTTGTGGCAGATTTGATACGCTCCAAGTTAGTAGTGTATCAGTTTTGAAGGTTTCTTGTGTTAGATTCTTGTTCTCTAACACCTACTAGATCTACATTTGGAACAAGATTTGGTCAATTTTGAGCTAGATCCACCATGGTTATGGCATTTTGAAGCTTCAAGAAGCTAGATTCGTGTGGTTTTTATGTTGTGGACGTTGGTTGGTTGTGATGTATTGTTATTTGAGCTGACCTTGGCGTAAGGAACCTAGATCTACGAAAAAAAATCAGATTTGGAGTTCATTTGGTTAGGGGTCAAACTTTGGTCAACTCTTAAATATTCATCTTGTTCTTCCATGTTCATCAAGTCTTGCTAAGGAAGAATATTCAAAGAGTGTGTTTGATCCAAAAAAGGAGAAGAAAGAGAGTGTACTTGGTGTTTGTGAAAGAATATTCTTTGGTATATTCATTGTCATCCAAAGAAATAAGAGACAAAGGAATAATCAAAGTACAAAATCAAGTACATTCCAAGTACAAAGGGGGGACCATTTGTTTTTTAATTCATTTGAAGCTCAAAAAAGGCTTTCAAACCTTCATTTTTCCCTCCCAAACAAAATTCTTCTTCACCAAAGGGGTTCTAGGCCGAGACTTGAGAATTAAGGTTGAAAATTTTGAAAACTCAACGACCAATCACAAGCTGCTACGTCATCACTAGCTAATCGGCCAAATTGAGTTCTTAGGTAGATTTCCTAGTTTCTAACTTTTTATTCTAGTTTCTTTTAAGTTAATTCTATCACTAATTAGCAAACTATTAAGTACCTACTAGGTTGTTAATTAGTTTAGAGTCCGTTTATTTCGTATCTCCAGTCTTTTGTGTGTTTTTCTCGTTTTCAAGTCATAGTATTTTGTTGGTTCAAGTTCGTGCATCACTTATTTTGAGTCGTTTCAAACAAAGATCAATTTCGAGTCAAAGCTTCTCACCTCTCAAGTAACTTGCCAAGTATTGTCGATTCTCCAACGCTTGTGAATCCAAGTGTGAGGTGAGATTGAGAGTGAGTGAAGTGAGGCTTTTGAACTAACGTGTTTGCTCGTTTTGTAGGTTGTTTGCTTGCTGTTTTTGCACTTTTTAGGTACATTTTCCATGGAATCCGAAGGTACTACTTCCCAACCCTTGGGAAATGATGCTATTGGAGCCTTGATGGCTCAAATTGATGCCTTGGGTCGAGACTTTGCTCAAAGAATGGAAGATAGTCATGATGCCTATGTAGGAGGAACTCACGACCTTCTACTCATATTCCCTACCATGCATCCTCTAGTGTCCAAGCCAATAACTCTTCCATAACTATAACCCCCGAAACCCTCCACCAAATGCTTAATCCTCCAAGAGCTCCAGAAAACCAGCCACTAAACCCACCCCAAACCTCTCCTAACCGAACCCTACAAAGACCACTACATTCCTAAATGAACTAAGTCCAACAAGAGGGACTTGGAACTCAAACTCCACCACCCAATTCGAACCAAATACCACCATGAAACACCACCTACCAAATGCCAAATTCCATGGACTAAAGACCTTACCAGCCACCACCTCCAATACCACAAGTCCAAGCTCCAAATAACCAAAGACCAAATCCACCTCCCCAAAGACCCTAAATCTGAAACTAACACCTTTACTTTGAGGATTATGGTAGAGAGAAGTATGAGGGTTATGAAGTTACTTATGGTGATGATTGGTTTATTGAAGAAGAAATGAGGGCAATACATGATCAAAGAGGGCCTTATGGTAGATTTCGAGGGCAAGATATAAGGCATGGGCATGGTGACCAACCAAGAATCTGAGATATTGGCATTAATTCAATCAAGGTTGGCATTCCAATTTTCAAAGGTGATAGTGATCCGAGAGTGTACTTAGCTTGGGAATCCTCTTGTGAAAATTTGTTCCAAGTGAATGACTTAACGGAGGAGAAAATAAGTTGCTATGCCATTGGACAATTTGAAGGCTATGCAAATACATGGTGGGATTACACTAAGAGATTTGGGAATGTCTTGATTGGTGGCCAACCACCCCTTTGGGAAGACTTGAAAAGAGTAATGAGAGAGAGGTATATGCCGGAACACTATAGGCATGAACTTCTTGCAAAACTTTATAACTTGAGGCAAGAAAGCAAGAGTGTCATGGCCTATTATGACGAATTTCAGTAACTCATTTTGAAGCTTGATCATAGAGGTAAACAAGTGCAACATGATGTTATTAGCTTCAAGGTTGGGTTGAACAAGGACATATCCTCCCGTTTAACTCTTCACAAGTTTGAAACCGTGGTTGAAGTCTTCCAATCGGCCATGGAGATTGAAAAAGAGAACAAAGAAAGGTCGGCTTACAAGCTCAAAATCCAACAAGGTTCGGGTTTGACAAGAAACAAAGAGGTAAGTCCTTTGACTTTGGATTGGCACAAAAATAAATCTTCTTTATCTTCTCCCTCTTCTCAAATCCCAAATAAGCAAGTGTCATACCAACCTCCAAAGTTGGAGGTGAAGCTGAATGCCCTTCCTACTTCATCTAAGGGCTTGCAATGTTTCAAGTGTCAAGGTTGGGGTCATTGTGTGAGTGTGCTACTAAAAGAAATGTGATCCTAAGGAAAGGTAGGTTGTACTACCTTGGTGAAGAAGTTAAATTACAAACAGAGGGGAATAATGAAAACTCTCAAGATGGAGAGTGCATAGAACCCGAAACTCAAGATGGAAGTGAGGAAGAGGTGTTGCCTTGTGAAGGGGAATGTGATGTCCCTAGTTATGTGGTTTGGAGGATTTTGTTTAGTAAGGTCTTGAAATAATAATAAGGGTGACTGGAACCTCCTTGTCACTTTAACCTCCGCGTCGGCAAATGCGATTTTTAGTATTGGTTACTCGGACCTCCACTTTTATGACTCAGCTACACAACCTTTATTAAAGCCCAATTAAAATAAATATCAAAGATTCTCATTCATTTAATCATATTCCGTATAAAGGCATACATTGTTGGTATTGTCATATTAACTACACTTTTAAGGTAACAACAACATGCCAAAACAATTCCCATTACCTTGGAAAAAATAACTCTCTTTGTTCATTAATACACAAAGAGGGTTACCAACTTCTTTTGTTCATTAAACCATACCATTGTATTTCAAATACCTCTTTGTATCATGAAATAGTTCAAGAGTAGTTCAATTTTATAAATTCCCACAGTTCTCATAATCAAAACCAATTCTATATTTTGGGGTTGCGGTCATAACCACTTCAAAAGTCACAAGTTTGGAAATATCGCAATTTCCTAGTTCGTTCATCATACCCATGCACCCATAAGTTCAAAATCATATTTAAAGCATGGAAATCATAAATAAACCATTAGAAACATTGTTCAATTCATAACCATTCAAAAAACCCCAACCTTTGTTTCAAAACCCATATAAACATCTCATGAACAATACCTTAAAACACATGATTTTACAAAATTAACAATGAGGAAAGAGTAACATGCCGGTAACAGTAAGATGTACGAAGAGAAATCACCCTTGAGAGCCCTAATTGATCAACTTCTTAAGAACCCTAAGTGTTCTTGACCTTGAGAATTTGAGAGTATTTAAGACGTTACTTATATTGTTTTTAAGAGATAAGGACACCCTAAAGAGGTTAGAAGACATGGGTTTCAAGTTGGGTAAGATGAAAAATGTTTAGAATGCCCTCAACTTAAAAGCTGAAAACGAGTCGACTTTGATTATGAGTCAACCCCTTGGCTCATAACCTCTCCTTACGACTCGTCACCATGAGTCATAACCAAGGCAGTACCACCAAGACACCCTACATTGTTATCCTTACGACTCATGGCACCACTTGTAATAGGATCCTACGACTCGTAGGATCCAGTGTAGTCAACATAAAATCCGATTTGGGGTTTATAATGGACACCCTATGATTACACCTAATGACTTATAACATATCCTTATGGCTCACAGTGAGCCATGATTTAGACTCTCCATTGTGTGGGAAATTGAATAAGTTTTTCGTCGATACCAATTTCTCCTAAATTCGATACTCAGTTAAGAAGTTATGACATTTTTAGTATTGACAGAATGCCATTTATTTAGAGCTTTCCTATAACTTCCCCAAGTTATTTATGACTTGCTGGAGATGATTCTTGATGCGCACGGCTTGGGGATTCCAAATCTTCAATCAATTTCTAAAATAATTTTTAAGGTAGATAAGTTTATTTTATCTAAAAATGGCATGTTTGTTGGAAAAGGTTATGTTGCAAATGCCAACGTATCCAAGTGGAATCAGGTCATGACATAGTTCAAATATAATAGGAGAACTGAAAATATGAAATACGGTGATCGAGCCTGACTCAGGATCTTTTACAAGATCAATTCGGATTGGCTCTGGTTCATTTAGAAAATGTGGTTCAGGGGACTATATGTGGAGCAATTCGGACTAGTTGATAAAATTATGATATGTTGATGTATATTTCCATTCATGTACAATATTATGTAACCATGTACTAGTACTCAGATCAGAACAAGCCACAAACTTGTTGGTTTGGTTACGACTCGTCAGGGCACCCTACGACTCATAGGGTCCAGTTGTAACCAGCAAAGTAGCTCAAAGCTCAGGAAAGTTGCAAGGGCCAAAATTTGGGGTGTTTCATTTACGTAATTTTCAAATATATAATAGATTAAAATAGAAAGAAAAATAAACAAATATAAAAGAAAATATCTGAGTAGCAACACAAGCAAACATGTCAAGTTATTGCCTGCTTATCATTCTTTATAAGTGAGGTAATGAATCACAAATGTCAATTTAAGTGACATAATGATTATATGACCATAATAACTAATTCGGGGTGATATAGTAAAGTCAGGATCGAAGCAACAAAGTAGATATATCTTAAATGACTTACAACAACTGATTAGAAGTGATATAGCAAAATTACTATAAAAAATATTTGTAAAACAATTTAAGTGGGCCTCATATAATACGTCAAATTAATTTAAAACATCAAGAGTTAATTTATCATTTTATGTCTATTTTATTTTTTATTAAATATTGTTAAATTTTTCTTACTTAGTTGACTCATAATAATCAATTAGGAGCTATATTTAGTAAAATTCCGGTTGAAGCAGCTGAAGAAGACATGTCATAAATGTCTATTTTTCTTTTTTAATTAAATATTATTAATTTTCTAATATAAAAATGACTTATAATAATTACTTAGGGTGATATAGTAAAATAATGATTGAAGGACATCAACTTAATTTAAAACATCAATAGTTAAATGTATCATTTTATGTATATTTTATCTTTTTATTAAATATTATTAATTTTTTAATACTAAGATGACTCATAATAATTAATTATAAATGATATTGAGTAAAATTATGATCGAATCTGCTGCAGCAGTCTATTTTTAATTAAATATTATTAATTTTCTAATACATAAATGACTTATAATAATTAATTAGAGGTGATATAGTGAAATTACGGTTGAAGAAACTAATCAGAAATGCCATAAATGTTTGTTCTCTTTTTTAGTTAAATATTATTAATTTTATAATACATAAATGACTTATAATAATTAATTAGGGATGATATAGTACGACAAAAATGCTCTGCTGGGCCAATACTGACATTGAGAGATGAAAGCTAGAGAATGGAATTAGATACCTCAGTAGTTATTGCTATAAACAAAATTAAAGTTATCAATATATTTTTGTGAAAATAACAATTATTTATCGAACATGTACATTAATTTATTTCTGTTACAAATATATTCATAGTATATTCATGTTCTTA
The DNA here is from genome assembly GCF_002878395.1 of Capsicum annuum. Lineage (NCBI taxonomy): Eukaryota > Viridiplantae > Streptophyta > Magnoliopsida > Solanales > Solanaceae > Capsicum > Capsicum annuum. The sequence continues at coordinate 38,015,486 of NC_061112.1, read as the reverse complement.
TTAAAAATTTCCATTTTTAAGAGTACAGTAAACATTGGAGGAAGTTATTTTTCAACATTAAAGGTGACTTTATGGATTCTAGTAGACTTTTAGAAATAGGCATTGCGGATCGAATTCAACTACATCGGATTAATTATTAGGTTTCTTTAATTAAAATTTTAAATTAGATAAATTTTAAATTTTACAAAAAAAAATGAAAAAATATTGAAGCGGCTTGATAAATTTATATGACTAAAATATGCTTTATATAACGTTAAAATTTTCACTTTAATTTGGAATGATGTAAATGATTACAAGCCGATAGATAATTACCGCCTATGCTACTCCTATAAAAATTAACATAGTTTTATCATTATCCGATAGTAATCATAGATAACTCACCGGAGTGGTATATTAATCAAATACAGGATGTTATATTTTGCATATACAAAATACAATATTATTAAACATTATTTGACAGTGCGTTACATTTATCTATCACAATAATAAAATTATTATATATTTTAATTTATTTCTTTTTTATTTGATACATATTCACCCAACACAAATCTTAAGAAAATATTCATTAGGAATTTATTAAATTAAATTATAAATTTTATACTTTAAAAATTTAAAGTTAAGTTTAAATATTAGTATTTCTATATAAGACAAATATATTTTAAAATCTAAATTTACTAAAATAAATAAGTAAAAAATTAATTTTGAATATAAAAGTCAATTAAAATAATAAAATTTGTCAATTAAAATAATAAAATTTACTTACTTGAAATATTTAGTTATAATTAATTAAGATAAAATTATCATCTTATTAAATTACTTAAATTTAAACAATTTAAATTAAACATATGCAAAGTTGGAAAGTACTGTTGGACCACACATCATTATATTTAAGCATATTTTAAAGCTTACAGGGTGATTAAATGGAAAAAATTAGACCCTTTTTAAGGGCATAGTTTGTAATTAAATAAAAGATAATGGGCTTTTTTTAAAGCTATTCATAGGATTCAAATAATATAGCGCAAAAGACAAATTCTTTAAGCAGATTCATCTTGTAAAAAGACTGAAATACCCTCAACTCTTTATTCAATTCCAAGAAGTTGTTATGTTGAAGATAGCTTTTCCAATACTTATATAGAAACTAGTGGCGGTAGGCCCATGCTCAGCACGGGCCCAAAATGCTAATGTTAATTTTTTTTTAATTAGTATGAAAATAGTGAAATAAATCGTTATAAGTAACTATTGATATATTTATATAAAATATGAGTATATTTAAAAATTTAATCGCAGTTTATATTCTCCCGATAATTTTACTACCTAAAGTTTAGATATTTCATTAAGTTTTAAGGAAATATATTTATGCATGAAGTGACATAAAAATTAAATTATTTTACATAATTTAAGTTTTTAGTTATTCTGCCTTATAATATTTTTTTCTTCTATTACAATTTAAGTGACACTAATATAATTTCGAGAGTTAAGCAAGTAGCGAAGCAACTCATACTAACTAATTAGAAGTGATATAATAAAATTGCTATAAAAAACACTTGTGAAATTTGCTATATCAAGTTAATTTAAAATATCAAGAGTTAATTTATTACTTATGTCTATTTCACCTTTTTATTAAATATTATTAACTTTTAATACCTAAATGACTTATAATAATTAATTAGAGGTGATATAGTAAAATTACGATTGAACCAGCTGAACCAAACATGTAATAAATATATATTTAACTTTTTTTAATTAAATATTATTAATCTTCTAATACGTAAATAACATACAATAATTACTTAGGGGTGATATAATAAAATCATGGAGCAAATAGTAGTCGGCATGTATGTCGACCACCGAAATGAAAAAATAGTTAAAAATTAAAATTTAATTTGCTGACGTATTTTAGGCTTCATTTAGTTGTACCTAATAAAGATTGATATTTTGATTATTCAGATCTTAGCTCGTATTTATGTATTTAATTTTTTGTTTGAATCTAATTATTTAGATCTCAATAGGTATACGTTTCATACTTTCTTTTAGATACAGATACTACTACTATAAAGTATTTTATCTAATCATTTTTAATTTATATTTTTTTTAATCTATTTTATCTTTGTTATTAAATATTATTTGATTTAATACTTAAATGACTTATACTAACTATTTAGAAGCGATATAATAAAATTACTATAAAAAGTAATTGTACAAAAAATTTAAGTGAACCACATATATGTCGTCAAGTTAATTTAAAACACCAATGGTTAACTAATTAGAAGATATATAGTAAAATTATTATAGAAAGTATCTATGAAAAAAAAATTAAATGGACCCCATATAAGTCGTTAAGCTAATTTAAAATATCAAGAGTAAACTTATAAATTTGTGTCTATTTTACCCTTTTTAATGAAATATTATCAATTTTCTAACGCTTAGATGATCTATAATAATTAATTAGGGGTGCTATAATAAAATACGATTGAAGCCGTTGAAGCAGGCATGTCATAAATGTCTATTATACTTTTTAAATGAAATATTATTAATTTTCTAATACATAAATAACATAATAATTAATTTGGATGATGTAATAAAATCATGGTTGAAGCAGCAGAAATGGGCATGTCATAAATATCTATTTCTTTTTTAATTAAATTTTATTGATTTTCTAATTTGTGAATGACTTATAATAACTAATTAGGGATGATATAGTAAAATCACGGTTGAAGCAGCTAAAGCAGACATGTCTGTTTACAACATAATTTAATTCATGGAAAATAAACTTCAACCACAAATAAAAATATGAAAAACAACAATTTGTATTGATAAACGACTTGGGTACAAATCTGTTCCTTCCTTGATTCTTCTCTCTTAATTTTCTCCATAATTCAAGGATTGACAGTAGCGTATTTCTCAAACATAGGATTTGATATGGATTTCTTCGTAATTCGAGGGTCATTAGTGGCGTATTCTCGAATGTAAGAATATTTGAATTTGATCTCTATGAAAGGAGGTTTTGTGGATCTTCTTGATGTATTTGATTATCAAGAAGAAAGGGTTTTGATCTATAAATATCCCATGAATTTATTGAGACTTTAAAGATATCTTTTAAAGAAATATTTGCCTCTTTATATAGGCATAATTCAGGGTTTAGGTTAGAGTAGCATCCAACAACTCTAACAGGATTTGGATTCTTCTTGAAGAGTCTCACAAATTTTAGAACTCTAACGAAAATTGGATTCTTCTGGTAGTTAGCACAATTTTTTTATGTCTACAAATGCCCCTACTTCAAGGCTTGTCGAAGTGTAGACGTGATGATGAGTTTTGAAGTACCCATAAAGCTTTCATCTTTATGCAACGGTTATAAATTTGCAAATCTGATTTATGAGAGAAGAGATGAATGGCAGATTTAGTCCCACTGGGTGTGCCAGTTTTTTTTACAATATAATTTAATTCATGAAAAATAAACTTCAACCACAAATAAAAATATAAAGAAACAATAATTTGTATTGATAAACGACGTAAGTACAAAACTGTTCCTCTTTTGATTCTTCTTTCTTGATTTTCTCCATAATTTGAGGACTGTCGGTAGCGTCTTTCTCAAACGTAGGATTTGATATGGATTTCTCGGTAATTCGAGGGCTACTAGTGGTGTATTTCTCGAACGTAAGAATATTTAAATTTGATCTCTACGAAAGGAGGTTTTGTGAATCTTCTTGATGTATTTGATTATCAAGAAGAAAGGGTTTTGATCTATTAATATCTCATGAATTTATTGGGACTTTGAAGATGCCTCTTTAAAGGGATATTTACCCTTTTATATAGGCATAATTCAGGGTTTATGATAAAGTAGCCTCCAAGAACTCTAATAGAACTTAAATCCTTCTTGAAGAGTCCCACCAATTTTAGAACTCTAACAAAAATTGAATTCTTCGTGTAGAGTCCACAAATCTTTGATGTCTACAAATTTAATTCTTCTTAAGTTTGTTTGAACATAATTTAATTCATGGAAAATAAACTTCAACCACAAATAAAAATATGAAGAAATAACATTTTTTATTCATAAACGATGTGGGTACAAATTTGTTTCTTCCTCGATTCTTCTCTCTTGATTTTATCCATAATTCAAGGATCGTTAGTGGCGTATTTCTTGAACATAGGAATATTTGGATTTGATATGAATTTTCTTTGTAATTCGAGGGTTGTTAGTGGCGTATTTCTCAAACATAGGAATATTTGGATTTGATATGAATTTTTCTCTATGAAATGAGGATTTGTGGATATCCTTGATGTATTTGATTATCAAGAAGAGAGAGTTTTGATCCCTTTATGAATATCCTATGAATTTATTAGAACTTTTGAGATACCACTTTAAAGGGATATTTAGCCCTTTGTATAGGTATAATTCAGGGTTTAGGATAAAGTAGCCTTCAAGAACTCTGATAGAACTTGAATCCTTATTGAAGAGTCCCACCAATTTTAGAACTCTAACAGAAAATGAATTCTTCTTGTAGAGTTCACAAATTTTTTATGTCTACAAATGCCCCCTACTTCAAGGTTTGTCGGTATGTAAAGCTTGTCGACATGTAGACTTGATGAAACTCAAAGGCGAATCTTGAAGTATCGACTACAGATTTGCATATATGATTTATGAGAGAAGAGATGAAGGGTAGATTTGGTCCCACTGGGCGTGCCGATTTGTTTGCAACATAATTTAATTCATGGAAAATAAACTTTAACCACAAATAAAAATATGAAGAAACAATAATTTTTATTGATAAATAATGTGGGTACAAATCTGTTCCTCCACTGACTCTTCTCTCTTGATTTTCTCCTTAATTCTAGGGCCGTCAGTAGCGTATTTCTCGAATATAGGAACATTTGGATATGAATTTCTCTGTAATTCGAGGGTCATTAGTGACGTATTTCTCGAACATAGGAATATTTGGATTTGATATGGATTTTCTCAGTGAAAGAAGGGTTTATGGATCTCCTTGATGTATTTGATTATCAAGAAGAGAGGGTTTTGATCCCTTTATGAATATCTCATGAATTTATTGGGACTTTTGAGATGCCTCTTTAAAAGATATTTACCCCTTTGTATAGACATAATTCAGGGTTTAGGATAGAGTAGTCTCCAAGAACTTTAGTAGAACTTGAGTCCTTCTTGAAGAGTCCCACCAATTTTAGAACTCTAACTGAAATTGAACTCTAGTAGAACTTGAGTCCTTCTTGAAGAGTCACACAAATTTTCGTTATCCCACTGGTCGTGCCAATTTGTTTACAACATAATTTAATTCATGGAAAATAAACTTCAACCATAAATAAAAATATGAAGAAACAACAATTTGTATTGATAAATGGCGTGGGTACAAATCTATTCCTCCCTTGATTCTTCTCTCTTGATTTTCTCCATAATTCGAGGGCTGTCAATAGCGTATTTCTCGAACGTAAGATTTGATATAGATTTCTCTGTAATTCAAAGGTTGTTAGTGGTGTATTTCTTGAACGTAAAAATATTTGAATTTGATCTCCACGAAAGGAGGTTTTGTGGATCTTCTTGATGTATTTGATTATTAAGAAGAAAGGTTTTGACTTATAAATATTCCATGAATTTTGGGACTTTGAACATGCCTCTTTAAAGGAATATTTGGCCCTTTATATAGGTATAATTCAGGGTTTAGGTTAGAGTAGCATCCAACAACTCTAACAGAATTTGAAAATTTCTTGAAGAGTCTCACAAATTTTAGAACTCTAGCACAAATTGTATTCTTCTGGTAGAATCCACAAATTTTTTATGTCTACAATGTCATAAATATCCATTTTACTTTTTTTTAATTAAACATTATCATTTTTTAATACATTAATGCCTTATAATAATTGATTAAGGATGATATAGTACAATCACGTTTGAAACAGCTGAAGCGGGCATGTCGTCTACAAGTTGCCTACTTCAGTTGCTTCATTATTTTACTTTTTTTTTTGAAATGTTATCAATTTTCTAATGCTTAGATGATCTCTAATAATTAATTAGGGGTGATATAATAAAATCACGATTGAAGCAGTTGAAATAGGCATGTCATAAATGTCTATTGTACTTTTTTAATTAAATATTATTAATTTTCTAATACGCAAATGACTTATAATAATTAATTATGAATGATACAATAAAATCATGGTTGAAGCAATTGAAGCAGACATGCCATAAATATCTATTTTACTTTTTTTAACTAACTATTATTAATTTTTTTGATATGTAAATAACTTATAATAATTAATTAGGGATGATATAGTAAAATCACGATTGAAGTATCTAAATCGGAGATGTTATAAGCATCTATTTTATTTTTTAATTAAATATTATTAATTTTTTAATATATAAATGACTTATAGTAGTTAATTAAAGATGATATAATAAAATCACAATTAAAATAGCTGAAATGGATATATCGTCCATAATGCGCCTGTTTGAGTAGCTTCATTACCGCTTATAGATTAGTATTAGTAAAGTAATAGAGCTTATATATTAGTAACAGATAAGACAAAAAAACGAAGTGTAGGGCTCCAATATTGAGTATATCAATAATTGAGGATCGAAAGTTTGTGAGTTAAATGGCAAATTCAGAAATATTGGAATTATTAATTCTTTTTTTGATTTCTTATTTTTTAAAATTTAAACATTTTTCAAAATTTTAAGATTTGTTATAAATGTATTTATATTATAGTGAATGCCCATCAAGATCTAGTTGATATCTATCAGGATTTGAAATATCTGTCTTTTAGTGAGAAACTAAGAGTAAATTTCTCCTATAAATAGAAGGCTTTCCTTCATTATAAATCACACAAGAAGATCCCTCAAGAGAAATAACAATTACTCTCTCTATTCTCTCTACTCTTCTTCCTTATTCTTTCTTGTTTTATAACACGTTATCAGCATGAACTATAACCAACTGAAATATTGAGAAATAATGTAAAACCTGTTACACTCCAAAGAAAATATTAGTTAGGTTTCTTTTTGTATGTACAAACAGTGCATGAGGTTTTCCCAAAAAGAAAAAAAGAGGAAGAAGGGAGAATGACATCATTAGCATTATGCATACGATTTTTTTTGTTTTATTACTTTAGTCATGCCATTCGCCATTCGTGATCTAAGAGTTCTGTCGCATAAAAAAGGTAAGATATAAATCTAAAGAAGTCTTTCCTCTTCTCAGGTTAGTAATTCCTTATGTTATTTGTCTTATGCTACTAATGATATAATTATTATTGGATTTGAAGAAAAATAATTGGTTTGGAACCATTTATGTTTTAAATTTATTCCTAAAAAATAATATTATCAAGGGGGATGATAATATGTTGGGTTCAAGTCCCAACGATTTATGTCTAAGAAGCCTTTATATGGACAAGACGTTGAGTTTGAATCTCAATGCACCATATTGATGATATTATGATGGCTAAGGCAAAATAATGAGTATTTGGTGAAATATGTCCCATTAAATATGCTCCATTCCTTGAATTGAATGTGGTAGCAATAAATCATATGTATGCCTCAATTTGCTTGCTTTTGTAGTAGTTATCATAATTTGATACGTTTAAGGCATGATTATATTCCATTCCTGGGGAATGAGAAGTTTATAATGCAAACGTACACTTGATTGTGATGGTATCACAACTCACCTCCAAAAGAGACTGAATAACTAAGAAGAGTTATTTTGAAATCTACTTTTAAAGTAGTGTAACATCCCATATTTTGCTTGTACTTGTTCTAATTATGTGGAACTTGGTATAGCCTTTCGATATATATAACGTATGAGAATTGTTATGCAAGTATTAATGGTATAGATGGAATTATAGATGTTGCCCGTACAGTTTAATGTGATACGACTAAGTTAACGTTAAGATAACTATTTAAACTTGAAATCGCAAGCTAGTATTTGAATCTAAAGTTTAAAGTGACCAAGTGTATATAAGTTAAAGGTTAGATTAAAAGGATTAGGAGCTGAAAATGGAGCAAAATACTGAGGTGCTTGCTTGACTTATTTAAGCTAGTAGGTGAGTCACCTACTTAAGTTGTTTGGACCAAATTAATGGACCCATGGCTATGGATCAGATTTGGGTCTATGCTAATATACTCATTTGGGCCAAATTGAACAAAAGAGAAAGAAAATGGATAAGTGGCCCAACACACCAATCTGCCAAGGCCGAAATATAATTGAGCCCAACAAGAAATTAAGCAAGTAGGTGCATCACCTACTTTGAAGTTTCAGCAGCTTGGACCCTTAAGTAGGTGCATCACCTACTTGGGTCAATTTGACCAATTTTATGGTCCAAAATGCAGCTAAGGAGGTGGACAAGATAGGGCCTTTAAAAGGCCAAGTTGCTGGTCATTTTACTTCACTTTTAAGTCACAAAAAAGAGTATATTTCAGCAAATCTCTCTACTCTCCCTAAAATAACAAGAACAGCAGCCCTATTTTTCCTTCTAGGGTTCTTGAAGAAACCCTCACCTTTGCAGCCCAAGGTAAGTGAAAAACACTTAAGGTTTTGTTTAATTATCTCATGGAAGATTAGGAAAACAAGTTATAAGTGTTTGACTATAAGTATATGGCTGATTATAGAACAAGCTGTTTGTTCACGTTTCCTTGTTATTGAGGAACTTTTTTTCTTCATCTTTGGTTTAAGTGTGAAGGAAAGTTCAAGCTCTTGAAGAGTTCAATTAAAAGAATAAGTTTCTGAATTGAGGTAAGGTGACTATTCCATTTTGTTTTTCTTATATATGAATTTGAGAGGGGATTATAGATGTCTTGTTATTGAGAACTCAAGAGATGATGAGATCAATAATTGATTGCTACAATAAAAGGGATTTGGGACTATTTTGTGGACTGTTTTGTATGTATAAGTTATGGGCTGCCAGGTTGAAGTTGGATAAAGGTGTGATGAGTTTGTAATGAATTATAGAAGAAAGATGTGGTGATACACCACCGAACTAATGTTTGCTGCCCAATCTATTTTGCGTATTGTTTGAAATGTGTAATGAAGTCGAGGTGGTTTTGGTGAACCTTATAAGAACCTATATGGTATGTGGGTGTAATTGAAGGGAAAAAAGGTTAAAATAACACCCTTATTTGATAGATTAATAGTTGCTGCCCGGTTACTGTTTTGGGTGAAATTAAGCATCTCAAATGTGTTGATTGGTTACTAATACTAGTTTACCATATATTCTATTGTAGATAAGTAATCTAAAAGGCGGGAAGTCAAGTCGGGTTAGTTTAGGAGTCAACTAACCAGGTATGTAAGGCATACTCTATTTCACACTCTTTGGCATGAAATCGTACAATTGTTCCATCAAGCAAGTTTCCAAGGTTATCTTATAACAAAGTGATACATAATGACAGCACATTACACTCCATGTATCCAATGACCTTGTTCCCACTCTCTAACGCATTAGAACACCTCAATACGTGCTTATTATTAAATATGCGCGTCTATCTTCACTAGAAAATTTCAGAAGTTCCCCGTTTACTCAAATAAGACCCATGTGTATTTTCAGCTTTTAAGCACTTCATTTTGTGTGCCAACAGCTCCCTACCTCATTGTTGTTGCATTAAGTATCCATTTATATGTCTCTTATTAGCAGATTATTGGTTCAAGGTACCATAATGTGATAACCACCAAAGTAACAATCTCAAAGGCTAAATAAACTAAGTAATGCAAATCTGTAAAATGACGAGTGGCAGCTCAGGGGCACTTGCATGGGCCGATCTCGATACCTTTATTTGTGGGTGGTAGCTCAGGGGCATAAGCCTAGTATGGGCCGATCCCAATCTTTATATGTAGGTGGTAGCTCAGGGGCGTAAGCCTAGCATGGGTCGATCCTAATTTATCTATTTACCACTGATCAGCTGGTCATTTGCATTATATATGGCTTACCAAGATTATGAAGTAAGAAGGGTAAAAATGAAGAAAGAAATGTAATATATGTAGTCCCACGAGTTTATATAAAGGTGGTCTACTAGAACTACTTATACACTTGTATCTGATTTTTATTGAGCTCGTGTACCATGTGTTGTTACTTTTAGCCTTACATAATTAGTACATATTTTCGTACTGACGTCCCTCACGGGGAACCTGCATTTCATGCTGCAGGCATAAGTACTTCAGCTCATACACCTCACTCGTAGGAGCACAGGTTATTTCGTGCATATTGGTGAGCTCCAGGTTGATTCGGGGCTTTCCGAGTCTGTTCTATATGTTTTGGTATTGTGCAGTAGGTTAAGAGTAGGATAGGGGGTTTGTCCCGTTCCTAACTAGGTATATGTATCTTTTAGAGGCTTTGTAGACTAATGTAAAGTTATGGTAGTGTCCTGATTTTAGACACGGTGGCCCCATCGGCCAAGTGTTGTACATATCAGTTTGTGCGTGCATGTGTAGTTATTTTCATCGATACATAATATCATGTTGTCAGAACATTTGGTTGTCATAGTTACATGCATGGGAAGTACAAGGTTATGAATTGGTTCTCTCGGGCCTTTACGGCTACGGGTGCCTGTCCGCTCCAACAAGATTTGAGGCGTAACAAGTAGTAAATCTGAAATTTATTCATGTAATAGTAAATATGAAATTTACTAAAGTAAAAGACACATGTCATGGTAAACTTGGAGTTTACTAGATTAAAAGTTCATAAATTGACATGAACGATTGCAACATCCCAAAGATGATTGTGATGGTATTGAACATATATTAAAGAAATAGAAAATTCTTTAATTTTAATGTTTGGACCAACTAATTTTGGGATTAAATCCCTTAAAATTTGAAAAGTATAAAAGGTGAAAAATGACCCATTTACCTATCATGTGATATGTTTTGAAAAGATGCATCAATAAGATGATAACATGTACATTTATTGTCAACCTATAATTTGACATTCATAAAGTTGCTTGCTCAATAAAATTGAGTTAAGAACATAATTTTCAGATTGTGTAATCAAGACAATTCATCTTGATGATGATGGTTTGACATTGAATGCCTTTGATAAATAGCTAAACCATTGCTAATGAGAACAAAGCTTCATGTGTTGGTCTGAAATATGATATGTTGCATACAATACCACTTGTATGTGTTAGACCAGTAAATTATGATTATTTCTTCCCTCTCAATTGGTTCAAAGTCAGGAACCAACTATTCCATCTAATAGTTGATGTGCAGTATACGATTAATGAATATACCATGATGCACAAAGATAGATTTCTCAAAAAAAGATAGAAAATGCATGTTAGTTTTCCTAACATAAGGGAGAGATTATAAACGGTTATGAAATATGTTAGGAATTATATCATATCTTCATTCAAAAGATAATTCAAGTCAAATACCGAAAACATCTCATATTTAACTGGCAAGTGCTCCTATTTTGTGTCCTTAAAGGACAAAGTCTACACATGCATGAAGCATGGTAGACCAGTCGGTTCCAAATAAAATAATTCTTGAAAAGAATAAGGAGGAATAGTCATAACAAGAAGACAATGTGCACTTGAAGAGCCTATGACATAACACGTCATGAAACCTTATGAGAGGTTCAGGTATTTGAAAATAATGAAGTGATGAGATCTCAAAATATTATGTCACACAGTGAATCGATACGAAATGATATATCATTAATATCTTTAATACAATATTGACGCAATATTGTGAAAAATCACGAGGATCTGAATTCTACGTTTATTTAAGCATGCTGACGTAGAAACATTTATTAAGTAACACGAAAGGATGCCTCTTGGTAAGCGTAAAAACTTATTTGATTTGCAGTCCAGACGCTTGAAGATGTCACACATGAAATGTTGAATATCGTCACTTGACAAAATTTATATGAAATCTTCTTTAAGGATTCAAAATATAAAAGTTTTTGGGAAACTTATTGATAATCCTTATATTGTATAAGCTTATAGCTTGAAAATTATTAAAACTCCTGGAGAGTTTTCAAAAGTAATAGATTATTTGTTGAAATAAGAAATATATCGAATTAGATTGGTTATAAAGTACTATGTCTTAGTGCAAGTGGTGCACTCATGTATCTTGCAAATACTAAAAGGCCTGATATAGCCTTTCCAGTCAATTTGTTAGCAAGGTATATTTCTGCTTCTATTATGAGACATCGAAATAGGATAAAAAACATGAGTTTATTTTATTCTAAAGCTTGCAGTTCCTATCTTGTTGGCTATGCTAATGTTGGGTACTTATCTGACCACATAAATCTCAATCTCAAACATGCAATATGTTCATATGTGGGGATACTGCCATATCTTATAGATATACAAATCAGTCTATCTAGTACTTCATTGATCATGCTGAGATAATAACTGTTAATGAAGCAAACCGAGATGTGTATGGTTGAGATCCATGATACATCTCATTCGGAAAAAATGTGGTTTGAAATGAGACAATGTACCCATAATTTTATATAGAGATAATGCATCATGCATAACACATCTTAATGGAGGATTTATAAAAGGAGATAGAACGAAGAACACTTCATTAAAGCTTTTCTACATTCATGAGCTACTAAAGATTGGTGATATTAACATGCAACAGATTCGTTCAAGTGACAGTGTGACTAATTTATTCACCAAGTCTCCTCCAATTGTAATTTTCAAGAAGATGGTGTACAAGATCGAGATGCAAAGGTTCAAGAATATTCTCATTAAGGGAGTTAATACATGCTGTACTCTTTTTTCCGTACAAGGTTTTGTCCCACTGAGTTTTTGATGAAGCAGCCTATATGCGTATTGTTAGAGATGTATACTCTTTTTCCTTCATTAAATTTTTTTTCCCACTGAATTTTTTCTAGTAAAATTTCAACGAAATATGTTATGTATTAAATAGACATTCAAGAGGAGTGTTATAAATATAAATGTCTATCCAAATGTAATCGATATTTATCATGATTTAAAATATTATCTTTTATTGAAAAACTAGTTAGAGTAAATTTCTCCTAAATTGTAAATCACACAAGAAGACACGAGAAACAACAATTATTCTCCTTTCTTTTTCTTTCGGTTTTATAACAAGATTAAAACAACTATTATTGTTGTCTCCCTACGATGGTGAAAGGGGATCTTGGAAACGCCATTTTTTTTCTCTTCTCCCTCTTTGCTTGTGTATTTCGCCATCGTTCTTCAAGCTGAGAAGAGGAAGCCATCAGAGCCTGTTGGAGCTATTTGAGTAGAGCAAGGAAGAACCATTATTGCTAAACCAAATCCTCAGTCCAAACCTATGGACGATAAAACAACTGTCTCATTTGCAAGCTTCGAAGTTGTTCTGTAGAGAGCGATTTTGAGTAGTAATGTGATTAAGAAACCTCTGTCCTGCAGTACTAGTAGTGGTTGCTGGTGGTTGGGTTGTTATTGTTGCTGCTGAAGTCGACGAGAGAGAAAATGTGGAGGAGGTTCATCGAGATCTTGAGCCTGTATCGCTCTCAGATTCAGTAGTATGAAGAGAGCCGTACCTGTATTTCTCACTTGCACTGCCGTTGCTAGGGTCTTCTGCCGTCGCCATTTCCATTTCCGAACCTTTTTTTGACTTTTCTCCATGACAACTACCAAGCGTGCTTATAAGTTACGTATCCTTTTCCCTTGCTTTTCTGTTTCTTTGCTTTATGCATTGTTTTTCCTTGCTGGAAAATGTATTTTGATCCTAGCGACTGAATGATATTTCTTTCTGTTGTTTGCTTTGCTGGAAAATGTGGAGACATACCTTGAATTATAATAGCATTATCCTTCTCGTGGATCTTATTAGACAGTTGAAAAGCATTGATTAGGATCTTAATGTTTTGAGTTAGTTCCTTTTGGGTGATAAAAGGGAAAAGTAAAGAGCTCAAGCCAAACTTTGGAAAACCTTGACAATATGTCTTAGAGGAATTTGTAGCGCATTCTTTAAGCGTGAACTGCTTGAAGATTGGAAGGAAGCCATCCAGGGTTCTTCTAACCGGGGGAGAAGATCACAAGGTTAACCTTTGGGCCATTGGCAAGCCCAATGCCATGTTGGTCAGTTTCTCTTATCTTCTTAGGCTGTTATTTAATTTCATCTTTTGGTTTATACCCACATTGAAGTCAAAATCTTTTCAGTTTGAACTGAAAGAGAAGCTTTTGAGTATAAAGGTTGAACTTAAGAATCTGCAGCTAATTTGCTCTGTTTAAGTTGTTTAGTCTCCTCCTTTTGTGGCCGAGCATAATGGTTCATTTTCCGTAATCGAGGGCTCTAGTTGGGTGTTTTCCATTTTGTTGTTTCTTTTTGCATTGGAGGCTATGTGCTTTGTACTTACACATGGTCTTCTCCGTGTATTTGTTTAGAGTTTGTCAGGTCATTCAAGCGGAATTGATTCAGTTAGCTTTGATTCTTCAGAGGTGTTGGTAGCTGCAGGAGCAGCAAGTGGTACTATCAAGCTTTGGGATTTAGAGGAGGCCAAGAGTATGCTTGTTATAATACTTTTTCATTTGGGGATTTTAATTTTTTTTCTTTTTTTTTTGTTTACAATGGATATATTAACCTCTCTCTCACACACATTTTCTCAGTTGTTCGCACACTCACTGGACACCGATCCAACTGTATATCATTGGATTTTCATCCCTTTGGTGAGTTCTTTGCATCTGGATCTCTAGATACAAACCTAAAAATTTGGGATATCAGACGCAAAGGGTGTATCCACACATACAAAGGTCACAGCAGAGGTGTCAATGTCATCAGGTTCACTCCAGATGGCCGATGGGTTGTATCTGGTGGGGAAGACACTACTGTCAAGGTCAGATTTCTCACTTTTTATATCCCACGTATTCAAGAATTTATTCAATTAAAGAGCTTGAAGAGAAATTTTCCACGTTGAGTTGCCTTTTATGTTGGGTATATATCGCTTTCAAAGCTCTGAGGTTTTTTGGAGTTTGCCTACGCCGCAAGATTCGAAGTAAGTGGAAGATAATACCATCTTGCATTTGGTGGACTATGTGGAGAGAGAGTAATGGCAGATGGTTTGAAGATAGATCCAATTCTATCCCCAATGTGAAATGGAATTGCATCTTTTTATTTTTTGGTGTAATGAACAATATATAGAGGATACAGACCAACTTGTAGATTTATTAGGAGCTCTGTAAATTATTTTCCTTTTCTTTAGCCCTTTTTTTGTTCCCTTTTGAAGGTGGCCAGCGTATCCTTATTGTTGAGCAATACAACATTATCAGTTTCAAAGAAAAGAAAAAAGAATTTGAAGTAACCGTTTGACGATTATCAACATACTCTAATTTAATGAAAGTGTGCACTCTATGTTTGTTGACTAAAAAACTTGCTGCATCCTACCGAAACTATTTTGCTATAGATAGGTCTATTGCTATTTGCCAGCTTAACGAGTGAATGGATGATAAATCATAATTTTTGGTTAATCTTTGTATTTTACCCAATTCTGTGTCAACAACAACAACATACACAGTGTAATCCACAAGTGGGGTTTGGGGAGGGTAGTGCGTAAGCAGGCCATACTCCTACCTGGGGAGGTAGAGACTGTTTCCTGCAGATCTCGGCTCAAGAAAATAACAGGAGTGAAGAAACCATGGAGGGTAGTGTGTAAGCATGCCGTAGTCCTACCTGGGAGGTAGAGACTGTTTCCTGCAGATCTCGGCTCAAGAAAATAACGGGAGTGCAGAAACCTTGACAAAATACTGAACAAAGCATCTCAAGCATATTGAAAAAGGAATATTAACTACAACAAAATAGTACGATAATTGAATTACTAGGAACAAATTAACAAAGCTCGATGGGACAAGAACCTGCAAGAGCAATGCTACGACTACTAGTATGGAAGGATAACAAGACAAAACTACCTTAATATATGTCCTCCATAATCTCCTACCTAAAGTCATGTCCTCGGTAAGCTAAAGCTGTTCCATGACCTGTCTAAATCCCCTGTACCCATTTCCATGTGAAAATAAAGAAAAAGAAAAACTAATGGAGATGCCTCTCAGTGTCATCAAAGGCGTGCTTAAGCCCCAAAGCTAGGCTCAAAATGTGTCGAGTGCTTCGTCTCGCTTAATGTGCACTTCAGTGTCGTCATCAATTTCTTAAGGCATACTTTTCCTTGCCTATGAGCCTCTTCTGAAGAGGCGACACCAAACAATTGCACTTTATTGTTATATGTTTTCAATTTCTTTGTTCATATATTTGTCATTCATACTTATAATTATTAATCTTACTAAACATATATATCTGTATTTTTTCTCCCTTTGCGTTTTTTTTCATTAAATCCCACACTTTATTCACATTTTGCTCTTAAACCACAATGGACCGTAGAGCTTTCTTCTGCGCTTCACTTTTGATAACACTGACGCCTCTCGAAAAAAAAATTCCTCTAGAAAAAAACCAATAGCCATGTCCATGACAGGAACAACTGTTTCATGTTTTTTAATTGTTCCCTTCATGTGCATCTAGTCTTCTTCTATGATATTTACTGGTGGACATTATATCAAGTATTTACATGAGGTTATGAGATTTTTTATTTATTATTATATTATTGATAATAGTTTTGTTTTGTGGCAGCTTTGGGATTTGACTGCAGGAAAGCTTTTACATGATTTCAAATGTCATGAAGGGCAGATTCAGTGCATAGACTTTCACCCCCATGAGTTTTTACTTGCAACAGGTATGATTAAAAACTGTGATGCAGTCTCATTGCATCTTTTCTCACAATGGTCAATCTGGTATTCGGTCTATCGGAAACAGCCTCTCTACTTCTTTGGAGGTAGCGGTATGGACTGCATACGCTTTACCCTCCCCAGACCCCACTTTGTGGGAATACACTGGGTTTGTTGTTGTTGTTGGTGGTGGTGGTCAATCTGGTATTCAAAATGCCGGTCTTTTATTGCTTTCTGTGTTGTGCTGGCTCCAGTAACTTTAGTTGTATTCAATGAGATCTTTAATTCATGCTGTGTTCTGTGTAAAGTCTTGAGCCGGGGGTCTATCAGAAACACTGTCTCTACCTCACCTCTACCTCACCTCTGTGGTGTAGGGGTAAGGTCTGCATACACTCTACCCTTCCCAGATCCCACTTTGTGGGATTATACTGGGTATGTTGTTGTTGTTGATGATGTGCTCTTTGTAAAATGTTAACTTGTTGGCAATCTAACTCTTTCCTAATGATTTAGGCTGTGTTACCTGATAAAATAACTGAATATCTGAATCGACAAACAGCAAGTGTACACAGATTATATGGACTTGTAGATTCGGCTACTTATTCCTGCCAACTCTTAGTGCTCTAAATATTTTCTCAGTTTGAAGCTTTTAACAATGAAGTTTTTGATCTCACGATGCTCTAGGAAAAAAATGACTTCCTTCACCAATCACATCTGTAGAAAATTCCCTCCATCCCAAATATTGGCCATGCTAACTTTTCAGGAGTAAAATTGAATGTATGTTAAATGGTGATTTTTAAAAAATTATACAGGTTCAGAAAATTCTAGGTTCTCCCATGATAATATTTTTCATGTGGTTTATTATTTTTAATTAATAATCTGTGGTTGTAAAAATATATTGAAGTGTAGTCTAGAATGGCTTTAACCAAAGCCCAATCTGGCCATTGAAAATCGAATCTTGCAAATTTCTTGCAATTGAGGGAGTATGATGGAAACCAGTGATTCTGGCTTTTTGTTGTTTTGCAGATTCTCATGTAAAAATGGACTAAGAACTCACTATATCACGATGCCTAAATCTTTCCATGTAACTAGTTGATACTGAGTTTTGCTTGATGCTTATTTTTCATGATTGAAATGACAGTTCCGCAAAAGGGGGGGATGGTAAAAGGGAAATGTGCGCAATGTATGGCGTTTCTACTTTCTAGAAACTAAAAGGTTCTATCTATTAGAAGTTTGCATGGTAATGCTGACAATCCCATGAAAACAGGATTGTGGGATGGTGGTGGTGTTAGGATCAAATGAATAAAAGGAGGTCATCAGAGTTGGATGCTGCATTAATCTAATCATCATCATCATCATAGCAATCAGATGCTCATTGTTTTTATTTCTTGATCTTTATCTTCACCAGGTTCTGCCGACAGAACTGTAAAATTCTGGGACCTTGAAACTTTTGAGCTCATAGGTTCAGCTGGACCCGAGGTTAATAATTTCATCGTATTTGCATCTTCTTTTTGATCTCAGTTTTAATATTCGATAACTGCTGCTGAGTGCTTCTCATGTTTCTTGGAAATGTTTTGAGATCGTAAAAAACTCAAAACTATTTGTTTATCTCAATTCTAGACATCAGGGGTGCGCTGTATGACCTTCAATCCTGATGGAAGAACCCTTCTCTGTGGTTTGCATGAGAGTTTGAAGGTAGCCTTGGCTATTTGCTGTTTCCTTGAGAAATAGTTGCGCCATGTATTGTGGCATCTGTGATGTTCCCTTAAAACTTTTCCTTTGTAGGTTTGCTCGTGGGAACCAATAAGATGTCATGATACAGTTGATGTTGGATGGTCTCGATTGTCGGATCTTAATATTCATGACGGGAAACTCCTTGGCTGCTCTTACAACCAAAGTTGTGTTGGAGTGTGGGTTGTGGATATTTCGGTAACAAACTGTATTTTCTTTTGGTTGGAGTTATCTTGGATGTTATGATTTTTAAGTTAGGTTTAATTTATTTCATGCAGCGGCTTGAACCATATGCAATGGGTACTACTCGATTAAATGGTCATTCTGATGTAAAATCAAATTCAAGTGTGAATTTATCCAATCTGGCCGAGGATGCTAGCAAAGCAGATGCTAGCAAAGCCAATTTGGGTAGACTCTCAATTTCTCAAAATTCTGACACTGTTAAAGAGACCAAATCTTTTGGAAGACTTTCAATATCACAAAACTTGGATCATCAAAGGGATTCTAGGACTCTTACTAGTATGCCATTCTTCCCTCTTTTTTCCCTATCCGTGGTAATTTGTTAGCTTGCTACCTTGTCTCGAGGTTCTTTTCTTTCCTTCTGTTTTGGTAGCATTTTTATTTGCTTCTTTTAACGAAGTTTGGCTCCCAGAAAGTTCTGACAATCTTTACTTATCTTCCCAATGAAGCTACTGCAAATGCACCTGGCACTCCTCAAAGAATAAATCTGAGTGTTAGCTCGAAAGCACCTCCAATTAGTACAACAGCAGTTCCTAATACAACTGGTCTAAAGAGGAATCCAGCTAAAACCCAATCAGCAGCTAATTCTTCCATAGCCAATAGGTCAGAGGTCCTACCTGTTATTGTGCCAAGAAATAATGATAGAATGGAGCAAGCATCTGAATCCAGGAAAGAAGGAATCGCAACAAGGGCAATGCAGCAGTCATTGCAGACAAAAGTCTCTGATTTACGGAAGTTTCCAATGCTCAAGGAAGACCATGGGGGGTCAAATGCAGAATCAGAGTCTGATATTGAAGTCCCCAAGGCTATTGAATTCAGTAGTGTAGCAGACAAGAATGATTTCCCTTCAGTTAAATGCTCAATTCTCGGAGCTGCAGGAATTGAGAGGAATGTGGAGGATGACAAGAGTTTTGTCTCAACAAAACCTGAAGCACTTTTAGGACCTGAGTTGCTTTCCAGAAACAACAATGAAAATTGTGCGTATGAGTGTGTTAGCGATTTTCTTTTTCACAAATGCTGATTTCTAGTGACTAATTTCTTCTATCCTTTGGTTGTCTGTTGTGTTTGTTATATGAAATATCATTTTGTCTTGTTAGCAACTCTGGTGAATACAATAGTATCCGTTTGGTGTGCCCATACACACAAAGTGTGTGTGTGTATATATATAACAGTGGTGTCCGGGCTAGCTTGCATGTACCTCAAGTAATTGCACCGGCACCTGCTACCTTCCTCCACAGATTTAGGGTGAAACTGTCCCCCAAAGCTTAGATAGATAGGAAGAAACCACTAGTGTTGTTTGCCTCCTTTGGGATTTGAATGAGACCCCCCCTCCCCCTCCCAAATTGGCCACTAGATCCACACCCTTGGGTGCCCATTTTATTAAGTCTTAGAACCTTCATTTTTATTTTTAATTTATGAAAGTTCCGTGAGGGACAACAGTTCGTTTTTCCCTTTTCATTTGATTCTTTCTGTTGCCATCTGATGTTTATTAACCTTTGAGTGGTAGGACTTGTATAGGAGAGCTCGAAATGACCAATTAGATTCTTTCACCAGTACAATAAATGAAGAATAATATGAGATGCTAGTAAAAATATATATTACAAGATATGATTATATACAGGACAGACCCCACTTTGTGGGAATACGCTGCGTATGTTGTTGTATGATTATATACAGTACAGCCCCCGACTTTTTCGTAACATGCATTTCACCCTCAAATTTTATCGACTCTTTTTACTCTTTCCATGTACAATGTTGGCTCCAGCTCTAGTAATCCTGCATCTTCCATCGATTTGTACGCCTGTGTGTATGTATATTTGTCACTGAGCAATGTTTGTGGTGCCTTTCACTTCTATGTTAACGTCTACCTCGTCTAGACAGATTGATATTTTTCATTGCTCTTGCCTATGTTTACTCATCTCCTAGAAAAAATATGTTGCTTGGATTGGTTTCTCAGTTTGCCTTTTGTTTTGGTGTCCTCCACCATCATTGCAGTAGAAGGAGATGTTATTTCATTTATGATTTGTTCATTTATGTTTTTCACTGATTTTCTCTGCATTTTATTGCTTTTGGCACAATACATAAACACGCCCTTTAACTTGGTCTCAAATCACATCTATAACCTCCAGCTTTGGGTGTGCACAAGTAGGCACTTAAACTTGTATAAAGTTGAACAAGTAAACACATATTGTCCTATGTGGCGTCCTACGTGGCTAATTTTTGTCCTACATGGCGTCCTATGTGTATTATGCCACATAGGACTTGTGTAACTACTTGTTCAACTTTATACAAGTTTAAGTGTCTACTTGTGCACACTCAATGTTGGAGTTCATAGATGTAATTTGAGGTTAAGTTAAAGGGCATGTTTATGTATTATGCTTATTGCTTTCTTGTATTTGTGAAATTTCTTGGAAGGTCAATGTTTAATGGACCTTTTACCTATTGGATTAAAACGGAGTCATGGATTGAAGTGGAGCAGAATGTATATAGGGATTTGTATAGCTGACCCAAACTAGTATGAGAAGAAGCACTTTTATTGTTGCTGTTGTAATTAACAGATGGAATTCTTTATTTCTTTTTCTTGAATAACATGGAGTAGATGCAATGTATCAATTCTTGCAATTTGTTCCAGATGAAGCACGCGGAAATGTTGTTAGGAGTGTTAATCCCGTGGAAGGTCAAAGAAGAGGTACAATTTTCACTTTAATCCCGAGTCTATGTCTGCACATTCCTATAAAGTTACTTAACTGGGTTTTTGTTAAATTAGCAAGGACACGGTCTATTGTTGCAACTTGGGAGAAGAGAGAGAAAATTCAATATCAGGAGTATATTGCTCCCAGTAATGTTGTTGAGACAGTACCTGCTCTGAAAATGATACATATCAACTTGGTATTAATCTAATCTGAGATTTCTTCTTTAGTATTCTTACATATCTTTTAATACTATGTTACGATTTAAGAGTGCGCGTGCACACACACATGTATGTTTGTATATTATTCGTGTTATTCATATAATATTCATGTTTGTTGATATTGTACATGATGATGTGCTTCCTCGTTTTTCAAAAGCAGAATACACAACAGTTTAGCCAGTATGGTCCCACAAGTGAGGTCTGGGAAGGGTGGGGTGTATGCAGGCCTTACACCTACATTTTCTAAAAGCATGTGGAGGAATTATATTTGGTTGAAAAAGGTGAGCTTAGTTGTAGTACCTAAAATAGATCATTTGCTACCTTCTAGAAAGGCAATTTTGGTCCTTCACTTATTGTCTAATTCCAATCTTAAAAGAGCTAGCACTTGGCCTGTGTATGAGTACTTTTAGTCCAATAATTGATGGGCCTGGTTAACACAGGTTGGAAATTGAAAAAGTGGTTCATGTGCCTCCTCTTAATGAATTCTTTTAGGGGTTTGAGCCGAATTTTACCTTGGTAGCTCTTGAGGTTGCTTGTCACAAGCTGCTTATCTATTTCATATCTTTGCTCCTTGTCCATTCAATGGGATGGAGATGTTGAGGTGCTGGCAACAGGATCCTTGAAATCACCCTTGGATAATTGACTTTTTCCTTTCCCATACGTGGTTTCTCCATTGCCTTCTCTAAGTTCAGGGTGGGTGTCTGTGTTATCATCTGGGTAGTTTTCTCTCTTTCTATGAATGGTTCTGCACCGATATAGAGAGTTGAGAATGCTACGATAGGTGCAGATTTTCCTATGAGCTCCTTGAAAAACCTAAGAAATTGGGGCATTGTGTGTCTTCTAGCTTTAATGTGATCAGGGTGATTGTTTTCCAAGAAAAGTTTTTATAAACTATTTCCTGGTAAGTCAACAATTTTAACTAGTAAACACCAAGTCGGTGTAAAAAGTATGTATCTTGTAACTCTACTTAGTCACAGATTCTAATCCAGCTGCATACAAGAAACCTGATATTTAAGAAGAGAAGGGTAGAGGGGTGGCCCATTATCCATGAAGCCTTGGGAATTGTTTTGGTTATTAAAACAGAAAAATGTAACTTTATTTAGGACACCCACAGTCATTCTTTTAGTTTTACAATCTATAGAA
The DNA here is from genome assembly GCF_002878395.1 of Capsicum annuum. Classification (NCBI taxonomy): domain Eukaryota; kingdom Viridiplantae; phylum Streptophyta; class Magnoliopsida; order Solanales; family Solanaceae; genus Capsicum; species Capsicum annuum. The sequence continues at coordinate 37,992,813 of NC_061112.1, read as the reverse complement.
CAAGGTCTTTTTCCCTTAAATCAATATGCGAATGGAACAAGATGAATATCTTAATGCTTTCTACATCATTAATATTAGGAAATAGTCTTCTATAACTTTTGTTTCGTACGCTCCAAAAGAGATGTGGTGCCTTTGTCCATGTTGGCTTCCTTTCCTTGCCAATCCTTTGTAATGTCAACACATGAGTTGCTTTCTAAACTATCCTTCTACCCATGAGGTAGAGCACGAGGGTCTACAGTTGCGGAACAACATGCAATACAACAAGGTGTGATGAGTAACTTCTCCAGATTCTCTGCACATGGAAATCAAAACTCACAAAATTCTCCCTATCTGCTGACTAGTTTTCTTTTGTCATCTGGAGCTAGCACTTTATCTATATTAGCTTGGTCTCTTAGTTTTGTTCTGCCTTTGTCCACTAGGGACTTTGTTAGCTCCCCGCTTTAGCATAGTCAAAGCTAACAATATTTCTTTCATATGCATTGCATCTTCTTGATGAAATTAATGAAAAACTTATTTCATCAAAACAGAAAAGTAGCATCAGGCATTGCATACCAGTCAAAGAAAGCTACTTTCACTGGATAGTTGGTGCTTAGATCCCTTCACCGACAACTTCAAATAGTAAGATTCAATTTAATTGTAAAAGATTTTGCCTCCACCTCCTCCATATCATCTATCTCCCTCGTCATTCCCCATTTTATATTTATATTCTTCTTATAAAAGAAATTCTCAACTGTATCCCATTCGTAATCTTCAGTAGCTTTGCTAAAATTTATATCTCATATGACCCCATTACTGGCTCGTCCAGTTTAATTAACTATGGTAGCACTTTTCTCGTTAACTGATTTGTAATTTGTAAAGTAGTGGGATATGAATTCTCGATGGATCTCCCCTTACACCATACATTCTTCCAAAACTTTACCCTAGAGCCAGTATCCACCCCCTTTATAATCCCTTTCTACATACTTAATCCATAAGTATTTACCCCCTATCAAAGAAGCATCCATTGTTAACACAACAATATTTAGCAGATGACTTCTCTCAATAATGCATTCTCCTTTGCGAGAATCTTCACAACACTTTTTCCAATATTGCAGTATCAAACGTGATTCCTAATTCCCTTTCACAACACTTTTTCCAACATTGCAGTGTCAAACGTGATTCCTAATTCCCTTTCCCCATGGGTATTGCAATCTTTTTTCACTCTATTGAATGATATATCTATTCTCCTCCCCGGCTTGTTGTAACACCTATATGAATACGAAACTAAAGGTGGCTATGTTAGAGGGATTCAACTTTAGTGATGTTATCTTTCCTCCCTAGATAGTATCTTCTATTCACTCCAATCCTTTCTTAAATTTCCCAGCAACTTCTTATTTACCCTCTGAGGCAAGCCTTACATTGTAAGTAGTGTGGTCCTTTTGCACTGACCTATGCATTCCAATCTATGGTTTTTTTGTATCCCTCTGCCGTATCTTTTTGTAAAACACTTAGTCTGGATGAACGTTTTCTGACAACAGATTATAATTAACAACCCCACTTTTCTTGTGGGGTTACACTGGGTATGTTGTAGATTTTAGCTAACAACCTTTGTTTGTGAAATTATCTGTCAAACCTCAACGTTAGTAATTCTAGCCTCTCAAAGTTGGTATGCAATAGCAGTTGAACACTAAAATTTTGTTAGTGACCGCATAGACACTTAAAGCTCTGGTTAATGAACACATGAGTCCATATCCTTAAGACTCAGCACATGTGACTTGCAACTGCTGTTTGACGTCGTCAAACGATGAATAAGAATTGACACGTCAACACGAAAAAAATGTTTAATCTTCTCTTTTTTTTCCTTCTTTTATGATTCGGTTTCATCTCTTTCACTGTCATCAAACCCCTATCTTCCGAGAGAAAGAAAATCTACTTTCTCTCCCACAAAATAATTAGCTGAGTGCTCTGAAACAAGAAATTACTAGATACAGTTGGGAAATTGTAAGTAAACCTTGTCAAAGAAAATCACAGCTATTGATCTACGAAGTCAAAGAAAAGAAAAGGGTACAAGAAAAGATCAAAACATGATTAAATAACAAGAACAAAAGCCAAGTACTCAGCGTGTCTTCGTATCATCAAATAACTTAGGGAAAACTTCATCTTCATAATTTTGACCTATGCTTCAAAAACTAACAAGAAGTCGAGAAAAGGGAAACTCTAACAACTTAGAAGATAAAACAGAATGTCCATCTAGTGATTAAAAGATATAGAACTGAATTCTTGAGACCAAGAATCACAAATTTAATCCCCATCCATTTCAGACTCACTTCTAGCCCTCACTTGTCCATAGCAGATTCATGGCAAAATGAAGGGTGGTTCATCTCCTTTAGAAGGAACTTTAATGACTGGGAAGTTGAATTCTCATGGCTTTTGGAGTTACTCGACACTTCTCCTCCTCTGGGCTTAACTCCAGACCTTTTTTTTTGGACTTCCAACTCTAAAGGTTTATTCTCTGTTAGAAGCTGCTATAGTACTCTTATCAGAACATCTTCACACTCCCTTTGGCCATGGAAGACTATTTGGAAAAGTAAGGCGCTTCACAAAGTCAACTTCTTTGCTTGGTTGGTAGCTCATAGAAAATGCTTTACTCTTGAGGACTTGCAAAAGAGAGGCATAATACTTTGTAATATGTGCTCTCTTTGTGGAAGGGATTTGGAAGATGTGAACCACTTATTTCTTCATTGCAGCTTCACCATTCAAATTTGACAGTTTAGTCTGAGTTCTGTGGGAGTTAAATGGTGCATGCCTTGGGGCACGGCTGATTTTCTCCTTTAATGGCACAAACGGATATACATAAAGCGTCAGGTTACATCTGGAAGTCTGTCTCAGCAGTAGTTTGGTGGGTTGTATTAAGAGAAAGAAATGCTAGAATTTTTGATAACAAAAAGGACAATATAGTTAATCTAAAGCACAAATGTTTATTTTTGCTTAGTTTTTGGTGCAACATGACCTCGATAAATATATTAGAGCCGGAAGCGTTGGCTGACTTTGTTAGCACTTTGCACTCTCTGTAAATTTTTTGGATATTCTAGAATTGTAGAGAATTCTGAATATTCTAACATGAGGCTTAAAACGCGTGAAAATTAGAAGGAAAAAATAACTTGGAGGAAAAGATGGTAGAAATATCAATTCATTGTTAAAAGTTCAAGCACATGCTTTAAGATTACTTCTCATATTGCCAATTCTTATTAAAATAAATGTCATTCTAGATAGACGAACCTTTCAATGACCATGTGGACAATACAAGGTCACAATTTGTAGATCCCCAATGTGACTGCTAATTCTTTGAAAGACTTCCACATTATGTATATAATTTAGTTGCTTTTATACTTGTCAATAGGATAAACGCCCGTTGATGTGAAGTTATGTTAATAAGTTTTGTGTTATTTTCCTCTTCATTGATGTGAAGTTATGTATATTTCTATATCACTATCCTAATACTGATTTTCACTCAACTTTCGTTCTTTTCTGATTGCATGGAAAAAAGAGAGGGTGTCCTTCATCAGCTGAAAGTGTAACAGTTTCTGCTACAGATGCGGATGCCATCGCTGACTTGATGGAACAGCATGACCAATTTGTTGACTCAATGCAATCTCGTTTGGCCAAATTACAGGTAACTAATAATACAGCAGAAGCAAAATGATTTACCTAATGATGTTTTGTAGATGCTCTGGTTTGTCATGTGAATGGAAGTACACCCTTTGTGCTATGATTTTTAATCTTTGCTTGTGGTGCTTTACGACTTAAAATTTCGAAAGAAGTACAAAATTATACTTATGGAATAATGCGCTTTGGAGGATTAAAGGATAATGTTATTGGGTCAATGACTTACAACACGGTCCTTCCTGTTTTGAGCATTTCAATGTTCTCAGAATTAATGAAGTAGAAAAAATGTCCTATTCGATAAAAATGCAAGCAGGTCCACTCAGAAATCTTCTCATGTGTTGAAACTAGTTGTAGAGACCTCTAACAGACTCTTCTAAATGGTAGACATCATTGTTATGTCTACTAAAAATTTATTTGGATGTCTATTTCATTGTTATACTTGTATCGTTTTTAACCGGTCTCTTTCCAGAAAAGGTAGACCTTCACTGAAATCCTTTCCCAAAATAGTTTGGGATTGCGGTATTTTTCATTGATTAACTGATATGTATTCAATTAACCCCTTTCTTAATCTGGACTTTGGAAAGGTAAGAACCCCCCCCCCCCCCCCCCCCCCCCCCCCCCCCCCAATGAGGAGGCCTGAGAGGTTGATCATAGTGGGTCTGAGGAGAGGTGATTAGGAAAGACATGACACGCCTGCAACTTACCGAAGACATGGTCCTAGATAGGAAGATATGGAGGTCGATGATTAGGGTAATAGGTTAGTAGGTTGTTGAGCGTTGTATAATTTTCCTTAGCAGTATTTATTATTATTATTCTTCTGTAATTTTATTCTTCGTTTTTTATTACTTTTGTTCTCTTTGCTTCGATTATCACACTATTTGTTGTTGTTACTGCTATTTTCTCCATTATTTCCATCATGACTTCTTCACTAATGTTTTCCCTTTTCATGCCTGCTTTAAAATGTTTTACTTTAGCCGAGGGTCTTGTCGGAAACAACCTCTTTATCTTCACAAGGTAGGTTGAAGTTTGTGTATACCCCACCCTCCCTAGACCCTACTTGTGGGAATACACTAGGTATGTTGGTGGTGTGGTGTAAAAAGTAAATTATTTACAGTTCCCTGTGGCTACTAAACTGACTGTCAGATCCATGCCTGGTTGTCAATATGCTACTAAGTATGTTATCACAACATGCTACCTGGCTAAGGCGTCCTGTCAAATGAGATTCAGATTTATGGAGAACTTGGTAAGTTGAAGAGAAATCCTGGTTATGGATGCTACTAGAGGGTTCAAAGCGAGTTCTGTTGGCAGCTGATGGTGTATGCCATACTTAGCCAAAGTGCTGGTTGGCTTGAAATTGAAGGAAGAAACATCTTTGAAAAGCCACCTCAAATGGGCGAGAATAAAGATAAAAAGAGGAAGACGAAGGTGCCATTAGAAGTGATTATAGCAGACAAGTGGATCAATACCTGTCTGGAGAGAAACTGTGGCAAGGGTGCTCGTCGGAGAAAATTTATGGAATTTATCAGGGGGACCGCTGCATAAATGATGACTTCTATTATAACGCTAGGGTTGACAACTTGTGTACAGATAAGGCTGGTCCTGTCACTTGTACCTCTTTTCAAATCCATCCGAGGGATGGGTCATGGACACGTGAGGCATAATTGGTTCTTGACATAGTAGTTAATAGAAAGGAGAGTGGGCCAATGAACTGTATGCCTACATCAAGCAGGTAGAGGAACATAATTTCACGCCAGGCGTCATGTGTATTTCTTTCATTTGGGCTTTGACCAGTGAAAAGTGGTATGCCCACATCAAGTGGGTAGAGGAACATAATATCACACCAAGGGTGATGTGTATTTCTTTCGATTTGGGCTTTGGCGAGAAGCTAATCGTAGAGAAAAAGATTTTGGCCCAAATGTTTGTTTTTTCACGTCTGATTGAGGAGCCCAATTATCTCTCAGCTTATCACCCTATTAACAATGAAATAGAAGGCAACAACCAATGTTTCTTCAATCAAAATTCAAACCTGTATGCAGAAGAGAGATGGGAGGAAATTCTAGAACAATATACATGCAAATCACTATTAATCCAAATTTAGAAATACCTGGGAACAAAATTTACAAATGGTTCAAATTGAACAATTTGAGCAGTGGCTAATTGAGGATATACAACCTCTGGATATTCAAGTGCAAATAGTGGAAGTGGATGCATCCTTATTGGTGCAACACAATGTTATGGGGCTTAGTAAATAGTTTGGGGTGGACTTTCAGGTTTGCGAATGGGAAGCATGATCTCCTTTGATGAAACTAGATAAAAGAAGAGGAGAAACAAAACAATGCTGAATCTTCTTCTCCTAAACCAAAAGGTCACGAAGTGATGAATCTTCCTCAGTTTGGGGTTAAATTTACAGATGGAGAACCGGAGGTCTCACTGGAAGTCTGTATCATCTCATAGAATGTGAGGGGATTGAGTGACATTGACAAGAGGAGGGTGATCAAATCACTAATTCATGATTGGAGAATTGGTATTTACTGTTGAAAGAAACTAAAATGGAAGAGGAATGGAGAAATTGTTAAACAAATATTTAGCAACAGATGAGCTGAATAAATTGGTTTGGAGGCCAACGGAAGAAGTTGAGGGATTCTTATCATGTGGGGTAAAAGGTGCTGGATAGGGGAGTCGATAATCTGTGACTTACATTCTATTTCATGTAAGGTAAGTTGTACGATTGACAACTATAACTGGTTTTTGAATGGGGTTTATGCTCCTTACTGTCGAAAGGAAAGGAAAGGAAGGATCCATGGTGTGAACTTGCAGCAACTAGAGGGGTATGTGATGAAGCCTGGGTAGTATGTGGGGACTTTAACACTACCAGATATCCCATAGAAAGAAAGATTTATATTGACATTTCTAGAGCCATGAAGGAGTTTTCTAATACTGTGATCTTGAACTTATTGATCCTCCACTTCTAGTTGGGAGAATACACTTGGTTCAGAGGAGATAATCATGAAGGGTCCTCAACAATTGGTAGATTCTTACACTCTTATGAAGTGGGATGAAATGTTCAATAAGATCAAGTAATTCGTCTCCATCTTTGAAATGTGGGGAGTGGGACTTTGGGGAGGGACTTCTCAAATTCTTTAAATTTGAAAATTGGTGAATCTGCCGCATTCATGGAGAGGGTGGAGGAATGGAGGAACTCGGTGAAGCTCAAGGTAGACCGGATTATATTTTGTCTTGTTAGCTAAGATATCTGAAACAGAAACTGAAAGAGTGGAATACTTCTAACGGAGGGAATCTAAAGGTTAACAAATCTGATATTTTTTATCAGATTAGTTCTGTGGATACCGCACAAGAGCAAAGAGTGCTATTTGAGGATGAATTACTATTGAAAGCAAGCTTGCAAATGGAGTATCAAGAGGTGGCTAAAGATTAGGAAATTTCTTGGATACAGAAATGCAGAATATTATGGTTGAAGCAAGGAGATAAGAATATCAAATTCTTTTAAAGGATGGCTAATTGTCAAAGAAGATTTAACCATATTGGCATTATAGAAGCTCAAGGAGATACCATCACTAAGCCAGATAGAATCAAGGAGGAGATTGTGGATTTCTATAAGAAACTATATTTTGAGACAAAACCTTGGAGACCTTTATTCAACTTTCAATCAGGCTCAATAATCACTCAAGATGATAATGACCAGTTACTAAGGGAATTTGATGAATAAGACGTGTTGGAGTGCCTGAAGTCATATGCTGCTGACAAACTCCGGGCCCAAATGTTTTTTCTTTTGAATTAGGTAACCTTGTATTGAATCCAAAAACATCATCCCTTGAAGGTGCTAATGGGGTACGTTACTAGCAAAATTCCCAAAACAGTGTACAGGGATTGTTGTTGTTAACTTACAATTTACACATTGCCTAGAAACTCTACCAGATATTGTACTCCCATACCCCCCACTATATCCTATTTACACCAAAAATAGGGAAGACTTAAGACAGTTCATTTTTATTTTCTTAATGGAGCAAGGTCTATCTTCAAACTGTCTTGAGTTTCTCTCCTTCCAAATTGTCCACCGGATGCAAACTGGAATAGACTCCCACCAATCCTCCTTTTCCTCCCCTCTTCAAATTTCTTTCCAGTTACACTAAAGTTCTAGAGCTGATCTAGGTAGCACCCAAGTCATTCCCAGGATATAAAAGAACATGTGCCACAAATTTGCAATTGTAATGTAAAAGTAGCTGTTCATTGCTTTCTGCATCTTTCTCACAAAAGAGACATCTTGAGCATATTTGTAAACCTCTTCTTTGTAAAGCATCTTGTGCTAAGCAAGCCTTCCTTTTAACCAGCCAAACAAAAGCAGAAACCTTAGTTGGAATTTAATTTATCCAAGTAAGTATCTGGGAGAAATAGGAGAAATTTTTTATTGAATTGTTGTATCTACATAATTACATTGAAACCCTATTCATAGACACTACATTACAATCCTTTTCCAAGAAGGATTTTGTATACTATTCCTATTCTTACTCATATTCTAACACTCCCCCTCAAGCTGGTGCATACAAGTCATATGTACCTAGCTTGTAGTTAATACTAGGACTGGTGAGGGATTTGGTGAAGATATCTGCAAGTTGATCAATTGACTTTACAAATTTTGTAACAATATCTCTTGAGAGTATCTTTTCTCTAATGAAGTGACAATCAATCTCTATGTGCATAGTCCTCTCAACTGGATTAGATGAAATATGAAGGGTTGCTTGATTATCACATACAGGTTCCATCTTACCGGTTTCTCTAAATTTTAGTTCTCTCAGCAACTGTTTGATCCAAACCAGCTCACAAGTTGCTGCAACCATTGCTCGATATTCTGCTTCCGCACTAGATCGATCAACCACACTTTGTTTCTTGCTCTTTCAGGATACCAAATTACCTCCTACTAAAACACAATATCTGGATATAAAACGTTTACCAGAGGGTGATCCTGCCCAATCAACATCTGTATATCCAATGATATGCTCATGGCCTCGATCCTCGAAAACGTAGTCCTTTACCTAGAGATGACTTTATATATGGCAAAATACGAACAACTATATCCCAATGACTATAAGTCATAAAATGACTTACAACACTCACATGAAAAAAGATGTCAAGTCTAGTCACTGTGAGATAATTCAACTTTCTAACCAACTGCCTATACCTTCCAAGATCACTGAGTGGCTCTCCTTGTCCTAGTAGAAGTTTAGCATTTGGATCCGTAGGAGTGTCAATGGATCGACATCCCATCATCCGTAGGAGGTCTAGTCACTGTGAGATTACCCTTGTCAAATCTTCAAAGGGAATCTTCTCTTTTGGCACTTATTCTCCTCCGCTTTCCATGTGGGTACCTACACAAATGTCCTTCTAAATAGTTGGACAAACAATGTTAGCTCGGATTGGTGGCAACCCCCTCATTTGCTCCTCACAATCTCTTTTTTTCCACTCTTAGGTTGCCACCTTGCACACCCTTACTCCTCAATTTTTTCTCTCTTTTTCATTTGGCTTGGAGTAAGTGATCACATCTGTTTGAGATTTGGGAATAATGGATGGAAAGAGATGATTTCCCCATTGGTCTTTTACAATCTTAGGCAATTTTGTACTTTTGGAACCTTATATTGTGCAAACCAATTGGCACCCAATCATAGATGTCTACGTTCCAAGGGGAAGATATCGCACCATACCTCCTCATAGTACCCAAATCGGGTAAAGGAAACCTTCACTCTCTCGGAGACCTTATACCCATCCAAGAAGTATGGAACACGTAGAGGCTCTCGAGATATCCCTAGATGGTCAACCATGAGTGGAATGATGTAGTTTCTATAGCACTAATCATCTAGCACAAGGAGGCATCCCGGAACCCCACAAATGCTTACCTTTTCGGAGTGAACGTTTCTTCTTGGATCAACATTTTAAAGCTTAATGGGCATATGAGTACCCCTTATGAGTCCTTTCAAGGCACTCCATGTTCGGCCGGACTTCCTTATGGATTCCCACCACAACGGTGTCGGACCTTGAATATGTTTAAGGGCACACGTAGCTCTTTCAACTTCACTCATATCATAATCCATAAAGATCCTTTCACACTTCCATTCCCAATCAAGGTATTCTTCGGGACCCGAATCTCTTATAAAGATGGGAAGAGTAGGAAGATCTTGACTCCTACTATACCCTCCATATCGACCTTGGTTCCCGCTTCCAAAAGTTTGGGTACTAGAACAAGAAGCTTGAGATGTAACACCCTTAGACTTCGGAGATGCATACTCTTTTCTATTCATGGGACAACCTCCACTATAACTAATATAACCATTCTCAAACTGCTTCGACTTTGATAAGAGGTACTATAAGGTGAGGAATATGAATCTTCATACTCCACATGGGTACTCTCACCATGACTCTCATAAGATTTGTAAATGAATGGGTTATACCTTATATCACCTCTAGGCTCGGAGTGGGAAGTGTAATACTCCTCACATGCCCCATCTTCATCATAAGAACCATCACAAGGCTCTTCATCACCTCCACATTCACTATAAGCACTGGGTCATCTTTCATCCCACATTCTTCTTCGGAATAGTAACACCCATTTTCATCCATCTCTTGATCATGGCTATATTCATAGCCCCCATAATCTCCATCTTCTTCTTAGCCATAACATTCTTCACCACAATCATAGTTTCCTAGATTGTAGTCACATTACTCTTCAACTTCTCCCCATCTCTAAAGCATTAGCCAAAGTCAAGCTACCCCACTTAATCCTGGATCGAGCCTTCCACACTCCTCTTCTTTCTGCCCTTATTGATTACCAAGTCCATCACCAACAACCTATGTTGAGTCGAAAGATTCTCGCTAGGTATTACTTTACAGTCCTTACATAGCGCTCTATCACCCTTCCTAAGGAGCAAAAAGTCAATTTGAGTCTTGGTGACTGAGATAAAATCACGAAAGGGAATTGAGAGATATAATAGAGAAGAATTGATGCATCAGTTTAGCTTATTTTACAGAATCATTGTCTCCTGATTTAAATAGTTGACATACATAAATAAACAAAAATAAAGCAATCCTATTCACTGTTATGAAAAATCAGTAAAAAAGCTAACAGTTTCCTATAGAATGGGATACCCATTCGCGTAGGAAACACTTTCTATAAAATCTGGTGCCAAATAAAAAAACATGTCACTTGCATTCCTGAAAGCAAACGTTTTAACGTATCTTTTTTCTCACAGGTTGTCTATCAGTACTGGCAAAGACATGACATTAAAGGGGCACTTAGTGCAACGGAGAAGATGGCAGATCCTGCTGTAAGTCTTTTCTTTTCTGTGCCCTATTCTTGATCTTGAAATTTACCTTCTTACACAATGTGGTAATGGAGAAGATGACAGAGCCTGCTCTAAGTCTCTCCTTTATATACTATTCTTGATCTTAACCTTTTTAACACAATGTGGACCTTCTGATGCATGATACAGGTGCTTGCTGATGTAATAAGCTTTTTAACAGAGAAAAATGACATTATTACCTTAGAGATTTGCACATGCCTTCTACCACTCCTTGTGGGGTTGCTTGAGAGCAACGTGCATAGGTACAAATTTGAGCTTAATGAAAAGATTTATTTGTGTAATCTGATTTTCATTTTGGCTTTTGGTGGACATTCTTTAGGCATCAAGACACTTCATTGAATATGCTGCTCAAACTTGTTAAAGTATTTGGTTCAGTGATTTATTCTTCAATGTCTGCGCCAGCATCAGTGTGGGTTGATATTGAGGCAGAGCAAAGGTACTATCTCATATTTTCTTATATTTCCCTTTTTTGGTATGTCTAATTTAAATGCTCTCTTCCTTGTTAGGATGGAGCGCTACAACCTTTGCTTTGTTGAGCTTGAAAAAGTAAAAAATTGGCTGCCCGCTCTTACTAGGTGCGTCAGTGCATCTTCACAAGTTTTGGTCCAGATTTTACACAACTGAATTCACTCTCTCTATTTTTTCTCTTCATTTTTTCATTCAGGAGGGGAGGGTCCATTGCCAAATCTGCTCAGGAGCTGAGTCTAGCACTTCAAGATGTTTCGTGACTTAAATGCAGTATTGCATGGATTAGTAAGAGTTATACTTTGGGCAGTAATGGTGATGTTTGTATGGAGCGGCTTTTGGAGGTCTGGAGTTGCCTGTGCTGATACCTTGCAGAGCATCATATTCCTGCCAAGATGAAAACATTGACAACTCAATTCTCTTATTAACTGATTACTGAGATCTAGGGGACAACGTGATCTACACTGCTGCTGCTCCAAATATTTTGCGATTTTGAATGTGCATTGTGGAGGATCCATCGTATTTATTCTTATATAACCCTGAATACCTGACATGTTTATTTGTAATTGTAGGTAAAATCCATGTATCCATATGATTATTTCTGTATCAATAGTAGGGTGAAATCTAGAAAATCTGGTCAGCCTGACAATTCGACATATAGCATTTCTGACCAGTAATCTAGGGCATGACACAAAGGGTGGTGTGAAATCCACGTGACAACTATGTTGTATTTGAAAAAAGTAAGATTGCAAATTGCATTTCTTGGTGTTGGTTATGAATTCTCTTTTTCTATTTGTTTTCGTTCTACACTCACCTAATTAAATTAGTTGCTGGCGGAAACAAGTGAACGTACGCGCACGAACAAGAATTTATAGACTTAAAGCACGAACAAGAATTTATAGACTTAAAGGTGGGCAACGGGCGGGTTTTAAGTTATGCGGGTGTGGGGTGGGTTGAAATAATCTTTTCTAAATCGATGCGGGGCGGGTGTGGGTGTATGTAATGCATTAACAATTAGATCTAAGTTAATTATATATATATGGTGGGTGTGGGTGTATGTAATGCATTAACAATTAGATCTAAGTTAATTATATATATATGGTGGTTAGTTCTAAAAACTAGTGAGAAATCTTATTCTTGTGATGTTGTATGGCGTAATCCAGATGAAAGTGAGTCCGATTAAAGGTCATAGCCCACCATAATTGAGCCCTTTTGAAGATCTTGAGAAATGGTCCTTGCCTAATAAATTTAGTAGCAGCCATTAGAGCTGTCAAAGTGGGCTAACCTAATCCATCCCAATCCAATACTAGCAGGCTGGAGAATGAAATGGGCTAGGACGGGTTAACCCTTTTTAACTAAAGGGCTTTTAAAATAGCAGCTCAACCCAGCTTTAAGCGGGTTGCGGGTTGGGACTGGTTGGCCCTTCAGAAAAAATAAAAGCAATTCGAAATATGATAAATGAAAATATTATAAGTACTAGATTGTCACCAACTTTTATGGCGTCAATTATTCCACCATATATACGAATAATTTATCTCATCTCTATGGTGTAAATGGTGCGATAAATAATGTCGGTACTAATTAATACCTCACACCAAACATAGGATAAAATAGTCCATTTATCTTGGACTATTTATTCGTTATACCTCACACTAAATCGTCCCTTAGTTGTAATTAGCTCATGACATTTACTGTAATAAGTAAAGAAATGATGATTAGCTACAACTTCCATAGAAAAATTCTAGTATGGTTAAGATAATAAATACAGATATACACAAAGTATCTATATAAAAGCAACATGATTATAACAGAAGAGACCCTAAATTTAAAGAACAGAATATTGCATTACGCAAAGGCGAAAACTACTAAACCATCACGAGTAAAAACAACTTTTTGAAGTTAACTAAAAGCAGCTTACCATCCATTTCAAACACTACAACCAAAGAATGGATAGAAAAAAATAAGTAACTAGTTAGTTAGAAAAGATTGACAAAATTCTAATTCCTAATAAATAAATAACCAACTTAAAAATATTTAATAATTATTTTTAATGTCCCAGCCCATGGGCTGGCCTCTGAGGCTAACGAGTTAGGCCTCTAAGGCGGCCAAGTGAGGCTGCGCTTATAAGCCTCGTTTCTAAATGGGTTGAAAAAATTTAACCCAACCCCACTTGATTAAAGAGTTGGGTTGGGCCGGCCTTACGGGCCAAACCCATTTTGACAGCTCTAGTAGCCATTCTCAACACTTCTTTCTTCAGGAAAAAAGGGTCATATTTTCCCCTCTACTTTCAGAAAAGATCATATTTATCCTTCATTATGCCTTTTCAATGAATTTGCCTATGTCATTCAACATTGAATTCATATTTGCCTTTGAGATGTTAAGTCTTGTGTCCCCACTTGTATTATCTTACATAGAGATTACTTGGATATTATTTATCTCAATTAAAAATTTAATCTCTAAATTAATCTTCTATCCCACCCACCAAAAGAAAGCCTTCTTTCTTTTATTTACACTAAGAAAACACAAGATGTAACAACAATTTTAAGTGTGTAGACCAAAATCCTTTAAAGCTAAACCCATATATTACATTGACCATCACAAACGTAGAAACAAATTGATTGCGATGTGGCAGAAGGATTGCTTCCTATGCTATTACCAAATGGTGTTGCATCTTGTGTTTCTTAGTGATATTCCTAACTGGTCAACATGCTTTGGTATCATTCAAATTTAGCCAAATAGCCAAACCTCATCCAAGATTGGAGTTACATTTGTTTTTGAATTATACCATATCACGGTCAATGTATCAAATATTCAACAATACTTACAGTTACATTTTGTTTCTACATTTGTGAAGCTTATTCATCAAATATGGAACTTTATAAAATATAATATTAGGGAATCAAATTTTAAGTTTCTACATTAGAAATTGGTGTTACATCTTGTGTTTTCTTAGTGTAATTGAAATGAAGAAGGCTTCTTGCTGCAAATAAACGCTAAGAAGGGGAGCTAAATTTGGGCCATTTGGGTGGGTGGGGTAGAAACTTCATTTAGAGATTAAATCTTTAATTGAGATAAAATAATATCATACGAACCTTGGCCCACATCTTGAGATGGCTGCTGTCACCTGACCTAGCCTAAACCTGATGGCCCCATCGGCTGTCAGTCAGCCAGCTCCGATGGCTGATCTGACTTCTTCTTCTAATGCGTTAGACATTTCCATCCCCCACCAAATTCTAAAGCCAGCACGGTCCCTCTAGATATAAATCAAAATTCCTTGCCATTGAAGCAACTTATCAAACTATGCAAATTTGCTTAAACATAAAAAGATTCATCAAATTATAAGGGCCAAAGAAATGAAAGCAATTGAAATTGTCAATGGAGAAATCTCCAATATGTAATAGTTGGAAAATTCTCGTATGAATGACCTTCCTTGGAGGAGTTGCAAACTAATCCCTCAGCAATGTGGTGCGAAAAGGCCCGTCAACTTGGGTACTTGTGCAACAAATAAATTCTGATTAGATGCAACCAACTTGAGGATTTTGTGACCAAAATGTCAAAAAGTGTGTATTATTTCAATGACAAGGAGGGATACAACTATCAAATGAGACCACTTATTATACAATGCTAAATTCAAAGTAGAAGAGGAAACAACTCAAGCCATGTCATGGGTTTCATTCCTGAAACACCCCGAACTTTGGCCTTTGCAAAATTTCCTGAGTCTTGAACCTTCTGTGCATCATACAACTTACACCATACCACTTGTATAGTGTGGATATGGGTCTAGGACCCTAGTCGTATGTTGGTCAGTGACACATTAGCCAAGTTCTGTTCTTGACATGAGAAGACTCCATATGAGTTGCATGTACATGGTACGAGAAGTATAATGCCAAACCATATATTGTCCAGTGTTTAATCTTGATGTTCTGCCTAGGATACGGTTTACAGGTACTAGTTGTATGGTTGGGGTACGAGTTAGGCTAAGGAGTCGTATGTTGGACAGAATGTGACGTCCAACTAATCAAGGGACGAGTGAAAGGTACCACTCGTATGATGTGTGTACAGTGGAGGGGTCCAACTATACCCTCCCATGAGTCTTCTGCAGCTTTTAAGCTAAGGATATTTTAGACATTACCCACCCCCAAGCCCTTAAGACCCCACATCTTATAACACCATTTGTCTCTCATTCTGACTTTAGAAGATCAAAACACTCTCAGAAACTCTCTAGAAACCTCTCAAGGAGATTAGGGTGGGTAATGTGGTTATCTAGAGGCTTAAGGATCGAAATCTCTTCGTGAATCTTCGTAACTCAGGCATGTGACACTTCCTTTATTGTTGGTTCATAAAAATCACGTGTTTTAAACGTTATTCTTGAATCATAAATGGTATTTTTGAATGGTTGAGGGTTTGAATACATATTGTTGAGTATTGTTCTCTCATGATTTCACTTATGTTTATACATATTTTTGATGATGGTTTTGCACATGTAGGTGCATGAAAATTGTGGTTTACTAAATAGGTCATGGTTAACCCTAACATAATGGTTTTTGATCTGAATAATGGTATGCCCTCAACCTGTTTGTGAAAATGTCTATGAGAAGGATCTTGTCATATGATTGTAACGACCCAAAATTATCTTCCGGGACGTAACACGGTGCTTGAGGCTACAAGTAGCCCCGCCCCACCTTTGAGCCTGTTTCTACTAATAACATTCATTTCAAGATGAAATAATTCAAACACTAGCATAGTCATATCATATGAAAGAAATACGAAAAAAATGCTCGGTCCAAACGACCAAGCAATACTGGAAACCTCAACACAACCACAATCTAATAACTAGTCTGACAAAGCCTCTACTAATCCATGAACTAGAGATCCATTGGGACAGGTCCCCAACTGACTTGAAATGAACTGAAAGTAAAAACATAGTCTCTCAAAAGTCACTGACGAGGCTGGGACTGAGCACCTGAACCTATATTATAAGACAATGTAGCACATAGACGTATATGTGGATCAACACTTGGGAATGTACTGAGTATATGGGGGTGCATGCATTTATATAAAACAACATCAATACTCTTTAATCAAATCATGCATGTAATAAGTAATGACTCACATGGCTTGAATCATGTATAATGGAACATGATTGGGCCCGAGGCCGAGTTTGTTTACGAAGCTTATGAATCATGTAAAATGGAACATGTAACATAATCTTGTGAGTCATTATACTTTCAGCTTTGAAATTTGTACTTTTCTCTTATTCTCATTACTCAAGGCTAAAGAAAACTTTAAGCAATACTTTCAGCTCATGCATATGTCTCATGGAGAGTGAAACTTCTTCAATGCTCAAGAACTCATAACTCTTTTGAACTCAAATACTTGGAATTCAAAATCATATAACTTTGGAACATACTTGAAGGCATTTCAATCACGTTAGGAAAATATCTCATTTCAATGAGCTTTAGGAAAAAATACTCATATCAAGGGAAAGTATTTTAGATTAAAGAAAAATATCTTATCTCAATGGAAAATACTTTAGTTTAGGGAGGTAACTGATCTCGAAGTTTAAATGTCAAGGGAGGTTCTCTTAACCGACATAAACCATGCGAGCTACATGGAGTCCAACGTTTTGTCCTCCTAAGAAAGAGACCTCACGTTGGGGAGAGGCGTCATACTCTTGCCAGGGAGTATAACCTGGTCCAGTGATCACTAAACAAACTCGGCCTCGGGCCCAATATTAACTCGGCCTTAGGCCCAATATAATTATAAACTCAGCATCAGGCCCAACCTACGGTGGTATGTAGTTTTGGGGTAAGAAACCGTAGTAACTTACCCGCTCGGTGCTAAATACTACTCCCTTTAGATTATCTGCGCTCATCTAGTAAAAATCCACTTTTAGAAATAATCTCACCACGAACCCAATAATCAAATCTAAACTCTCATGTAGGAAAGTGGATTTCAAAGCTCAATGACCATTAGATCAAAACATTTCTCAACAATCTCAAAATACTCAAATCATGGGTGCTTATAGCACAAGAGTTCATAAAATCTCAAGTCTCAAGTAGGGATTAGTAACCCATAGTTCAATGTTAAGTTAAAACTCATCAAAAACATTATAGATAGCATATAGATTCATAACTCATGTAGAAATCTGGAGGTTTCAGCAATTTATCTCAAAATCTCAACATACTCACATACTTCAATGTTTCAAATATTTCAACTATTAACTTGTCAAGGATTAAAATCATAGGGTATAGACCCAGCTGCAATTTCTCAAGACAACATGTAAAATCATGCCATTAGACTGCAATTCAAGGGAAACATCAAAAGCTTGCAACCAATAACAATGGGTGAAAACCCCCAATTCGATTTCATGTAAAATCTTATAAATTACAGAGAATTTTAGTTTAAATAAGCCTTTGGGCACAAGGGTGAAAGGATTACCCTTGTTCAAAATCCCACATACCTTGAATTTGAAGCTTTGGATGAACTCTCGCTTTTGGGACTCTATTTCAAAACCCCACATACCTTGAATTTGAAGCTTTGGATGAACTCTCACTTTTGGGACTCTATTCATACTCTTGAATGAGGGTTCTTGGAAGACCTTGACTTGGAAACCTTGAATCTTGACTCAATTAAGAAAATCTATGGTGGATTCTTGAGATTCTTAGAAGAGGTTTTGGATACTTAGGGTTTTTGTTGAGAGAAAACTTGAGAGAGACTTCATAGAATGCTTGTAAATGACCTTGATTTGGTGTTTACACGGTTTAAGAGGCTTGGAAAAAGTCCAAAATGCCCTTTTTAACTTCTGTACGAAGTTGGAAAAATTAAACTGGGAACCCGATTTCATGGGCCACCGCGACGCGCCACTATCATGGTGCCTCACTGGAAATTGACAAATGGGAATCTAGGAGTCACCGCGACGTGGAGCCATCACGTGTTCCCACTAGTTGGGACTGGAACTTCAGCGCGACTATCACAATCGCGCCAGGCCACTAGAAATTGACTATTGGGAAATTGGGGTCCTTCGCGATGCGCCACTATCACGGAGTTCCACTGGAAATTGAAAATTGTCAAATAGACGCTCTTCGCGATGCGCACCAAAATGATGTTGTTTTATGACTAGGACTTAAATTAGCCATAACTTGTTACCTGGGTATCGGATTTGGGCGAATCTTATATCGACGGAAAGCTTATCAAATTTCCCATGTAATAAAAAGTCAAAATTTGGGAAATTCCATATGGTTAACACGATACTCACTTAGAAAGTCACTTCTTAATCTTTTACGGCCGGGATTACACTTCACTTGGCACAATCTAAGGCTCAGACTATGAGGGAACTTTGTGGGGTCTTACAATATCTCCCCCTTAGAAATATTCGTCCTTGAATGTCGCTAGTTGGACAGGAACACAGGAAAAACAGAGTTCACATAGATGAAGAAAATTTGCTAAATGGCTCAACATCTCTCTAAACTCTTGAATACCTCAGAAATTGCAAGAACTCATGCAAGAATAGATACATAGCTGAACTTTAGATTAAAAAGGCCTGAATTAAGGAAGAATAATACCTTCAGATTGATCTGAACTCGCGAAAAGAGGTGCGGGTACTTGACTCGTATGTCTACTTCTGCCTCACAAGTAGCACCCTCAACAGACTGGTTCCGCCATAAAACTTTGACCAAGGAAACTTTTTTGTTCCTTAGTCTATGGATTTGAAAATCTAGGATCTAAACAGGAATCTCATCAAAGGAAAGACTGTTCTGAATATCGGTATTCTCTGAAGGATCTACTACTATGGAATCACCAATATGCTTTTTAAGCATGGAGACATGAAAAGCACGATGAATGGCTGACAACTCTGCGGGCAACTCAACCTCATAGGCCACCTTACCAACATGGATCAAGACTCTATATGGGCCAACATAACGGGGACTAAGCTTTCCCCTTTTACCAAACCTCTTCACCCCTTTCATGGGTGAAATCTTCAAGTACACCAAATCACCTACTTTAAACTTAAGATCTCTTCTCCTCACATCGGCATATGACTTTTGACGACTCTGAGCTGTCTTTAACCTCTCTTTAATCAACTTAACTTTCTCCATAGCTTCAAACACTGCATCAGGCACAATTGCGGCAACTTTACCCACTTCAAACCACCTTATGACCTATATCTCCTACCATATAAGGCCTCAAATGGTGCCATCCCGATGCTAGCATGGTAACTATTGTTATAGGCAAACTCTATCAATGACAATTGCTCATCCCAACTACCTTTGAAATCAAGAGCACATGCCCTCAATATATCTTTTAGGGTCTGAATGGTCCTCTCAGGCCGACTATCTGTTTGCGGATGAAAAGCAAAACTCAAAAGAACTTGGGTACCAAGATCCTGCTGAAATACCCTCTAAAACTGAGAAGTAAATTGAGTGCCCCTATCCGAAATGATGGATGAGGGAACTCCATATAGCTTGACAATCTCCCGGATATATAATCTAGCATAATCCTCAGCTGCATAAGATGTGAGCACGGGTAAGAAATACGCGGAATTAGTCAGCCTATTCATAACAACCCAAATAGAATCATGATGACGATGCGAAAGAGGCAACCCGATCACGAAGTCTATATTCACCACCTCCCACTTCCAAGTGGGTATACCAAACTCTTGCATCTTACCACCAGGTCTTTGGTGCTCTACCTTAACCAGTTGGAACGTTACACACTTTGCTACAAACTCAGCTATATCCTTTTTCATACTATTCCACCAATAGATTTCTCGTAAGTCGTGGTACATCTTGGCGATGCCGAGATGAATAGAATACCGTGTGCCATACGCTTCAGCCATAATCCTCCGCCTCAAATCATCAACACACGAAACACATAATCTACCTTGCACCCTCAACACATCATCTACCCCTTGGGAGAAAACCTCTACCTTTTGGCCCTAAATTGACTGCTTCAGTCGGACCAAACTAGGATCCTTGTCTTGCTTCTCCTTCACTTCCGAAACTAAAGAGGATTCAGAACTACTTTGCACCAATGTACTCCTTTCGGGTGAATCAACCTTACACCCAATCTAGACAGAAAATGCACATCACGAGCTAACTCTTTCTTTCTTTCCTCCACATGAGCAACACTACCCATAGACAATCTGCTAAGGGCATCTGCCACTACGTTGGCCTTGCCTGGGTGATACAGCACACTCATATCATAGGCTTTTAACAACTCTAACCACCTCCTCTTTCTAAGATTCAACTCCCTCTGAGTAAGCACATACTGCAAGCTCTTATGATCAGTAAACATATCAACATAAACACCATAAAGATAGTGTCTCCAGATTTTTAAAGCGAAGACCACAACAGCTAACTCAAGATAATGGTTGGGTAATTCTTCTCATACGGCTTTAACTGCCTAGAGGCATAGGCTATAACCTTACCTCTTTGCGATACACACAACCCAAACCAATTCTAAAGGCATCACAATACACCATAAAACCATCTGTACCATCAGTTAAAGTCAACACAGGGGCTGAAGTAAGTTAACTCTTCAACTCCTGAAAACTCTTCTCATAGAAATCTGACCACTGGAACTTAACTTTCTTTTGGGTTAATCGGGTCATGAGAGATGCAATAGAAGAGAAACCTTCAACAAATGGTGGTAGTAGCCCACTAGACCCAAGAAACTTCTAATATTAGATGGAAAGATAGGTCTAGGCCAATTTCTTACAGCTTCTGCCTTTTGGGGGTCAACTCTAATACCTTTGGCTGAAACAATATGACCCAAAAAAGCTACAGACCTTAGCCAAAATTCACACTTACTGAATTTGGCGAACAACTGATGATCTCTAAGAGTTTTCAAGACAACTCTAAGGTGATTCGGATGGTCATTCTCATTACGAGAGTATACAAGGATGTCATTTATGAAGAGAATGACAAACATATCAAGATATGGCTTGAACACTCGATTCATGAGGTCTATGAAGGCGGCTGGGGCATTGGTTAGCCCGAAGGACATGACTAGAAACTCAAAGTAACCATAGCAGGTTTGAAAGGCTGTCTTTGGAATATCACATTCCCTCACTTTAAGTTGATGATAGCTGAATCTAAGGTCTATCTTGGAGAAATAACTTGCACCTTGCAACTGATCAAACAGGTCATCAATGTCGAAAGCGGATACTTAGTTTTGCCTGTGACCTTGTTAAACTGACGATAGTTAATGCACATGCGCAAAGAATTGTCTTTCTTTCGCACGAGTAAGACAAAAGCTCCCCAAGAGAAAATACTAGGCCTTATGAAACCTTTGTTTAAAAGATCTTTGAGTTGCTCTTTCAACTCTTTAAGCTTAGCAAGTTCCATACGGTATGGCGGAATAGAAATAGGCTGAGTATCGGGAAGAAGGTCAATCCAAATTC
This sequence comes from Capsicum annuum, assembly GCF_002878395.1. Classification (NCBI taxonomy): domain Eukaryota; kingdom Viridiplantae; phylum Streptophyta; class Magnoliopsida; order Solanales; family Solanaceae; genus Capsicum; species Capsicum annuum. The sequence continues at coordinate 37,970,928 of NC_061112.1, read as the reverse complement.
TATCTCTCGATTGAGAGGTACCTGTAACATCCTGTATTTTGCTTGTACTTGTTCCAATTATATGAAACCTGGTATAGCCTTGTGGTATGGTAACAGATGAGATTTATTATGCAAGTATTAATGGTGTAGATGGAATTATAGATGCTGCCCGTTTGTGATGCGACCAAGTTAATGTCGATACAACTATTTAAACTTGGGATCGTAAGCTAGTAGTTGAATCTAAAGTTTAAAGTGACCAAGTATGTATAAGTTGTAAGTTAGATTAAGGTGATTAGGAGCTGGAAATAGAATGAAATATTGAGGTTCTTGCTTGACTTAATTAAGCTAGTAGGTGAGTCACCTACTCAAGCTTTTTGGACCAAATTAATGGATCCGGCTATGGAACAGATTTGGGCGTATACTAATGTACTCATTTGGGCCCAAATTGAATAAAAGAGGAAGAAAATGAAAAAAAGGCCCAATACTCAAATCTGCCAAGGCCCAAATATAATTGAGCCCAACTAAGAAATTAAGCAAGTAGGTGCATCACCTACTTTGACATTTTAAGCTGTTTGAACTCCTTACGTAGGTGCATCACCTACTTGGATCAATTTGATTAAATTTGTGGTCCAAAATCAGCTAGGTGGATGGCCAAAAATCGCTTTATAAAAAGACGTTACTGGTCATTTCCTCATTATTAAGTCATAAAAAAGGGTTACACTTCATAAACTCTCTCTACTTCCTTTTAAGAAACTAGGAGCAGCCCTATTTTTCTTTCTAGGGTTCTTCAAGAAACCCCAACCTTTGCAGCCCAAGGTAAAATAAAACACTTTAGTTTTTGTTTTATTATCTCATGGAGGATTAGGAAAAGATGTTAGAAGTGCTTAATTATAAGTATATGGTAGAATATAGAACAAGCAACCTGCTCACTTTTCTTTGACATTAAGGAACTTCTCTTTTCTTCTTTGGTTTAAAGTGTGAAGGAAAGTGAAAGTTGAAGTTCTTAAGGAGTTCAAATTTAAAAGAATAAGTTACAAAATTGAGGTAAGGTGACTGCTCCATTTTGTTCTCCGTGTATATGAATTTGATAGATAATTATAGATGTGTTGTTATTGAGAACTCAAAAGATGATGGGTTTAATAATTGATTGCTATAATAAAAGGAATTTGGGGCTGTGTTGTGGAATGTTTTGTGGGTATATGTTGTTGGCTTCCACATTTTTGTTGGAGAAAGGTGTGACTAATTTGGATTGAAATATAGAAAAAAGGTGTGGTGGTACACCACCGAACTAATTATTGCATTTGTTACTACGCAATCCATTTTGTGTATTGTTTGTAATGTGTAATGAAGCTGAAGTGGTTTCTGTGAATCTTATAAGAACATGTATGATATGTGGGTGTAATTAGAGGAGAAAAAAGGTTAACATAACACCCTTGAGTGATAGAGTAAAGGCTTACTGCCCAATTACTATTTTGGTGGAGTTAAATAGCCAAAATATGACAGTTAGTTGCTAATATTAGTTTGCCATATATTTCATTATTGATAAGTAATCTAAAAGGGCGGAAAGTCGAGTTGGGCTGGTATTGGAGTTGTACAACCAGGTATGTAAGGCGTACTCTATTTTGCACTCTTTGGCATGAAATCGGACATTTATTCCATCAAGTAAGCTTCCGAGGTTATCCTATAACAAGTGATACATAATGGCAGCGTATTATATCCCATATAGCCAATGACCTTGTTCCCACTCTCTAGTGTGTTAAAACTCCTTGATACATGCTTATTATTTGACCTGAACATCTATTTTCACTAGAAAATTTCAGAAGTTCTCCGTTTACTCAAATAAGACCCATGTGTATTTTCAGCTTCTAAACATTTCATTTGTGTGCCAACAGCTCCCTACCTCATTGTTGTTGCTTTAAGTGTCCATTTATATGTCTCTTATTACAGATTATTGGTTCAAGGTACCATAATGTGATGACCACCAAATAACAATCTCAAAGGCTAAATAAACTAAGTAACGCAAATCTATAAAATGAGTGGCAGCTCAGGGGCGTAAGCCTAGCATGGGCCAATCTCGATACCTTTATATATGGGTGGAAGCTCAAGGGCATAAGCCTAGCATGGGCGGATCCCAATCTTTATATGTAGGTGGCAGCTCAGGGGTGTAGCCTAGCATGGGCCGATCCTAATTTATCTATTTACCACTGATCAGCTGGTCATTTGCATTATATATGGCTTACAAAGATTATGAAGTAAGAAAGGTAAAAATAAATAAAGAAACGTAATGTATGTAGCCCCACAAGTATATATAAAGGTGGTCTACTAGTACTACTTATATAATTGTATCTGATTTCTATTGAGCTCTTGTATCGTGTGTTGTTACTTTTAGCCTTACATAATTAGTACATATTTTCGTACTGATGTCCCTCACGGGGGACCTGCATTTCATGCTGCAGGCACAGGTACTTCAGCTCATACACCTCACTAGTAGGAGCGTAGGCTTTTCAGTGACTATTGGTGAGCTCCAGGTTAATTCGGGGCTTTCCAAGTCTATTCCATATATTTTGGTATTTTGTAGTGAGCCAAGAGTAGGGCGGGGGTTTGTCCTGACCCTAACTAAGTCTATGTATCTTTTAGAGGCTTTGTAGACTAATGTAAAGTTATGGTAGTGTTTTTCTTTAGACGTGGTGGCCCCAACGACCAAGTGTTGTATATATAAGTTTGTGCTTGCCTATGTAATTATTCTCATCGATACGTAATAACATATTAGTTAGAACCTTTGGTTGTCATAGTTATATGCATGAGAAGTACAAGGGTATGAATTGGTTCTCTCAGGCCTTACAACTATGGGTGCCTGTCTGCCCCAATAGGAGCTGAGGCATGACAAAAGTGGTATTAGAGCAGGTCGTCCTAGGGTGTCTACAAAGCTGTGTCTAGATAGCGTCTTATTTATGGGCGTATTGTGCACCACATCTATAAACAGGAGGCTATGAGACATTTAGGGGTTTTTTTTTTTCTTTATATCTTAGATCGTGCAATAGAGCCCATGTTGTAGGTGAAGTCATATTTAACCATTGAACCTATTTTTTTTCCTTTTATTATAGTAAAGATGCTGATTACAAGAAGGAGTAAAAATACAGGTAAGCAAATAGATATGGCTGCTGGAGAAGGGACCAGCAAGTTACCACCTAGACAAGTTAATCAAATCAAGGCTCAAGCTAAGTTTATGTCCCAAACTTCTTCTACTCCTCCATCTCCAGAAGAACTAAGGAGGAGAAGAACCGCATCCTCAGAACTGCCTATTAATTCTACTGACCAAGATCTAAGGAATGCGGTACAATTATCAGCTCGTATAGTTTCTGGACAAGCTCCAGGACAAGCCATTCCAACCACAGGTTCTAGTGGTGCAGATAGGGCAGCTAGTCTACGAACGCAGGATTTTCTTAAATTGGATCCTCCCATGTTCACCGAATTAGATCTTAATAAAGACCCACAGGACTTTATTGATCAAATCCAAAGGGCTTTAAAGGTCATGCATGTATCAGGTAAAGAGACAGTTGAGCTAGCAGCATATAGATTCAAAGGGGAGACTATATTTTGGTATGAAGACTGAAAATGGTCTAGGGGTATTGATGCACCTTCAGCTACTTGGAAAGAGTTTAAAGAGGCATTTCTTGATCATTATCTTCCATTTGAGATTTGGGAAGCCCATGCAGATCAGTTCCTGAATCTTTGCCAAGGGAACATGAGCATGAGAGAGTGAGTATATCCTCTGGTTTAATTCTTTAGCTAGGTATGCTCCTAATGTAGTAGCTACTATGGATAATAGAGTTCATCGATATGTGGATAGATTGGATCCAAATCTGGTTAGAGATTGTACTATTGCTTCTTTGAACAAAGACATGGACATAGCAAGGATACAAGATTTTGCATAAAAAATGGAGGATCAGAGGCAAAGGAGAAGAACACAAGAATTGGAAAGAGGATATTCCAAGAGGGCCAGATCTACGTGGTAGTTTATGGTATCCCAAGGAGAGTTTAGACCTCGATTTATAATAGACCACCTAGGCCATTATCTTCTTATTCTACAACTAGTACTCCACCACAGTTTCAAGAATCTAAAGGCAACCAGTTTGGGCAAAGAGTGAGAGTCAGAGTTCACGAACAGTGGGGTATCAAGAGAAAGAGAGTATGAGCTAATTAAGGCCTTCTCAACAACCATGTAAACAATGTGGAAAGCTTTATTTAGGTGGATATTAGTTTAGGACAAATGCTTGCTTTTGGTGTGGTACGTCAGGACATATGATGAGAGAATGCCCTCAAAGGGGCATAGGTGGTATGGCATGACCTACTGGATTAGCCGTTGCATCATCATCATCGGTGCCTTATTCAGGTAGAGGTGTACAGCCTATGGGTCATGGTAGAGGTGCTAAAGGAGGAGCTAGCTCTGGTGGAGTTTAGAATCGTACATATGCTTTAGCAGATTGACAAAATTCAGAGGCTTCTCCAGATGTGGTTACAGGTACATTGTCCATCTTTTCACATGATGTATATGCATTAGTTTATCCAGGTTCTACATTATCATATGTCACTCTATTGGTTGCTGTAAAGTTCAAAAAAACACTAGAATTGCTAGTTAAGCTACTTTAAGTATCTACGTTGATTGTTGAATCTATTATAGCTAGGAAAGTGTATCAAAATTGTATAATAACTATTTGCGGTTGCAATACAATGGCTGACCTGGTTGAGTTAGAAATGGTAGATTTTGATGCTATAATGGGTATGGATTGGTTGGCTTCTTGTTATGCCATAGTAGATTATCGAACTAAGAAGGTGTATTTCCATTTTCCAAATGAGGCAACCCTTGAATGGAGGGGTAATATTGGTGCACCAAAAGGTAAATTTATTTCTTATTTTAAGGCAAAAAGGATGATTTCAAAGGGTTACATATGTCATCTAGTTAGGGTGAAGGATACAGATGCTGAGCCACCAACTCTTCAAACTATTCCAGTAGTAAATTAATTTCCCAATTTATTTCCTGAAGATCTTCCAGGTTTTCCTCCAGAACGAGAAGTAGAGTTTGGTATTTATATGATTTCAGGTACTCAACCAATTTCAATTCCTCCCTATAGAATGGCCCTAGCAAAGTTACAGGAGTTGAAAGAGTAATTAAAAGACTTTCTAGAAAAAGGATTCATAAGGCCTAGTGTGTCCCCTTAGGGAGTACCATTGCTATTTGTGCCTAAAAAAGATGGCTCATTGAGAATGTGTATTGACTATTGGCAACTGAACAAGGCGACTATTAAGAACAAATATCCCCTTTCAAGAATTGATGACTTATTTGATCAGTTGCAAGGCGCCAAGTGGTTTTCAAATATTGATCTGAGGTCTAGTTACCACCAAATAAGGTTCAAAGAGAAGGACATACCCAAGACAACTTTTCGAATACGGTACGATCATTACGAGTTTCTAGTCATGTCCTTTGGGCTAACTAATGCACCTGCAGCTTTTATGGATTTGATGAATAGGGTGTTCAAGCCATTCTTGGATGTGTTTGTGATAGTTTTTATAGATGATATTCTGGTTTATTCAAGATCAAATGAGGACTATGCCAATCACTTACGACAGGTGTTGTAGATTCTTCGTGATTGTAATCTATATGCAAAGTTCTCTAAATGTGAGTTTTGGTTAAAATCTGTGGCATTCTTAGGCGATATTGTATCTGATGAAGGGATAAAGGCTGATACTCAAAAGATAGAAGCCGTGAAGAACTAGCCAAGACCTAAAACGCCCACGGAGGTTCGTAGTTTCCTTGGGTAGGCAGATTATTATAGAAGGATTGTTGAAGGATTTTCTTCAATTTCTGCACCTTTAACAAAGCTAATACACAAAGCTTCCAAGTTCCAATGGAGTGATGCATGTGAAAGAAGTTTCTAAGATCTGAAGAATAAGTTGACTTCTACACCCGTATTGGTACTTCCAGAAGGCACAAAATTTGTACAGTGTATTGTGATGCTTCAAAAATTGGCTTAGGGTGTGTATTGATGCAGCATGGTAAGGTCATAGCATATGCGTAAAGAAAATTGTGGCTACATGAGAAAAATTATCCAACGCATGATCTGGAGCTAGCAACGGTTATATTTGCCTTAAAGATATGGCATCACTACTTGTATGGGATTCATGTTGACATATATACGGACCACATGAGTTTGCAATATATCTTTAATCAGAAGGACCTAAATTTGAGGCAGCGAAAATGGCTTGAGTTATTAAAAGACTATGATGTTGATATTTTGTATCATCCGGGAAAAGCAAATGTGGTAGCTGATGCATTAAGTCGTAAGTCTATGGTGGTCACTTATGGGCAGTCTATAGAACAACAAGGGATGACTAAGGATCTACACCAACTAGCCAATTTGGGGGTTCGCCTTCTTGAAACTCCAGATGAGGGGCTTATTGTGCATAATGCTGTAGAATCTTTACTAGTAGCTGAAGTGAAAGAGAAACAATATGCAGATCCCATTCTATTACAGCTTAAGGAGAATGTACAATATGATATGACAAAGGCATTTGACCTTACGCAAGAAGGAGTGCTTTGGTGCCAAAACAGATTGTGTGTGCCTAATGTAGATGTGCTATGAAAGAGGATTATGACAGAAGCACATCATTCAAGGTGTTCCATCCATCCAGGGTCAACAAAAATATACCATGATTTGAAAGGGATATATTGGTGGGGTGAAATGAAGAAGAACATTGCAGAGTTTTTGGCCGAATGTCCAAATTGTCAAAGAGTTAAAGTAGAGCACCAAAAGCCCGGGGGTTATATGCAATGTATAGATCTTCCAATCTGGAAGTGGGACATGATCAACATGGATTTTATCACTGGTTTGCCTCATACATCTTTAAGGTTTGATTCCATATGGGTGATCGTTGATAGGCTTACCAAATCAGCGCACTTTCTACCGGTTAGGACCACTTACACAGTTGAAGAATATGCCAAATTATATATTAAGGAGATAGTTCGACTACATGGAGTTCCAATCTCTATTATATCGGATCGAGGAGCTTAATTTACTGCCAATTTTTGGAAATCTTTCCAGAGAAATTTGGGAACACAAGTGAATCTAAGTACAGCTTTTCACCCTCAAACGGATGGACAAGTAGAGCGTACCATTTAAACACTTGAAGATATGCTACGAGCTTGTGTATTGGACTTTAAAGGTAGTTCGGATGATCATTTACCTCTCATCGAGTTCTCCTACAACAATAGCTATCATTTAAGTATCAAAATGGCACCATATGAAGCTTTGTATGAAAGAAAGTGTAGATCACCAATTGGATGGTTTGAAGCGGGTGACACTTCCTTTTTCAGGCTAGATCTTGATCATCAAGCTATGGAAAAAGGTTAAAGTAATCAAACGGCGGCTAGAAACAGCCCAAAGTTGATACAAGTCATATACAGATGTTAGAAGGAGGGGGATTGAGTTTTCTATAGGTGATTAGGTATTCTTGAAGGTGTCACCAATGAAGGGGGTTATGAGATTTAGTAAGAAAGGAAAACTAAGTCCACGTTATATAGGCCCATACAAGGTTACTCGGAGGTTTGGCCAAGCCGCTTACGAATTAGAACTATTCCAAGAGCTCTCAACAGTCCATCCAGTATTTCACATCTCAATGCTTCAAAAGTGCATGGGAGATCCATCTCATATAACTCCTATTGAAGATGTACAAGTTACGGAAGATCTTACCTATGAAGAAATGACTATTTCTATCCTAGATCGACAAGTTAAGAAGTTAAGGAATAAAGAAATAGCTTCTGTAAAAGTGCTTTGGAGGAACCAACAAGTAGAAGAGATAAAGTGGGAAACTGAAGAAGCGATAAAATCTAAGTACCCCATTTGTTTAAACTGATCAGCTGGTCATTTGCATTATATATGGCTTACAAAGATTATGAAATAAGAAAGGTAAAAATAAAGAAAGTAATGTAATGTATGTAGCCCCACAAGTATATATAAAGGTGGTCTACTAGTACTACTTATACACTTGTATCTGATTTCAATTCTATTGAGCTCTTGTATCGTGTGTTGTTACCTTCAGCCTTACATATTCAGTACATATTTTCATACTGACATCCCTCACGAGGGACCTATATTTCATGCTGCAGGCACAGGTACTTCAGCTTATACACCTCACTAGTAGGAGCGTAGGCTTTTCAGTGACTATTGGTGAGCTCCAGGTTAATTCGGGGCTTTCCAAGTCTATTCCATATATTTTGGTATTTTGTAGTGAGTCAAGAGTAGGGTGGGGGTTTGTCCTAACCCTAACTAAGTCTATATATTTTTTAGAGGCTTTGTAGACTAATGTGAAGTTATGGTAGTGTTTTTCTTTAGACGTGGTGGCCTCAACGATCAAGTGTTGTATATATAAGTTTGTGCTTGCCTATGTAATTATTCTCATCGATACGTAATATCATGTTGATTAGAACCTTTGGTTGTCATAGTTACATGCATGAGAAGTACAAGGTTATGAATTAGTTCTCTTGGGTCTTTACGGCTACGGGTGCCTGTCCGCCCCAATAGGAGTTGAGGAGTGATAGTACCCCTGGGAGATCTTCCGAAAAAACATTTAGAAACTCATTAACAATATTGACTGACTGAATAGTTGGAGCCTCAGACTTAGTTTCTTTGACTCTAACTAAGTAATAGATGTAACCTTTGGACATTAGCTTTCTGGATTTGAGATAGGAGATAAAATGACTCTTGGGAAATACCAAAGTCCCGGACCACTCAAAAGCTAGTTCATCAGGAAACTGAAACTTGACCACACGGATACGATAGTCTATAGATACATAACAAGAATGAAGCCAATCCATACCTAGAAGAAGGTCAAAATCCACCATGTCTAACTCTATTAAATCAGCAAGTATGACTCTATGAAGAACAGTATCAAGGATAATCTCTATACACTTGTTTAGCAATGACTAACTACCCAATGGGTGTAGAAACTAGGAAAGGCTTAAGAATCTTTTCGGGACTCATTTTGAAATTCATAGCTACAAGTGGGGTCACATAAGAGAGACTTGACCCGGGGTCCAACAATACATAGACATCAAAGAAAAAGACACGGAGCATACCGGTAACAACATATAAAGAGTTCTCCTGCTCCTGATGGGATGGTAAGGCATAGAATATTTTCTGGAGCTGATCCCCAGTTGTGCTAGTTAAAGCACCCTGAGCAGGGGCGGGATGGGGTACAAGAGCTGGTGCACCTGTAGCCTGTGCCTGAGGTTGGGCATCTCTATTCCCCTGTCTAGTATGAGGACAATCTGTAAGTCTGTGGCCCTGCTTGACACAACCAAAACAACCCCTTAGATCTATAAAACACTCCTCGAGATGAAACCTACCACACTTAGCATAAGAAGGATAGTGGGGCCTGTTACCAATACTGTTCTGCGACCTAGACATAAAAGATCTACCCCCTTGCTCCTGCTTGATTCTAGGCGTGGGAGCACTAGCTGATGAAGGCACTGGCATAGACAGATGCCTCTAAAACTGAGGGCAGTTCCCTCCATGGAACCTAGGCTGGCTAAACTCATGCTGTTCAAATCTAGCTCTCTTGTTACCCCTCACTCGATCTCTCTCCCTAATATTATCCACCTCTATTTATTGGGCATGCATCATCAACCTAGCTATATCCATATCCCTATGCAACATCGCAGTCCTACACTCCTTTAGTACCAATCCAAAAACACCGGTCACAAACTTTCTCTACTAGCCGAGGTGTCAGAAATCAAATCAGAAGCGTACTTGGCCAACTGGTTGAACTTTAAGCAGTACTTCTTAACAGTATAGAGCCCTGCCTCAAGTTTATAAACTCCTCAATCTTTGCCTCCCTCATCTCAAGCGAAAAGAACTTGTCCAAGAATGCATCTTGGAATACCTGCTAAGTCATAGGAGTAACATCGTTACCTCTAACCTTCCTCCATAATACAACCCAGTCATATGCTGTGTCTTTTAACCTGTATGATGCCAACTCAACACTTTCTTCCTCAGAAACATGCATCAACCTACGCGATCTTTCTCACCTTCTCCAGGTACAACTGTGGGTCCTCACCTTCCTTGGACCCATAAAACTCTAATAGATTCATCCTAGCTGTGGCTACATCACCTCCCTACTGATTAGTAACTGCGGCCTGGTTATTGGCTTGAACATTAGTGGTGACTGAGTGGGTTAATTCCTAAAAGGCCGCCCAAAACTCGGCATGAGACAGTCTCATTCAAAGGATCAACAGGTGGGGGTTACTCATCGTCATTCCTGTAGGCATTCTGTCATGCCTCAACTCCTATTGGGGTATGACAAAATTCGTATCATAGTGGGTCATCCTAGGGTGTCTATAAAGTCATGTCTAGTCTTATTTATGGGCGTGTTGTGCACCACATCTATAAACAGGAGGCTCTGGGACATTTAAGGGTTGTTTTTTTTTCTTCATATCTTAGATCGTGCAATAGAGCCCATGTTGTAGGTAAAGTAAGAATACAGGTAAGCGAATAGACGAGCCTGCCAAGGAAGAGACCAGCAAATCACCACCTAGACAATCTAATCAAAGTGAGGCTCAAGTTGAGTTTGTGTCCCAAACTTCTTCTACTCCTCCATCTCCAGAAGAGCTAAGAAAGAGAAGAACCACATCCTCAGAACCACCTACTAATGCTACAGACCAAGATCTAAGGAATGCAGTACAATTATTAGCTTGTATAGTTGCTAGACAAGCTCAAGGATAAGCCATTCCAACAACAGGTTTTAATGGTGCAGATAGGGCAGCTAGCCTGCGAACGTAGGATTTTCTTAAATTGGATCCTCCTACATTCACCGGATCATATCTTAATGAAGACCCACATAACTTTATTGATCAAATCCAAAGGGCTCTAGAGGTCATGCATGTATCCGGTAAAGAGACAGTTGAGCTAGCAACATATAGATTGAAAGAGGAGGCAATACTTTGGTACGAAGATTGGAAATGATCTAGGCATATCGATGCACTTTCAGCTACTTGGAATGAGTTCAAAGAGATATTTCTTGATCATTACCTTCCATTTGGGATTCAAGAAGCCCGTACAGATCAGTTCCTGAATCTTCGCGAAGAAAATATGAGCGTGATGGAGTATAGCCTTCGGTTTAACTCTTTGGCAAGGTATACTCCTAATGTCGTAGCTATAATAGATGATAGAGTACATCGATATGTGGATAGATTGGATCTTTATCTGGTTAGAGATTGGGCTATACTACTTTGAAGAAAGACATGGACATAGCAAAGATACAAGCTTTTGCACAAAAAATAGAGGACCAGAGGCAAAGAAGAAGAACACAAGAATTGGAAATAGGGGTATTCCAAGAGGTCTTGATCTACGAGGCATTTTATGGAATCCCAAGGAGCGGTTAGGCCTTATTTTTTTTTATAGATCGCCTAGGCCATTATCTTCTTATAGATCGCCTAGGACATTATCTTCTTACTCTGTAGCTAGTGCTCCACCATAGTTTCAAGGGTCCAAAGGCAACTAGTTTGGACAAAGAGGTGAGAGTCAAAGTTCACGAACAATGGGGTATCAAGAGCAAGGGAGTATGAGCCAATTAAGTCCTTCTCGACAGCCATATAAACAATGTTGGAAGATTCATTTAGGTGCATATTGATTTGGGACAAATGCTTGCTTTTGGTGTGGTACGTCAGGATATATGATGAGAGAATGCCCTTAAAAGGGGCATAGGTGGTATGGTATGACCTGTAGGATCAGTCGTGGCATCATCATCATTGGTGCCTTATTCAGGTAGAGGTGTACAGCCTATGGGTCGTGGTAGAGGGGCTAAAGGAGGAGCTAGCTCTACTAGAGTTCAGAATCATACATATGTTTTAGCGGATCGACAAAACTCAGAGGCTTCTCCAGATGTAGTTACAGGTACATTGTCCATCTTTTCACATGATGTATATGCATTAGTTGATCTGGGTTCTACATTATCATATGTCACTCCATTAGTTGCTGGAAAGTTCAAAAGAACACCAAAATTGCTAGTTAAGCCACTTGAAGCATCTAAGCCGATTGGTGAATTTGTAATAGCTAAGAAAGTGTATCAAAATTGTATAATAACTATTTGCGGTCGTGATACAATGGCTGACCTAGTTGAGTTAGAAATGGTAGATTTTGATACTATAATGGGTATGGATTGGTTGGCTTCTTGTTATGCCACAGTGGAGTACCGAACAAAGAAAGTGTATTTCTATTTCCTAAAAGAGGCAATCCTTGAATGGAGGGGTAATATTGGTACACCAAGAGGTAAATTTACTTCTTATTTTAAGGCAAAAAGGATGATTTCCAAGGGTTATATATGTCATCTAGTTAAAGTGAAGGATACAGATGTGGAGGCACCAACTCTTCAAACTGTTCCTGTGGTAAATGAATTTCCTGATGTATTTCCTGAAGATCTTTTAGGTTTACCTCCAGAACGAGAAGTGGAGTTTGGTATTGATGTGATCCCAGAATGGCCCTAATAGAATTATGGGAGTTAAAAGAGCAATTGAAAGACTTTCTTGAAAAAGGATTCATAAGGCCTAGTGTGTCCCCTTGGGGCGCACCAGTGTTGTTTGTGCATAAGAAATATGGCTCATTAAGAATGTTTATTGACTATAGAAAACTAAACAAGGTGACTGTTAAGAACAACGGTTGGGGGCAATGAAGTAGGTGAAGTGGTTGGATTTTGCAAGCTGTTCCAACCACTGTTGGATGTGATTCCAAGAGCCGAACGAGAATGAATACCACACAGAAGAGTCAAGACCAGGCTACCTAATGGAATGCTTAACCGATCCATTATCCACTTTCGAGAATTGATGACTTATTTGATCAGTTGCAAGGTGCCAAGTGGTTTTCAAAGATTGATTTAAGGTCTGGTTACCACCAAATGAGGGTCAAAGAGAATGACATACCTAAGATAGCTTTTTGAACACGATACGATCATTACGAGTTCCTAGTTATGTCCTTTGGGCTAACTAATGCACCTGCAACTTTTATGGATTTGATGAATAGGGTGTTCAATCCATTCTTGGATGTGTTTGTGATAGTTTTTATAGATGATATTCTGGTTTATTCGAGATCAAATGAGGACCATGCCAATCACTTATAATAGGTGTTGTAGATTCTTCGTGATCGTAATCTATATCAAAGTTCTCTAAATGTGAGTTTTGGTTAAAATCTGTTGCATTCTTAGGTCATATTGTATCTGATGAAGGAATAAAGGTTGATCCTCAAAAGATAGAAGCCGTGAAGAACTGGACAAGACCTATAATGCCGACGGAGGTTCGTAGTTTCCTTGGGTTGGTAGGTTATTATAGAAGGTTTGTTGAAGGATTTTCTTCAATTTCTGCACCTTTAACAAAGTTAACACACAAAGCATCTAAGTTCCAGTGGAATGATGCCTGTGAAAGAAGTTTCTATGATCTGAAGAATAAGTTAACTTCTACACCCGTATTGATACTTCCAGAAGGCACAGAGGGGTATGCAGTGTATTGTGATGCTTCAAGAATTGGTTTAGGGTGTGTATTGATGCAGCATGGTAAAGTCATAGATATGCCTCTAGAAAATTGCGGCCACATGAGAAAACTTATCCAACACATGATCTGGAGCTCGCAGTGGTTATATTTGCCTTAAAGATCGTCGTTACCTGTACAGGATTCATGTTCACATATACACTGACCACAAGAGTTTGCAGTACATCCTTAATCAGAAGGACCTAAATTTGAGGCAATGAAGATGGATTGAGCTATTAATAGACTATGATATTGATATCTTGTATCATCCGAGAAAAGCAAATGTGGTGGCAGATACGTTAAGTCATAAGGCTATGGAGCCATCTATATAGAAAGACAAGGGATAACTAAGGGTCTACACCAACTAGCGAATTTGGGGGTTCGCCTTCTTAAAACTCCAGATAAGGGGCTTATTATGCATAATGCGGCAAAATCTTCATTAGTAACTGAAGTAAAAGAGAAGTAATATGCATATCCTATTCTATTACAACTTGAGGAGAATGTGCAATGTGGTATGACAAAGGCATTTGAGCTTATGTAAGAAGGAGTACTTTGGTGCCAAAACAGATTGTGTGTGCTGAATGTAGATGGTCTAAGAAAGAGGATTATGACAGAAGCACATCATTCAAGGTATTCTATCCATCCAGGGTCAACAAAAATGTACCATGATTTTAAAGGGATGTATTGGTGTGGTGAAATGAAGAAGAACATTGCAAAATTTGTAGCCGAATGTCCAAATTGTCAAAGAGTTAAAGTAGAGCACCAAAATCCCGGGGGTTATATGCAATGTATAGATCTTCCAATCTGGAAGTGGGACATGATCAACATGGATTTCATCACTGGTTTACCTCGTACATCTCGAAGGTTTAATTCCATATGGGTGATCGTTGATAGGCTTACCAAATCAGAGCACTTTCTACCGGTTAGGACCACTTACACAGTTGAAGAATATGCCAAATTATATATTAAGGAGATAGTTCGACTACATGGAGTTCCAATCTCTATTATATTGGATCGAGGAGCTTAATTTACTGCCAATTTTTAGAAATCTTTCCAGAGAAATTTGGGAACACAAGTGAATCTAAGTACAGCTTTTCACCCTCAAACGGATGGACAAGTAGAGCGTACCATTTAAACACTTGAAGATATGCTACGAGCTTGTGTATTGGACTTTAAAGGTAGTTGGGATGATCATTTAACTCTCATCGAGTTCGCCTACAACAATAGCTATCATTTAAGTATCAAAATGGCACTATATGAAGCTTTGTATGGAAGAAAGTGTATATCACCAATTGGATTGTTTGAATTGGGTGAAACTGCCTTATTTGGGCCTTTATGGATACGGGTGCCTGTCCGCCCCAATAGGAGTTGAGGCATGACATCATCGATACATAATATCATGTTTGTCAGAACCTTTAGTTGTCATAGTTACTTGCATAAGAATTTCAAGGTGATGAATTGGTTCTCTCGGGCTTCTATGGCTTTGTGTGCCTGTCTGCCCCAATAGGATTTGAGGCATGACACATTCTCTCTTTGGAGAGGCATTTTCTAAAATAGAAGAGCACAAATTATTAGATGAGAGGGACAACTGTAGGCATGATAGAATCCAAAAGAAAGAAACAACTTTTCCTAAAATGTCTTGTAGCCTCTTGCTCATAGATGTGGCACGCTACACATCGATGATCAAGACTCTACTCAACGCGGCTTGTCAGACTCCCTAGAACTCCTTTAAAACCTTAGGCTTTGATACTAAGTTTGTAACGATCCAAAATCTCCTCCTGGGATGATACGGGACAGATGAACATCTTATCTTTTTATGACATCTTTGGAGGCCAACATATAGAGGCTGAAGACTTGGTCACCTTAAGAACACAATAACATGCATGGAGGACCCGTTTTGAGCATAACTTAAAGCAATCTCGTATGTGGAAGATTGCTTGGAGCATTTAAGATTGAGGACTCACGGTTTTGGACCTTAATTAAGGACATTTTGGAAATTACACATGGTGTATTTACACACCATGGCTGCACCTATCATTAAGGGCAAAGTGGTCTTTTTGTCTTCTTTTGTAATACACTATAAATAGATCATTTTAGCTCATTTCTTGGCAAATTTTGAATGATGAAGAATTAAAAGACATATTTTCTCTCTTTTGAGAGTGTAACACCCTTAGTTGTAGGGCTTGGAAAAGCCATCCTTAGCATAGGGCTTGAAAAAGCCAATATTGATCTTTGCTTGGAACGGTAGATCTTGAGGTGAGTTCATTCCCTTGGTGGTCACCGTAAGAGTGTGGTTTTGATTGTTACATTCATTAGGGGTTAGTGTTGAAATACACTTGGTTCTTAATCTTATAATAATCTTGGTCTCACTATCTATCTTTATTTTCTATGCAATTTCCCTTGTGTTTGTGTTGAATCCGTGACTTGTTTTATCTTGTGTCATTGTTGCTGTTTTGGTGTTAAAATACACCTTGTATCTTGTAATACTTGTGTTGTTATTGTTGGCCGAAAGTTGCTCTCAAAGGGGTCCTCAGGTTCTAGTTGGTTTGTGGAGTGTTTTGAGTAGTTTTTGAGCCTCTCTTGTCTTTCTCGTATCATTTGGTATCAGAGCCATCATTGATTTTGTTCTAACAAGATCAATCTTGGGCTTGAGACTTGAAAACCACAAAAAAAAAACTGAAAACTGAAATTTCCAGAAAATAGCTATCTGTCTGTGTTTGTGTTCTTGGCCAAAATTGTGTTCTTGTTGTGTCTTGGCCGAGATTTATTTGTTGTATATCTAGAGAGTAGTGTTCTTGTTTGTTTTGTTGTTTCTAGTGTTAGTTTTCTTGTCCACTAACACTTTGAGTCTAGATCTAAACTTGAGCTTGAACTTGTTGAAAGTTGTTGTTGTGAACATAAGCTTGGCCAATTGTTGTTGTTCTTGTTGTTATGGATTTGAAGTTGTCCGTGTTGATGTTGTTGTTATAGCTTTGCCGAAGGTGACCTTGTAGTTGGGTGTTGGACTTCTTGTTGTCGTTCTTGAAACATTGTTGTTGTGTTTTTGTTGTTCTTCACCCTTTCATCTTTTGTTAACACAAGAAAAGTGAACTTAAATCTACAAAAGGTGAAAGAAAAGTTGTAGTATTTGTTGGTGAAAGGACTAGTTCACATCACTCATAGACTTGACATCAACTTTTTCAACCATTTTTCCATATTTCAAGGAGCCTTGTTTTGTGGAACTAGTACAAGTCAAATCTCACCTTTTGAGTTGAATTTGAAAAGAGTTACAAGACTTGTTCTTTTCCTCCAAATACTAATTGTCTTCCATTCCAAAATTATAACGAATAAAAATTTCAAGAATGGTGATCAAAACTTGATAAAACCGAACCAATACGTGGCTGCCACATCATCACTGCTACTGTTCACACAATATTTTTTCGAGCTCAAATTTTAGATTTTTAGTTTCATCTTATTGTTTCATTAGTTTCATGTCTTGATTCTAGAATTAATTAACAACTGGTAATCACCTACTTAGTTGTAGATTAATTATTGAATTCGTTTCTTTTGTGTCTTCGTTATTTGTGAGCTCTTCTCATTTTTAATTCGTTGTAACTTCTTTATTTCAAGGTCGTAAGTAAATTTTATTTTGTGTCTTGAGTCGATCAAACAAGAATCTATTCTGGCCACCAAGTAGAACTGACATCCTATTGATTACCGGAGTATAAGCAACTTTCAATATTCGCCGCTCCAATTGTGAGAATCACAAAGGTGAGTGTATACGAGTGTTGGTGAGGAGCCTTACTACTAATCTTGTTTGTTCATTTTGTAGGTTTAAAGGGCAATATAAGGTGAACATGACTTCGATAGCCGGGGATTATTGTGACTACAATATGGGAGACTATGATTGTAGTGAGGGTTTTTATGGCTACCAAGTTGAGGGAGATTGCGGAGGCTATGAAATAGCCATGATTAAAACATAGGAAGAATTGAAAGTTACTGTTTTGAGGGAGAAAATGAGGTGAACGAAGTGCCTAGTGCTTATGGTGACTTTGGAGATGATGTAGGACCTTGTGATGGATCTTATGATGAAGTTGGGATATGTGAGGAGTCTTGAACTCCCCACTCTGAAACTAGATTTGGTGTTAGGTATAACCCTTTCGTTCGCAAACCTTATGAGAGCTATGATGAGAGTACGCATGAGGAGTGTGAAGATTCATAGTCTCCACCTTGTAGTACTTCTTATCAAGGTCGATATAGTGTGAATGGTTATACTAGCTATAGGGTAGGTTGTCCAATGAGAAGAAGAGGGTATGCATCTCCAAAATCGAGGGGTACTCATGTTCTTTACAATGTTGATCCGAGAAGGAGTGGGCTGCCTCATTGTGTTAAATGATAGGTACTATAGAAACTACATTGTTCCATCCATGGTTGATTACTTGGGGTTATTTTGTGAGCCTTTACTTGTTCCATACTTCTTGGACAGGTTTAAGGTTACCGAGAGGGTAAAAGTTGTCTTCTCCCAATTTAATTACCACGAGGAGGTGTGGTGTGATGTTTTTCCCATAACCTATGGTCATGTGAGCTTGGGCGCCGATTGGTTTGCACAACATAAAGTTCCAAATATGCAAAATTGGCCTAATATTGTAAGAGACCGATGGGGAAATTGCCTCGAGACGTACATTCTGCCCGGGCCGCAAAAGAAACTTCCTACCTACTCCAATTTGAATTATTATGAGAGACAAAAGATTGAAAGGAGTAAGGGAGTGAAAGGTGGTAATCCAAGAGTGGAAAAAGAAGCGGTTGTGTTGTGCGAAGTGAGGGGATTACCACCAAACCTTGCTAACTTTGGTTGTCCTTCTATTTCTATGGAAATTTGTGTAGGTACCACAACATGGCAAGTGAAGGCGACCAATGTCAAAAGGAAGTTGCTGCCAAGCTTATGGAGGACCTTCACCTCACGGCAAGAAAGAGTCTACTCAAGATCTTCAAGGTAAAATAGCTAACTCTTACACTTTAATGCATGTGAATAATAATTGTATGGCTAGTAATCCATTGAGTGTGAGTAGTAGCTTACTTATTTATGAGTTTAATGATTCCTTGCCTCTTGTTGATGATGTACCTATTGTGAGTGTTGATACACTAGTTGATCCTATTGATGACGAAATTGACTCCTCTTGTGAGATCAATTTATGTCCACCTAGTGTTGAAGCCTATATGTTGAATGGAAGTATATCGTCTTGTGTAATGGGTGTTGATCAACTTATTTGTGAAAACTGTCCATCACTTGAGTATGTGTATGATATGCTTAATAGGACTCAAGTGAGTGAAGTATTTGAAAATGTTGGTCAACAAAGTGAGAATAAACCCGAGAGGTCTTCTTGGGGTAATATTGTGTTTGAAACATCCTTGAAACTTGATATTGATCATTTAGAGAGTGAGGAACTTGCTTGTTCCAAATCTGTCCGTGAGGTAGATCATACTCTTTTTAGGTATAATGTCTTGTTTGAAGATGATTTAAACACTCCTAATGAACCTAGTGGTGAAAATGATGGTATAGCTTGCCTTGGAAGCTATAGCCTATATGTTAACCTACTATGGTGTGACAACATTCATCCTAAAGAGGGAAATCTCCTCTTGGAAGATGAGAGTACTCTTGAGGGTAAGGAATGTGTAGTTACGGAAGCTTCTTCTTCTACTTTGTGTGATTTCATTGTTGAGAGTACTCATGGTGATTATTGGGAAACTAGTAGTGAGTACACACATGAGAGCACCTCAGTCGAAGCTACTCTCTATTTGCTTTCGATGATATGTATGTTATTGTAAAGAGTATGTCATTTAGTTTGGGTGTAGACTACGGGAAAGGAAAGTATTGTCGAGACCCGTGTCTATGGCCACTTTTCCCATTTGACCCCGGTGCCAAATTTAGAAATGGTGATATTGGTGCACTAAACTTGTTGCTTGGTCTACGTGACAAGCAAAGTGTCACTCTTGATGTATCCTATAACCAAATCCTTTGTACATCTTTTATTGAGTTTTTAATATTCCTTTTAAAGGATTCTTGGTTTTATTGCAAATATGTGCAACC
Source organism: Capsicum annuum (assembly GCF_002878395.1). Lineage (NCBI taxonomy): Eukaryota > Viridiplantae > Streptophyta > Magnoliopsida > Solanales > Solanaceae > Capsicum > Capsicum annuum. The sequence goes on along the minus strand of NC_061112.1, from coordinate 37,951,312 downwards.
TTGGCATGTTGAGATGATTTGTTATGCTAACCCTAACCCTCATGCCATGAGGAGTTTGTATTTGTTTGTCCTCTCTTCAATTTTACAAGGTTTGAATTCGAGGTTGAATCCTTTTCAAGAAGGGGATGATGATACAGGACAAATGGCCATCTTATCTTTTGATGACATCTTTGGAGGCTAACATATAGAGGCTCAAGACTTGGTCACCTCGAGAATACAAGAACATGCATGGAGGACCCATTTTGAGCATAACTTAAAGCAATTTCGCGTGTGGAAGATGGCTTGGAGCATTTAAGATTGAGGACTCATGATTTTGGACCTTAATTAAGGGCATTTTGGAAATTACACATGGTGTATTTACACACCATGGCCGCACCTATCATGAAGCGAAAAATGGTCTTTTTGTGTTTTTTTGTAATACACTATAAATAGGTCATTTTAGCTCATTTCTTGGCAGATTTTGAATGATGAAGAATTGAAAGACATATTTTCTCTCTTTTAAGAGTGTAACACCCTTAGTTGTTGGGCTTGGAAAAGCCATCCTTAGCATAGGGCTTGGAAAAGCCAATATTGATATTTTCTTGGAAACGGTAGATCTTGAGGTGAGTACATTCCCTTGGTGGTCACTGTAAGAGTGTGGTTTTGATTGTTATATTCATTAGGGGTTAGTGTTGAAATACACTTGGTTCTTAATCTTGTAATAATCTTGGTCTCACTATCTATCTTTATTTTCTATGCAATTTCCCTTGTGTTTGTGTTGAATCCGTGACTTGTTTCATCTTGTGTCATTGTTGCTATTTTGGTGTTAAAATATACCTTGTATCTTGTAAGCATTGTGTTGTTATTGTTGGCCGAAAGTTTCTCTCAATGGGGTCCTCGGGTTCTAGTTGATTTGTGGACTGTTTTGAATAGTTTTTGAGCCTCTCTTGTCTTTCTCGTATCATTATGTCACACAGTGCTTGAGGCTACAAGTAGCCCCAAGCTAACCCTTTGAGCCTGTTTCTACTAATAACGCTTATTTCAAGATGAAATAATTCAAACGCTAGCATAGTCATATTATATGAAAGGAAATACAGAGAAAATGCTCGGTCTAAATGACCAAGCATTTCTAGAAACCTCCACACAACCACAATCTGGTAACTAGTCTGACAAAGCCTCTACTAATCCATGAACTAGAGGGCCATTGGAATAGGTTCCCAACTGACTCGAAATAAACTGAAAGTAAAAATTATCTCCTAAATGCAAAAATGTCTGAAGATAGGTCCTCGAACCATGAGGACTCACCACTGTAGGAATGTAGATAGAGGTACTCGAAAATCACTGGTGAGGTTGGGACTGAGCACCTGAACCTACATTATAAGACAATGTAGCACATAGACGTATATGTGTATCAGCATTTGGGAATGTACTGAGTATGTGGGGGTGCATGAATTTATATAAAACAACATCAATACTCTTTAATCAAATCATGTATGTAATAAGTAATGACCACATGGTTTGAATAAGTATAAAATACGAAGCTCATGAATCATGTAAAATGGAACATGTAACATAATCTTGTGAGTCGTTATACTTTTAGCTTTGAAATTTGTACTCTTCTCTTATTATCATTACTCAAGGATTTTAAGCAATACTTTCAACTCATGCATATGTCTCAGGGAGAGTGAAACTTCTTCAATGCTCAAGAACTCATAACTCTTTTGACCTCAAATACTTGAAATTCGAAATCATATAACTTTGGAACATACTTGAAGGCATTTCAATCACGTTAGGAAAATATCTCATTTCCAGCTTTAGGGAAAAATACTCATATCAAGGGAAAGTATTTTAGATTTAAAGAAAAATATCTTATCTCAATGAAAAGTACTTTAGTTTAGAGAGATAACTGATCTGGAAGTTTAAATGTCAAGAGAGGTTCTCTTAACCGACATAAACCATGTGAGCTACAGGAGTCCAATGTTTTGTCCTCCTAAGGAAGAAACTTCACATTGGGGAGAGGCGTCATACTCTTGCCAGAGAGTATAACCTAGGTTCAGTGATCACTAAACAAATTCAGCCTCGAGCCCAATATCAACTCAGCCTTAGGCCCAATATAATCATAACTTGGCCTTAGGTCCAACCTACGGTGGCATGTAGTTTTGGGGTAAAAAAACATATTAACTTACCCGCTCGATGCTAAATACTACTCCCTTTAGATTATCTGCGCTCATCTCGTAAAAATCCACTTTTAGAAATAATCTCATGGAACCCACCATGATCCCAATAATCAAATTTGTACTCTCATGTAGGAAAGTGGATTTTAAAGCTCAATGACCATTAGGTGAAAACATTTCTCAACAATCTTAAAATACTCAAATCATGGGTACTTATAGCATAAGAGTTCATAAAATCTCAAGTCTCAAGTAGGGCTTAGTAACCCATAGTTCAATCTCAAGTTAAAACTCATCAAAAGCATAATATAGCATATAGATTCCAAACTCATGTAGAAATCTGGAAGTTTCAGCAATTTATCTCAAAATCTGAACATACTCACATACTTTAATGTTTCAAACATTTCAACTATTAACTTCTCAAGGATTAAAATCATAGGGTATAGACCCAACTGCAATTTCTCAAGAAAACATGTAAAAATCATGACATTAGACTCTCAATTCAAGGGAAACATCAAACGCTTGCAACCAATAACAATGGGTGAGAAATCCCAATTCAATTTCATGTAAAGTGTCATAAATTTAAGAGAATTGTAGTTTAAATAAGCCTTTGGGCACAAGGGTGAAAGGATTACCCTTGTTCAAAACCCCACATATCTTGAATTAGAAGCTTTGGATGAACTCTCGCTTTTGGGACACTATTCGTACTCTTGAATGAGGGTTCTTGAAGCCCTTGACTCGGGAACCTTGAATCTTGACTCAATTAAGAAAATCTATGGTGGATTCTTGAGATTCTTAGAAGAGGTTTTGGATACTTAGGATTTTTGTTGAGAGAAAACTTGAGAGAGACTTCATAGAATGCTTATAAATGACCTTAATTTGGTGTTTGCACGGTTTTAGAGGCTTGGAAAAAGTCCAAAATGCCCCTTTTAACTTCTGTACGAAGCTGAAAAATTGAACTGGGAACCCAATTTCATGGGCCACTACCACGTTCCACTATCATGGTGGCTCACTGGAAATTGACAAATGGGAATCTGGGAGTCACCGCGATGTGGAGCCATCGCTTTATCCCACTTGGGACCTGGAACTTCAGCACGACGTATCACAATCGCGCTAGGCTACTAGAAATTGACTATTGGGAAATTAAGGTCCTTCGCGATGTGCCCTACCGTTGAGTTCCATTGGAAATTGACAATTGTTAGATAGACCCTCTACACGATGCGCCAAGCACCAAAATGTTGCTGTTTTACGACTAGGACTTAAATTTGCCATAACTTCTTACCCGGGTATCAGATTTGGGCGAATCTTATATCGACGAAAAGCTTATCAAATTTCCTATGTGATAAAAATCAAAATTGGGGAAATTCCATTTGGTTAACATGATACTCACTTAGGAAGTCACTTCTAAATCTTTTAGGGCCGAAATTACACTTCACTTGACATGCTCTAAGGCTCAGACTACGAGGGAACTTTGTGGGATCTTACAATAATGATTTGTGTTTTGTACTAATGCTTAGCATAAAAATATTAACCTTGTGGGAACTATAAATGGTTTTGTAATATAACTTTGGTGGTTTAAATGACTATATATAGGTTTGAGTCCCTAAATATTGAATTGGATTAACGTATATAGATAATGGATTTGAGTCCCAATGTTGAATAATAATGGTTATGGCATGTTGTACGGTTGCAAGTGGGGTTGGTCTGATGATACCAACTGGATGTCTTTGGTAAGTGGATATTGTTGTGTGTATGTATAAAGAATATTTTAAATGTTATTTAAAGAGGCATGTATAGCCAGGTTGTAATAGTGGAGTCCGAAGGACTAACACTGGAAATCGTACTAGCCAGTGCGGGTGTCTATATAACTGAGAGGTTCGAGTCCCCCGAACAAATATATGAATGGGGGAGGTTTGACTCCCCCATATTGTGTACATTGGTTGCTAAGTCACCTTTATTATGCCAGGAGGTTCGAGGCCCCCATAAAGGCATATACATTATGGATATTCTCTAGTTCGTACGGTTACACGCACTGGGTCCCTCCAGTTAGGAGAAATCTGAACCCATATAGCACGGAATTGGCAATCAATTGAAGACTTTTCAGAGCATTTTAAAGCCTTGTTCAAGAGAAGGAAGGAAAGGAACTTATAGACTCAAGAGGCGCCTCCAGTGAAGGGCATTGAAGTCATTATGCACTCCAAAAAACACTCAAGAGATGCCCCAAATTCCCTCCCTCATTAAGGGTATTTTTGTCCATTAAATGTAATAGTATAAATAGACCAGTTTACTTCTCTTTTCATTAGACTTGGATGAAATTTGATATTACTCTTATACTGTAGTTTTAATCTCTAGATTTAGGTCTTAGAATCCCAAACTAAGGTCCAAGAACATTTGAAGTTAGGGTTTCACTTGTTTTGGATAATTTGGCAAGAAAGGTGGTTTGAGGAAGAGTGTTTCCTTTGGGTCACCTAAGAGTTCAAACCTTCCTCTTAGGT